>NC_081405.1:463885507-464205149 GCF_030272615.1 Cryptomeria japonica | reverse complement strand
TCTCCTGAGTTCATGTCATTTTTATATAGGATAAAAGGAAAAGAAATTAGAGAAAATATTGATGAGGTCAATACCTCCAATGGAAGGCAATTATCGGTCACCTTAGAAAATGAAGTAGCACAAGAAATGGCTCCGATGACTTCTAAAAAAGGGGAGAAAGCTTCTAAAAGATTTTGGTGTTTTTATTTTTCTTGGGTGGGATATGAATTCGGCCCTGATCTTTGATAGTTTTCTCCATGATGTTGGTACCAATTACAAATTATCTCCTGAGGGTGTGACCCAAGTGTATATTGGATCACTATACAACCCTGCAAGCATGCCATGCAAATATGGCCACTATATCCTCCGAGAAAAAAGCCTATGGTTATTGATACTCAGAAGGCCTTCGGGTACATTATGACCTTACAGGTTGGAGAGGTAGACCCCATGATGGCAACAAGTTTAGGGGTAAACATAGCCAAACTGAACAAAGCACATATTCAATTCTTGGTGAAATAAAACCAATCAAATAAGCTTGAAATTGTAAAAATGATAACAGAGGTTGATCGACTTAGAGAAATGATGAAACAGGGGGAGCCACAAAGATTGTTAATAGAGAGTGAATCTTCCCAACCCCAAACCAAGGCTGATCAATTGAAGGAAGAAAACTATCAACTGCAGGCCCAGTTGAAGACAACAAAAAGTGAAACCATGTCATCCCTGAATCATAGAAGATTCAATAATATGATGACATGGATGGATAAATACTGGGTTACATACAACAAGAATCACACTGTCATAGAAGAACATGAGCGGTTGGATAAGCGACTACATGAGAAAATCCTGGAACTACAAAATAGGGATGAGAGACAGCCTAGTGATATACAAAACTGTGAAGATTTGATATAGGCTCACAAAGAATACCTAGAGGAGTTGAGAGCAAAAGGAGAAGCCTTCGTCGATGAAAAATGAATAGTATTCCTTCATTGCTCAGCAATAATGGAGAACAAAAGTAAAAGGTGAGTTGGACCTGTGACTGCCAGCATATACTCCAGAGTGCATTGAAAGCAGCAGAAGACCAGGTTGTTGAAAAGGTGGCGGACTTCATAGAGAGCATGGTTTTGATGGAAGTAGAAGCCCTAGACACCATCCATGATTGTGATACCAGATACAATGAGAAGTATCTAACACATCTAAATAGTGTGCATTTGTGTTTAACTGTGTGGGGGAAAAAGCGAGACTAGGTTAATCATGCGCTAATCCTACCTTTTGACACACATTACGGAATACGAAAGAGCCTAGAGATATCGCACAATTGGCTACTTCTTTTGGTGAAAGAGAGAGCCATGGGATATCTATTAGGATTTCTATTCCCTTGTTGAAATTGTAAGATCAAGTAATGCAAGTTCAAACCCTAATCCCAAAATGCAAGTATGAACTAATAACAAGATTGCAGAATTGAGATTAAACAATGAACAACTGTAAATACAAGGATGAAATAAGAATGCAGATATGTACCCGGAGTCAAAATCGGACTGAAAATGTTCAGGACGGGGGCACGGGCGCCACTGTCCTGAAAACTGCACCGGAAACTGCTGTTCTGCACTCTGAAACACTGTCGGGAAGCTGTCTGAAAGCTGTCTATCTGGAGGACCAGGGCGCCCAGCGCCTCTATCCCAGGGACCAAGGCGCCCAGTGCCCCTGTCCTGGCAGGACCAGGGCGCCTAGCGCCCCTGCCCCAGTCTTCTGCTCTACAATTTGATACAGAGTGCTGTCTCGACCTTCTCTCTCTGGATCTGTATCCTGCGGCGTCGTCTGAATCCCGAAACCTGCAATGGTATCTGAAAAAGGGTGTATGGGCGGCTATATAGGGTTTTGCCTTAGTCAAACCCCCGCTTCGGTGATTTCCACCTCCACGAATAGCCAAGTTGTTTTGTAAAATGTATTGTGTGTGCAGACCTAGTGTGTGTGCAAGGTCCTAAAATGCAAGAAAGCAAACTAGAGCAACCTAGAAAGTAAACCCTAATTGCTTGTAAATGATAACGTAAATGCTCTAAATCAAGATGCAAAGTGATCTAAAGCATGAATAAATGATGTATTGAAGCTTGTGTAAAGACATGAAAACAACATGAAATCATACCCAACCCTCAAGGGAGGAGTACAAGCCAATCTTCAGTCGGTAATCTCCTATTGTTCTTCAATGTCTTCCAAGCCCTAAGTGGATGAATGAATTTGATAGATGCTTGATAGAGGGATGTTGTAAGATGTTGAAGTCTTCAAAGATCTGCTCTTTCGCTGCATATGAAGTTCCTGAAAACAAAAATCGAATCCCTTCAAATGAAGAAAGAGAGCTCTTATGTATGAAACCCTAGGTCGCAATTTCGTCTTTTGGCCGACCTAGAGATTGAATATCCTGCCAATTTCTTGGGGTTAAGCTTTATTTTATGATTGGATCGCGCTCCTAAAATTTTGGGAAAAATGTCCGGGACCGTGTGCACTCCGGGCGCCACGGTCCCGACAACTTTTCACCAAATTTTCAGGGCCGTCAGATATGATGATTTTAGAGAGAATCCCGAAGTTACAGGTGATTTCGAGATGTTTTGACCCCCGAAATTAAGCCCCCAAGCTCAGAATAGGGCCTAATTAGGGTTTTTGATTAAGTGATGTATTGGAGGAATAAAATGAAAGGGGCACGCTTTAATGAAAGGGCCCAACTTTGTGATGTGGAAAATGGTGAAATAGAACCTTTAGACCTAATTAATTCGATTAATTAAGTGCTAAAGGGGAAATGCAATGCAAAATGCAACTGCGCCAAGGCGGGTGCTAAACTAGGTGTTAAATTGTATTGCTTTAGCAAGTGCGTACAATTTATGACGCTACATTTAGCCCCCACTTTAGCGGTCATATGAGTACTACGTGCATATGCAAGCTAAAGTACAGAAAGTAAACATTATTTGAAAAAGGATATACCCATAAGTTGTCTGACAAAGCCCCCAGTGGCATCTGCAGTACACAGTTAGGAACCGCACCCTACAAAACAAACGTTAGATCACAAAAATCACCTAATGCTTACTAAGGAAAGTGATGAAATTTGTGAGTAGCTATATGCCCCCCCTATTTCGACTTGCTTATTAGGGAGGTGAAACAGGGTAGCATGTTTACTTACGACAAATTGTGTAAGAGAGTATTGATGAGGGATGTTCACTAAAAAAGATTCATTAGAGCACTTTTTGGAACATCCCGAGAGTAGGGGAATGAAAATATGATTCCTACGCAACAAACGGTTTGAAAATCGCATCTCCCAAACTCAAGTTATGATGAAATGAGTGAAAGAGGAAAATTAGGGTTTTGAAAATAAAGGTACCGGAATGAACGTATATACCTTGAAAGAGACACTTGCATTTGTCACTTTGTTGATTCTGAGTACTGTTCATTGCAGCGGAGCCCACATAGCTATCATCATGCCTTCACGACGACCGGAGCATCCCACGAGGGTTGAGATCCTGCGCCAGGCCGTGATTGACGACGAGCCACTGGATGAGGTGAGTTGACTGAACTTTGACTTTTGATTTTCTGCATTTTGACTTTTCTGTGATCGTATGCGGGCCCTGAAGGCTGACCCGGGGCCCACCCAGGGCGCCATGGTCCTTGTGGGGCGCCCTGGTCCCCCCAGGGTGCCATGGTCCCTGACAAGGGCGCCATGGTCCCTTCAGGGCGCCATGGTCCCCTCAGGGCGCCATGGTCCCTCAGGGCGCCATGGTCCCTGACAGGGCGCCATGGTCCCTGACAGGACACTATGGTCCCCAATCAGGGCTTGGCGAGGGGTTTCAGGACTAGCACACGATGTTCAACAGTTTGCATTAGCGATTTTGATGATTGAGTACTGATTACGGTTATGTTTTTGTGTTGCAGGGCCTTCCATACATGAGAGAGCATACAGCGGGACATATTCTTCGCAGTTTGCGAGATCAGATTCCATGGCTTACTCAGTCAGAGAGAGACACACTGTCGATAGTAGGATTATGGTATGTGATCCTCATGCCAGCCATTCGGTTCCATCCTGCGATGCTGATGGCATTGATGGAGTGATGGGATCCTGACACATGCACATTTCACCTTCCAGTAGGGGAGCTGACGGTCACACTCAAGGATGTGTACCGTATACTTCATCTGCCTATCAGAGGAGCGACTGTTACATACGCGACTGATCGATCAGCGGAGGATCATTAGAGAGAGCAGGTGTATTGCATAGGGAGAGTCATGCCGAGCGAGATGAGAGGTCGCATCATGGTCAGCTGGCTCTTACATCCTACAGGGGAGGTACCCCTTCTGAGATGCCTTATGATAGGCATCATAGCACTAGCCGTCTGCCCTAATGGGCGAGGGACGCACATGCATGGGGGTCGCACATGGTGTATCAGAGCGATGGAGAGACATAGGAGAGTGTATGCTTGGGGTCGGAGTATGCTTGCACATTTCTATCACGACCTTGAGGAGTACGTATTTGGACAGGGGTTCAGTTTGATGACATGCACACTTCTGCAGGTGTGGATTTTAGAGCACTTCACATGCACCAGGCCCATCAGCTTTCCGCTAAGTACAGCGAGCGAGTGACCTAGGGTGTTCGCTTATCCACTTACCAACGAGTGGAGATTTGGAGATTTATTATATTGGAGAGTGATTTTTGACAGATTGACAGCCGAGGTGACAGTGTGGAGACCTTACCTACGGATGCACAGATGGATGGGATGGAGAGACAGTTAGCATGCCTACAGAGGAACCGCCTACTGCGGGGATGATATGCACACATCATAGTCCCTTTCTACTTCGACCAAGTACGGAGGCAGTTCGGGCTAGAGCAGTGTGTTCTAGCCGATGTGCCCATCTATACTCGACACTCGCGGGTCCTTCCCAGACCTAGAGCAGTAGCGAGACCGACGATAGATGACATCGAGACTACAGACTTAGAGGGATCTGATCAGAATGTAGTCACTGACTACTCTGCAGAGCCTGGAGCATAGCGCAGGTACATCTCATGGTTTATGAGATCATATCCAGGTCCTATCTTTCCACCCGATCATCTGACAGGCTACCCAGGCCCATGGAGACATGGAGACCCAGACGAGGACCAGGGATCCAGGTCAGAGGAGCCAGAGGAGGGAGAGGGTCATGAGGAGGTGGGAGATCCTGATCCACCTACAGGCGATTAGCCCAGTGCCGAGGAGGAGGAGGAGGATACAGATAGAGAGGAGGACGAGGGAGATGCAGGTGATGATGCGGATGAGGACAAGGATGAGGATGATGAGGAGGACGATGAGGAGGAGGATAGAGATGATGAGGAGGAGTCAGATGCAGCTCCCCACCATTCAGGAGACGATACCATAGCTCTGGATCCACCTCTTATTCCCCAACAGGGGGAACATGAGGCGATACGGAGGCCTGTCCCTAGTACCGTCCAGCCTACACCCATCGTGGATAGATTATTCGAGCGAGGGGAGCCTAGCGGTTCCCAGGCACAGATACTACCATATCATGATCCCTACTGGCGCGAGGGAGATCCAGGTATAGTAGGTTTATATTGATTGATTGATGTTTTGATGATATAGAATGGTACTAACAAAAATCTGTTCTACTACCATAGCTAATGTGCAGGAATGGCGTTCCCTGATTCAGTAGGCAATGACAGATATTTCCATGATAGCACAGATCCCCAGTTCCTCACAGATTGCCTATAGGCCTTAGGGGAACGCGGGTCGGCATGAGGATTCGTTTTTCCCATTCCGAGTACAGGTAGATATATGGAGGGAGAGAGAGAGAGTCCTATTAGAAGACCTCTAGCAGGCGCGACAGAGAGAGAGAGTCCTATCAGAGGACCTCCAGCAGGCGCGGCGAGATCTAGCAGCAGCTCAGACCGAGGCTACCACCTATCGCGCGATCCTTATGGATAGGGATTGTAGGAGTTCCTCTCGGAGTCACTCACGATCTGTATCGCGCTACACACCCATGGGTCCACCTTCACGGCCAGACCAGGAGGGAGCATCCAGTCGACACTCTCCAGCCACTAGCCCTAGGGATAGGAGATGATTTTATGATGTAAAAGAGAGGTCACATTTTGGATATACAGTGACCTATATTTGTATACGATCCACACATATATATATATATGTATATATACATGCTTCTCTTTTGTCCCAAATGTGTTATCTTTAATGCTTAAAACAATGTATATTTTGTTTTGACTAAATCTAATACATCTGGTAAATGTACATGTATGTTCAGAATTTAATTTCCATGTGATTGATTTCTCAGTGCTCCATGATTAAATTGATACATGTGTGACTTAATTAAATATTTAATCAAGTACTACATTGATGATAAGGAAGACATATGCATTAAGTCTAAGAATCATATAACTAATGTGATTTAATTCCAAACTTAAACACAACATGATACGATTCTACTTAACACATAAAGACACTGTATAATATGTTAGCATAATGGAATGTAAATCTTTCACAATTTACATCAATGAATTCAAGACAAACCATAAAGTAAGAAGACACGCTTGTCAGGAACGAAGCAATATAGATTAAACAACATAACATTTAATTCTATTTTGCTTTAATTAAGAGACACTAACATATTATCCAATGTTTGAAGAATTGAAAAGAAGATAGATGAAGAACGAAGAATTAAGCATAATATCTACGCAAGTGCATAGCATTTATAGGTTCTTTAAGAGGCATACCGTCTACATCCGCTATTTTGTAAGCACCTGATCCATAATCCTCAATAACGATGTATGGTCCAAGCCAATTAGGACTAAATTTTCCCTTTTCTGCAAGTAAGGCATTCACATTGCGCTGATTCTCATAGAGGACTAAGTCACCTACTGAGAAGGAACGTTGAATAACCTTATCATTATAGCTTCGTTGTAGAGTTTTGTGATACGCTTGAATATGCTCAAGAGTGTTTATACGTTGTTCATCAAGCATCTCAAGCTGTTGAAGTCATTGTTCTCTATAAGAGTCATCATCTACTATACCTTTGAGAGAAACCCTAAGTGATGGAATCTCTAGCTCTAAAGGCATAATAGCGTCAGCACCATAAACAAGATTATAAGGAGTAGTTCCTGTGGCAATTCGTACACTCGTTCGGTAAGCCCAAAGAGCATAGATTAGCTGGTTACTCCAATCCTTACCATGCTTATTCACGGTTTTGCGAAGAATTTGTTCAATTATCTTATTGGATGATTCGGCTTGACTATTTGACTGAGGATAGTATGGTGTAGAAAATCGATGTTTGATATGATACTTCTCAAGGAATTTCTTCACGTCCTTGTTCTTAAATGATGTCCCATTATCTGAGATTATAGTAGAAGGTATCCTGAATCGAGAAATGATGTTTTCTAGAAGAAATTGACAAATCACTTTAGCAGTGGTAGAGCGAAGGGGAATAGCTTCTACCCACTTCGTAAAGTAATATGTTGCAGTTGTAATGAAGGTGTGTCCTTGAGATGAAGGAGGAGAGATTTTACCAATAAGATCCAAACCCCATGCGGAAAAAGGCCAAGAAGCTACTTGAGAACGGAGTTCTTGGGCAGGAGCATGAATCAGATTATTGTGTTGTTGACATTGATGACATTTTTTAACAAATGAAAAGGAATCCTTTTGCATAGTTTGCCAATAGTATCCCATACGAAGCAATCTATGAACCAAGGATTTGCCCCCAAAATGCCCCCCACAGGCACCTGAATGTGCCTCTTCAAGAGCAATAGGGATTTCCAACTTGTTAAGACAACGAAGGAGAAGAGCATCATAACCCCTTCGGTAAAGGACATTAGAAAGAATGATATACCTAGCAGACAGCTTGCGGATTCTAGCCCTAGTGTTCCTATTAGCGGAATCAGGAAAGGTACCATCAGTCAAATATCTTACGATATGCGAGTACCATTCATCTGAGTCTATAAAATCACAACATGTTACCAAGCTAGAATCGTCTACAATAGCTGGAGAAATAAGGTTGTGAATAACAAATTTAAGATCAACCACAGGGTCCTCTAAAGATACAAGAGAAGCCACACATGCCATTGCATCCGCATGTCGATTATCTTTTCGAGGAACAGGTTCCATGGTATAAGAATCAAATTTCTGTAATAAAGAGATGGCAAGATCTTTATATTGTGATAATTTGTCTTGTTTTGCTTGATATATTCCTGTTACTTGTCTTATAATCAATTACGAATCTCCATAGATATGTATGTGTTTTATGTTCAGAGCTAAGGCTGCTTTTATTCCCACTATAAGAGCCTCATACTCAGCAATGTTATTGGTACACAGGAAATTTAGATGATAGGATAAGGGAATGGGTTTCTTTGTAGGAGAAATCAGAACAACACCTGCCCCCGATCCCGTATGACACTTAGAGCCATCAAAGTATAACTCCCAAGTTTCATCTTTCTCTATAGAAAGAATGAAGTCGTCAGGAAAGGACTCAGGGTTAGGGAAGGAGAAAGGTGAAGGGGCCTCAACTAAGTGATCGGTCAACGCTTGTCCTTTAATTGCTCTTTGTGAAACAAATTTAAGGTCAAATTCAGTTAACATCATAACCCACTTAGCTAGGCGTCCTGATAAATCAGTTTTAGAGAAAAGATGCTTCAACGGATCAAATTTTACCATGACGTGGATTTCTGAGTTTAAGAGATAATGTCTCAATTTCTGAGTCGCAAACACCAAGGCCAAGCATTGTCTTTCTATCGCAGAATATCGGGTCTCATAATCGAGTAAGGTACGACTTATGTAATACACCAGACATTCCTTACCATCTTTATCATGTTGTGCCAACAATGCTGCGAGAGCATGAGAGGAAGCAGCTGTATACAGAAGGAAGGGTTTAGAAGGTTCGGCAGGTTGAAGAATAGGAGGACTAGCCAAATACACTTTTAAATCTTCAAATGCTTGCTGACAATCCTCATTCCATTGAAAAGTGATATCCTTTTTAAGGAGTTGAGTAAAAGGAAAGGTACGATCCGCAAGCTGAGACACAAACCTACGAATAGCTTGAATCTTTCCTTGTAAGCTTTTAAGTTGAGACACATTTCTAGGAGGTGGCATGTTGACAATAGCATCTATTTTCTTAGTATCCACCTCAATCCCACGATGCGAAACTATGAACCCTAATAGTTTTCCACTATCCACACCAAAAACACATTTGCGGGGATTCAAGCGCATGTGATATTTACGAATTCTTTCAAAGATTTGACGAAAGATTTTAACATGATCCATGCGAAGAAAGGATTTGGCCAAAATATCATCAACATAATCCTCTAAAATCTTATGCATATAATCATGAAAGATAAGGGTCATCGCTCGTTGATAAGTTGCACCGGCGTTTTTAAGTCCAAAAGGCATCATTATCCAACAAAACGTACCCCAAGGAGTGGTGAAAGCAATTTTGAATTGATCTTGAGGGTTAATAAAAATTTGATTGTAGCCCGAAAAACCATCCATGAAGGATAACAAGGCATGTCCTGCCGTAGAATCAACTATCATGTCAATGTTTGGAAGAGGGAAATCATCTTTTAAAGAAGCCTTATTTAGATCCTGAAAGTCAGTACACATTCTTATTTTGTTGTCTGGTTTAGCCACAATGACAATATTTGAAATCCATGGGGAATAGTCAATAGGGCGGATAAATCCAGCCTCCAATAATTTTTCAATCTCAGCCTTAACAAGCAGAGCCACCTTAGGATTCATTTTTCAAATCTTTTGTTTCACGGGCTTAGCATCAGGAACTAAGACAATATTATGAGTAACGATCTTAGGATCTATACCAGGCATGTCAGAATATGCCCAAGCAAAGATCTCAGGGAATTCATGCAATAGTTCTTCATATTGTTTCTGTTCCTCTTCATCCAAACATTTCCCAATTTTAATGACTTTCTCTTTATTGCAAGGATCCATCTTAACATCAGTGGTGTCACTTATGAGAAGATTACTTTGTTGAGGGGTATCCTTTAACTGAGGGAATTCTTTCACAATCTCGTCATTATCAATCTCTTTTCCAAAATAGGCTTCAGTGTTCAAACAATAAGGGAGTCCCCTATTGTGATGATAACGAGGAAGAGTGTCATAGGCTCCCAAGAACTCAGCTAAAGCATCGTCGGTAGGGAAGACATCCAAAGCACAGGCACACGAAGGATCCCCATGAATATACTCAGAATGTTGTATTGATAAAGATGTAGAGATAGCATTAACACTAATGCATGGTCTTTTAGAAGCTTTAGTACGTTTGCAGGGATTAAAGCCAAGTCCAAAGGCATAATTGTGAAAATTAGTCTCTAGAGGAACTCTTATCCCTTGTTCATGAGCACCACAACCTTTTCCATGATACCCATGCTTAGCAAAAATGCGAAAACCACGACCATAATGATCAGCCATTTCAGGAAGAGAAGGTGGTTTTTCATAAGACAAAGAATCAAACTCTTCATAATTAGCGATGTGAGGAGAAGCAGTTTGAGAGGCGGCCACAAAATTATTACTCATAGATTCAGGTAAGGTTGATTGATTTTTAGTTTCTTCTTTCTTTTCAACTTTATGATTTTCAGCTTCTTCCTTCTTTTCAACTTTAATTTCTCTAGAAGGAACCTTATATTCACCCACAAAGGTAGGATTAAAATCAAGGGATCCCCAATCGTCGTCTTCGAGGATCTTCCCAGGATCAAAATCCTTCTTATGTGTAGTTTCAAGTCGAGAAGAATCTTCTCCAAGAGCTCCAGACTCATCCAAAGAATTTGATCATCGGAGAGCGAGGATTCACCGATAGGTATCTTATTTAAAGATTCATCACTAGATGAGAACGGCTTAGAAGAACCCCCCTTAGAAGTGGATGTTTGCAAACAAGCTTGAAAATTAGTATCACCTATCAAGGTATATGTCTTATTGTTATAAATAAATTTAACTTGTCTATGCAATGTAGAAGGGACAGCTTACATATTGTGAATCCAAGGTCTCCCCAGTAGCAAGTTGTACGTTAGATTTCCCGACATAACATGGATAGGTGTAGGCAAAGTAACAGGCCCCACTGTGATGGGTAAGGTGATAGTACCTAATGAAGTTTTAGCCACATTATCAAAGCCTCGAATAGGATGAGAGTCCGGTTCAATTAAGGATGTATCCACATTCATCTTATGCAAAAGATTAATGCTACACACATTAAGACCAGAGCCATTATCTACTAGTGTTCACCTTATAGTAGTGTCTTTCATGATAACCACAATCATCAAGGGATCATATTGATGTTGGATTTCACTAGTAGGCAACTCATCTTGGGTAAACACAATTTGAGCTTTAGGATTCATCACAGAGTTAACCAAAGATGCTATATTACTAGATGTATTCGGTGGAGGAACATTCAAATGTTTCAAGGCATCTTGTAACATTCCATGATGAGCGGAAGAAGTTTGAATCAAATCCCAAAGGGATATCTTAGCAGGGGTAGCTTTAAGTTGTTCTATGAGATCATATTCCTTTCCAAGAACTTGTGAAATATGTGGCGCTTGAGGAAGAATTGGTTGAGGATTAGGAAGGGAAAGGGAAACTGGGATAACTGGAGGAGGACTAGGCTGCCTATTATTTCTGGTATGATAAGTATGGGCAACCGCATGATAACTCTCTCTAGTTATTTGCTTGGCATAATTATAAGGACTTATAGGTTTTCTTCCTTGTACAGTGATGATTGGTTTATTCGGAGTACGAAAGGAATCATGATCATACCCTCCTTGGACAGTAAGGAGAGGTGACTTAGGAACTTGAAAGGTGGGAGAAGGATAAGCACCTTGGACTTCAAAGAGAGGCTTTTTATGCTCATTCAAGTTTATCATGTTAACCAATTTTGAAGTCTCATTTTTGTTTAGAGATTTCGATAAAGCCACAAAGTCATCAAGAGCATCATCCAACAAAGCATGATCATATCTATTGAAAGGTTTATCTTTTGATTCAAAAGGAGACATCTCCTCATAGAGGGGATTGTTGAAAACAATCATGTTACTAGATTTAGTGGAAGAGTTGATAGGAATGTACCCTTGAGACGATTCATTCAACTTATCTTTCTCATCACAACGAAATGGCATAGTAACAAGGTTTATGAATTTTTGGTAAAATGAAGGTTTGGCATCTTTAGGGTTTAAAAACTCATCTAAAGCTTCATCTAATTTGTCTTGGCTATACTCATAATAATCATCGAAAGCATGAACATTTTGCAAATAAAAATCTGACATTTTGAAAAGATTACACAAAACTTAAACACCCAATGCAAAGAAACACACTTTTTTTTTTCTTTTTCTTTTTAATGAAAATGAAATGAAAACACACTAAATCTAGATCTAGATCTAACAAATGCAATGCAAGAGGAAGCAATGATAGATTCACGTCGGGTTCACCAAAATGTGTGGGGGAAAAAGCGAGACTAGGTTAATCATGCCCTAATCCTACCTTTTGACACACATTACGGAATACGAAAGAGCCTAGAGATATCGCACAATTGGCTACTTCTTTTGGTGAAAGAGAGAGCCACGTGATATCTATTAGGATTTCTATTCCCTTGTTGAAATTGTAAGATCAAGTAATGCAAGTTCAAACCCTAATCCCAAAATGCAAGTATGAACTAATAACAAGATTGCAGAATTGAGATTAAACAATGAATAGCTGTAAATACAAGGATGAAATAAGAATGCAGATATGTACCCAGAGTCAAAATTAGACTGAAAATGTTCGGGACAGGGGCACGGGCGCCACTGTCTTGAAAACTGCACCGGAAACTGCTGTTCTGCACTCTGAAACACTGTCGGGAAGCTGTCTGAAAGCTGTCTGTCCGGAGGACCAGGGCGCCCAGTGCCTCTGTCCCAGGGACCAAGGCACCCAGTGCCCCTGTCCTGGTAGGACCAGGGCGCCCAGCACCCCTGTCCCAGTCTTCTGCTCTGTAATTTGATACAGAGTGCTGTCTCGACCTTCTCTCTCTGGATCTGTATCCCGCGGCGTCGTCTGAATCCCGAAACCTGCAATGGTATCTGAAAAAGGGTGTATGGGCGGCTATATAGGGTTTTGCCTTAGTCAAACCCCCACTTCGGTGATTTCCACCTCCACGAATAGCCAAGTTGTTTTGTAAAATGTATTGTGTGTGCAGACCTAGTGTGTGTGCAAGGTCCTAAAATGCAAGAAAGCAAACTAGAGCAACCTAGAAAGTAAACCCTAATTGCTTGTAAATGATAACGTAAATGCTCTAAATCAAAATGCAAAGTGATCTAAAGCATGAAAAAATGATGTATTGAAGCTTATGTAAAGACATGAAAACAACATGAAATCATACCCAACCCTCAAGGGAGGAGTACAAGCCAATCTTCAGTCGGTAATCTCCTATTGTTCTTCAATGTCTTCCAAGCCCTAAGTGGATGAATGAATTTGATAGATGCTTGATAGAGGGATGTTGTAAGATGTTGAAGTCTTCAAAGATCTGCTCTTTCGCTGCATATGAAGTTCCTGAAAACAAAAATCGGATCCCTTCAAATGAAGAAAGAGAGCTCTTATGTATGAAACCCTAGGTCGCAATTTCGTCTTTTGGCCGACCTAGAGATTGAATATCTTGCCAATTTCTTGGGGTTAAGCTTTATTTTATGATTGGATCACGCTCCTAAAATTTTGGGAAAAATGTCCGGGACCGTGTGCACTCCGGGCGCCACGGTCCCGACAACTTTTCACCAAATTTTCAGGGCTGTCAGATATGATGATTTTAGAGAGAATCCCGAAGTTACAGGTGATTTCGAGATGTTTTGACCCCCGAAATTAAGCCCCCAAGCTCAGAATAGGGCCTAATTAGGGTTTTTGATTAAGTGATGTATTGGAGGAATAAAATGAAAGGGGCACGCTTTAATGAAAGGGCCCAACTTTGTGATGTGGAAAATGGTGAAATAGAACCTTTAGACCTAATTAATTCGATTAATTAAGTGCTAAAGGGGAAATGCAATGCAAAATGCAACCGCGCCAAGGCGGGTGCTAAACTAGGTGTTAAATTGTACTGCTTTAGCAAGTGCGTACAATTTATGATGCTACATTAACTAAGTGATTAGTTGTTAGTTCTCTTTTGTTTTCAAAAGGCTTGGATCAAAATGCATGACCTTTTGATATGTTATATAATATTTGATATAATCATTTGATAGGGGCATTTTTTGGTAGGAGAAAACAGATAAAAAAAGTGAAGAACAATTTTTCTTTCTGTACTGAAGAACAATACATTATTTTCAGATTAATACAAAGCCAGTTCCTTTATTTACAAATGGTGTTATGAATTCTTTCATTCTGAAACTTAGTTCTCTGTTATAATCATCTATAATTGATGATTGCTACTCTAGATCTCTATGCAGAAATGTTGTGTGTTATACTATTTTGGTGGCGGAAAAATAGTGATTCATTTGCAAAGTTGTATGCACTTTCAAGGATGCAAGTAGTAGCAAAATCCGTTAGAGGATGTGAGTTATGATGCACTTGCAAATCCAAGATGCATAAAAAAATTATATAGAACTAAAGAAAAAGACAATAAGTTCTTGAATGAATAGTTCAAAACACGAAGCAAAAAAGAACAAAAGAATAATTTAAACCATGAAGAAAAAAAGAAAGATAGAATCAGTAGTAATATTATATCACGTGGTACCAATTTGAATACTTGGTTCCTCCCCCTATTACTTAAAAGATAATACTATTCTCTAAATGTCAAAGGAAATTTGGTCATGTGCATTGACCGCTACAATTTGGAATGCAAAAGAGGGAATGTACCTGACAATCCGCTACAATTTTAAGAACAAAGAGATTCTATGGCACCGAGAGGTTGCAATCGTAGCCTATGATGACCATAATCCTTGTTGCAACAATAATGAGATGTGAGGTAATAGTTATAAAATTTGGATCAACTCAAAGAGACATTTACAAATACAACCTACCCTTTATAATACCTAATTGAAAAAATAGATGCAATGCAATTCCTTGTATCGATAATGTCTGGCAGATAGTAAAAAACTAGAACAATAAATTCCATATAAAAGTGGTTAGACTTTTGCAGTCTTGCCATGGATATCAACACTAGAAGAAACTCATACCGTTAGTGTACATACAAGACAATATGGGAGTTCATTATACCCAGCAACTTGTGGTGTTGTTGTTCGTGTTGGCTCTATTGGACCCTGCAATTAAGATTCAATATATATTATTCACTAATATTAACTGTGCAACATAATGAAATATTGAAAACTGTGTTATTTTATTGAGCTTCACTTGGTTTTGAGAATAGTTTAATATTCTCTACTTATCAAGGACAACCACATGAAGATGGAAGCTCATTTGCCCCCCCCCCCAACATCACTCTAAATTCCCCGTTAACATCTAACATTCATTCATTCTTTCTACCAATAATAAAATATAACATTCATTCATTAATCACATAACTTTCATTAACACATAAAATTGATTAACATTAATTAACACACAACATTCATCAATATTAATTAACACATATCATTCATAACCATTCATTAGCACATAATTACATTCATTAACACATAAAAATAAGTCATTATCAAATAAGGTAGATTACAATCATTTCTTTTTTTGTTTTTTCTTTGAAGCTATGTAAAGAATAAGTGGAGCATCATGTTCTTCATCATTTCCCCCCTCTTCAGTTGTTCTGCCCTCTGCTCGTGATATCAATTTATGCCTAGTCCTATACCAAGGACAAGGACACTGAAGCGAAGGGGGGTCCTCTACAATAACAAAGAAATGGGTTAAATTCAAAACATTTTTTATTAATGTTACAATTATTTCATTAATTTAAAGAACATAATTGTGGTGTTCTTTACCTGACGGGGCCACATCATTTTGTCTAGCCTCAACCTCAACATGTTGAACACCCTCTAGATCCTCTGGAGTTGAAATACTAAAGGTTACATTAATGCTGAACACCAATTGCAATTAAATTTTTTTAAAGGAATAAAAGTGGTCCTCTTTACCTGATTGGGGAACATCACATTCCTGATGTTGTCTACCCGGATCATGCTCCACTTGGTCACCACCGATTACATGCTCTAAAATATTAACAAAAAAGGTTACATTAATTACTACACTAATTACAATTTAAGATGTTTAATTGTATTAATAATTGCATAAATAAATTTGAATAGAAAAGAATACCTCCACTACTAGGATGGACATCCAGACCTTCATGTGCAGGTCACGTTTCACGATCAGTAGGCAGCAGGCTGCATTCCAATGTCATGTGCATTGTTATCATTGCTTGCTTATTGAAAACACATATGGTCACTTTATGTTGGAACTCAACATCAATTAGATTATTGGTAAAGTATTCAAATTGAAACAATTTTCATTTAGCTTATTTACCTCTGTGACAGATGCACCAGAATCTTGTGTTTGCTCACTCAATTCTCGTAGCCGTTCAACCACGACTCTATAGCCTTGCTGGTAGGCAATTATCTTGTCATCTTCTGTGGGTGCTCTATTGAATTCAGAGCCTTACATTTTGCTTGGTATCATGAATTTTTCTTTTGATAAAAAAAAATCGTTTGCAATTTATAAATATTTTGATGCGATATTTCATTTACTGATACTTACAATTCATGCGGCAAGTTTCATATAACCACCAGAGCTGAGTTTGTATTGCCCGTTCTTTTCTTGTCTTGCATTGGTTGCCTTTGATGCGTCACTCAGTCTATGAAAAGTTTGAAATATGTTAGATTATATAAATTTAAAGAGTAATTAATTAGTACATAATTATATTCTTAATAGTATCCCATACCTTCTTTTGGCATCTGCTAGTGTATTTCCTTTTTTCCTTTCAATTCTCTCCTTGGCATCCAAAATCATGTCCTTCCACTCCCTCTTTGGAATCATAGGGGGATGCTTGTACTTTACGTTCTTCTCTAAATGGCTCCTATATTGGTCCCTCAGATACTTTAGATATGTGCCATCTTTTTCATGGAGCTTGGTTTTTTCGAATGAGTCATTTCCAAACAAATCAACCATATGGTTTGTCAATTCATCTTTTAACCTTTTTTCTTGGTCATTCCACCTTTTAAAGCAAAAACAAAACTGTTAGATTCAGAAATGAACTGAAGCTACCTTTATTATAGTTCAAGAAATGGATCAAAGGAAAACTATTCTAGAAATGATATGAAATCAAAATAGTGGAATAGGTTTAGTTCATATATGATGTTCCACCTTTTACGTATGGTGGGCCCAAATATTGGCAATGCAATGTCATTAAGATTTTATAAAAAATATCATTTCCTGCAAAAAAATCATGGGATCATTAGTCTAAAATGAATGATCAATAAGTAAATTACAATTAGACTATATATAATAATAATTTAAAGTACATGGAACCTTCTGTATCTTTAAGGGAATCAATTCTTCATCGCTCACCACTAATGTGGCTTGCAACGTTCCTGTACTAGCAATACGAGAAGATCCAGGAAATGATGGTATGTTATCAGCAGTAGTTGCCTCTGGCGCATCCTCATGTGCATATCCTATTGCAGAAAATGAATCCACTATGAAATGCCCCCAAGAAAGAAATCTTGAAGGGAAATAAACACATAAGAAAAGATCGAGCAAAAGAGGGATCTACCAATAGTGGGTGGGCCAACATGACGTGCAGTAGAGGATGTCTGCATGTTGCGTGTTGCCAATATTGCAGTCGGAAATACAGGTGGGGCTAACCTTTGAGGAGGCAACATTTGCACAGGAAGATTGACAACACCTGAAGAATAATACATTAAATATATAAAACATTAAATATATGAAAACTGCCAGAATTGTAAACAAGGATGAACCTTTATTATGAACATTGATAGTATCAAGTATGATGTGTTTTGGGTACTCAATGTGATAAGCCAATAAAATCATCATCACCTGAACTACTTGCAATACCCTGATCATGGCCACCAGGTTGATGAGGATGCATAAAATCCTGTAAAAACAACACGTACATATTTATTTAATGACATAAAAGAGAATAAAATATAAAATATTATTGAACTTTTGTTATAAGTAAATCTTTCATTACTACTTACTTGCAAGTTTTGTGTTGTCCGCATCAAACGTTGCACCCTCTCTTTTATTTCATCGGTCTGATGGCTCATGGATGCCAAAGCAAGAATCTCTTTATTAATTTTTCTAACAGACTTTTTCATCATTTCTATAGGGTTTGTGGTTGATGTGATGTCATCATCGCATAATACAGTTGATTCCACATCCCTATAGAGGTTTTGATGTACTACAGGTCCCTTTCCCTTTCTTCGAACATCCGTTTGTGACAAAAATATTATTAACACTATAAAAAATTACTCCAAAACACTCAAGAAAAGAACATAATAATGTAACTATTTGTTTCTATCTAATTTGTACAATTACAATGAGGTTTACTTTCTCGGTAGAAGTGTCGCGACCTACATCCCTGTTTGTGCTATGTGATGGATCCATGTTGCCCTGTGACAAAGAAAAAATATAAAAACGTTAGCGAAATGAAACCAATAGACTTAGAAAAAAAACTTAATAATAAAATGGTATATTGGAGTCATTAATTGGAGGTTGGTTAATTTAAATGGTATATAGTACCTACCACCCCCATGATAGTAACTTTGTTTGTATTTATACGATTCAAATTGTAATCGATTAGTAGCTCTTCCCTTGCACTTATTGATTTTATCGCACATACGAATACATGATTTCCCTCGCGAACCTCAAATATGCAATTGGGTTGCTTATTAGTTGACCTAAGATCATGTACTATTTATAAAACCTGCAATATTCCATGTTGCTTTTGGCCTTCCATCAATGTATACAGCCACTCATTTACTTTGATCATTATCTTTCTATTGTATATAATTTGCTAACAATGCATACCTACGCATACTTTTTTTATATCGAACAATTTGCATCCAAATTTTGTAATTGTAACAAGGTCCAACATACTCCATCAATTCAACAACTTTGTTGTAACAGACCTTTATGTCATCCATGGAAAATAGGCCCAAACCATGTAACGACGAAGGTGCTATGCGATATATCCTCTTGTTAACACAAAAATCAGTGTTTATTGGAGGAAGTTCCTTCGGTACCCATTGTTTCTTTAGATGTTTGTACCTAAAGGGCACCTCGATGTCGCCTTTGGTATCATCATCATAAGAACATGACCCCCCTTGAGCAAGGAAAAATTCCATGCGTTTATTGGTTTTTCTTCTAATCTTTTGACCTCTAGTTGATCTCCCTATTTTAGACCTACTACATGTCTCACTTTTGTCAACTATTCCTACATTTCCCTCACTCGAGGAAGACACATCTGACAAATACCTATTTGGTGGTACCTACACTCCATCGTATGAGAGAGTTAGTTGATAATGAGAGATATATTTTGCAAATAAGGGTAATGTTGATGAAGAAGTCGGCCCTGAAGTTGACTTTGAGAATAAAAATTGAATAAGTCCAACTGGGGCCTCAAGTGTTGATAACTGTATTAGATTTGCTACTAATGTTGAGGTTTGAAGAACCGAGGAAGTTTGTTTTCCTAGTAATTTTATAAAAACAAACTATTTCCATAGGGTGTATTGACTTATACCTGTGGATCCATGATACTATGTAGGATCCTCGTCAAAGGGGTTCAGGTTCCTGCACATGTAATTCAATTATCTTATGTTAGCTAAAAATTACATGATACGTATACAAAAAATTACATATTACACAACATGAACAACATGAACTTTCTAGACAAGAAGAGTCTTAAAAACAAAAATATGCTGTCATCATAATCATTGTAAATTTTTTAATTCCTTACCTTTACTTTATGTAGACTATGCAGGATCCTCAACTAAAGAGTTGACAATGTCTATAGTCAATTACTTGTTTCCACAAAATATATACATGAAATCATCACCATCAATTGAGCATCATAACCATTACATTTGTAAGTTGATAAATAATAAATACATATGTATCATAAGCATCATAAGCATCACATATGTATCATCATATATGTAATTGAGCATCATAAGCATCACATACGTGTCATCATAAATATGTAATACATCACATATGTATCATAAATCACCATCCATCACATAGGTAATAAACAATCCACATTCTATAAATAAACACAAAGTTCAAAAAATGTCACATGTATCATCATAAACATGTAATCCATCACATATGTATTTTAAATCATCATCCATCACATAGCTAATAAACATTCCAAATTCCATAAATAAACACAAATTTTAAAAAATGTCACATAAATAGTCACTCTCCCTATCTCCATTTCCTCGGGGTGGCATAGTTATACTATTAGGACCTGCTAGAGGTGGAACATAAATTAAAAACATTAAAAGGTGCATCATGAATTAATCATGTAATGACATTAGAATTACAAAACATAATGAATTAATTATGTAACCATATAAGTGAAATAAATTTCTATCAAGAAATCAATATTAAATAGATAATATACTAATCACATACTTCATACATTTCATTCATGTCATTGATCTTATTCTTCACCCAACTCATCATCATGACCATCATGATCATCATCACCATGATGATGATGATGATGATGATGATGATCACCACCACCACCACCACCACCACCACCACCACCACCACCACCACCACCACCACCATCATCATCTTCATCATTGTCATCACCACCATTACCATCACCATCACCATCACCATCACCATCACCATCACCATCACCATCACCATCACCATCACCATCACCATCACCATCACCTTCTTCTTCATCATCGAGTAACTGTCGATCATGATCATCATCTACATCATCTTCTACTTCTTTGATATCTTCTTCTTCCATCACATTATACTTTATCGGTCTTCCTCTTGGATCATGTCTAACAAAAAATGACCAACCCGGTTTATGTGGAACCTCTGAGTATAATACCTTCTCACATTGGCTTGGAAGAACATAGGTCTCATCCCCAACTGGTTCAAATGACCTTGTATTAACCATTGTAAAACCATTATCATGTTCAATAACAGTTCTATCAAGATCTTTTTTATTCGATTGTAGCTTGTACCATTTGACGATGAACAAAACTAATTTGAAGGAATTAAATTCACACTCAAGTATATCATCCAAAACACCATAGTATCAATTTTGAGACTCTTGAGGATGTATGTCATTTCTCAATGAAGTATTTGTCACCTCAAAGACTGCAGTTATCCCAGAATCACAAGTTTTCTTCGTGTCATCCAACTTTTTGATGCGAAATTTATGACCATTGCAACACATAGCGTTGTGGTGTTTGACTTGCAATATGTCAAACGTGTAAAAATTATTGCATCATGAATTGATAAACAAATGGGTGATTAATAAATTTATACGTACCTGTTTATCTCTTAAACCATATGCTAAATCAATTTCCCTTTGCGTAACATTGGAATCTCCATTACGATGAGCTTCCTTAACCAATGAAGCCACACCTTCCCATGTTAATGTGCAACCAGAATGTTGACAATGTTCAATCCATACCATCATCCAATCAAGATTGTTTGTAATATACAAATGTAGTGCATCCCACTCTCGACCAATTGTACAAAAAATAAATACACGTCTTACAACAAGTTTATTTTGAAGATTAATAATTAATTAACTACAATAACATCTTATAATTACCTCTCACTTTCCTCAATCTACCTTTCCCCATCAAGTACTCCCCTTTGAATTTTTTAATGGGGTTGGGATCCCAAATGCGATCCACGTGGATCTTTGCTGCAAACTTAGGAAGATATTCAGAAATGTACACCATAGTCTGGTATACCATATATCCCTCCACCATAGAACCCTCAGGATGTGGTCTTTGTCGAACCAAAGCCTTCAAAAATTTCAAGTGCCTCTTAACCATCCACATTGACCTAGTGTGTACAGGTCTACACAATTAAATCTCCTCAACTTGGTGTATGAGGTAGTGTTCTTGTGCATTGAAAAAAGATGGAGGTAGACATTTTTGTATTTCACACATTAGATGAGGAATTTTTGTCTTCCAATATTTTATATCTTCTTTATGGATTTCTTTATATGACAACCACCTACAAGATATTCAAGACACAAAAATATATATTACGTAATAAGTAAAACAAATCACAAATATAATATCTATACAATGGATTGAACAAATACCACTACTTACCTCATATATTTTCCAAGATCATATATGACTTGCTTGACATTATTGTCAAAGTGGTCTGGGAGAGATAGAGGTGGAACATACTGCAACAATTATAAAATTATCTTTACATTTTTTTCTAACATAATACAATGAAAAGTACATGCGCAGTATACAAATATATAGTAAATACACAAGAACATGAATTACCTTAATGAAGGTATTCCAATCATGCGTTTTCATCCTTGGCCCAAATTCACTTTTCCTTGATATGAGATTGTTTATGTTTGCAGTAAATCCTGTGGGAAATCAAATTTTTTCATATGACTTCTTTTATAACATTGATTTGTTGGTCCGTTAATAACTAGGGAAGGTCACTTCTATTAATCTGGTCTCCATGGCTATTTGATTGAATGACATTTTTTATTGCATGATTGGATTCTTGAATGTCAGTACAAATTTTGATAATTTTTTCTTTGTCATGCCTTCCATCCAATATTTTCCATAATGTCTCTGTTATATTCTTTCCAATATGTATAGTATCAAACAAATGCACAATTTGTAACTGCTCGTAGTAGGGCAATGTACTAAATTGTTGGGGATAACTTTTTAGTCCCTTAGGAAGGTGATCATTAATGCCTTGATGACCTTCACGATCATCAATCACATCATTAGTAAACAAAACACGATAGACAGATGTTTTATGACATAAACCATTAGATAGAATGACATTACCTTGACGACTAATTCTATTATATTCCAACTTCCACATGTGAGGTGTCATTCTGCGTCGCTTTGATGTATTCTCTTCTTTCCCATTGAAAAGATGTTTTTCAGTATTTTGATACTTATGATTTTTGTGGAGAAAGTGCCTATACTCATCAAACACCTGCTTTCCTAAACTTTTTGAATGATGAGATTTCACCTTTGGACCACAAACTAGACATGCAAATTTTCCCTTCATTTGAAGACCTACAAGATAATGTATAATTGGATTAAATAAATGAATTTTTTGAATTATAATTATCATGCGAAACTTGAACACTATAACATACCACAAAAATGTGTTAGCCCTGTGCAATCGTGTATTGTTCATACAAGCATCACATGGAATTGAAATTGTCTTTGTCCAATTGGTCTAGAGTTGTCATACATAGTGACACCATTCCATAACTCCAACAAATTGTCGATAAGAAGCTCAATATATACATTCATATCTTTAACTTGGTACTTACGTAATCGAATGAACAAAAACATTACATAATTAGTATGGCCATTTTACTGCAATAATTATAATTAAATGTAGACGACTATTAAATGATAAAATACCTAGAACAATCATTTCCAACATTATGTCCTCCCTCTTTATTGACATCCATGGCGGGATATTATTGATAACAAAAACATGCCACATTGAGTAAACAGATCTCAACTCTGCAAATGGATTGACACTGTCTGCTGCCAATGAAAGCCTATGATTATGAGGTTCTTCTTTAAAGTGTGACCACTTTTCCTCTATGTCCATAAATGTTGAACCATCTGCAGGCATTCGAATAATGTTAGCTCGACTTCTATTGCGTGCATGGTAATCCATAAATTGTGCCAAGCTAGTGCACTTGAATAATTGTTACATACATGGAATAATGGGAATATAATGAAGAACCTTGCGAGGCACCTTTTTTGTTATTTGATCTGTTCGATATTTACTGATATGATATTTAGGAAATTTAGTTCAAAATTTATGTTTTTTGTGATATATAATATGATCATTAGGACAAGCATCTATTGCTTGATACTCCATTCCAATATCTTTCATAATGGCAAATAATTCTCGATATGAGCGAGGTAGAATATTTGATGGTGGTAACAAAAAATCACCTATCAATCTATAACAAAAAAATATAATTTGTTAATATAAAGAATATTAATGGTACATGATTCACCATTTATTAACTATAATGACATATATGACATTCCTTAACATACATGAGATTGTTATGTTGGATAAACCATTCATAACCTTCAAGTTCACCAACAACAATACATCAGAGAGAAGAGTTGTCTGGGAGCCTTCATAAAGGGCCTCATATGCCTTCTCAAGTAGAGGTAAATCATGAACAACATCAAGGTCATCTTCATTAGCATGATCAGCTGCGCTAGTACTAAATGTGTCATGGATAAATGTATTTGTACCATCATCTTCAATTGTGTTTTGTGGCTCATGATTGTCATCTTCCATGGGATCATTATCTTTAGCTTCAATATTCACACCTCCATGTTCCTCCACTTCAAAAACCATATTATTCGGGTCATGTTTATCCATATCATGTGCTCTGGGGTGCTCGACCTATATAAAAATGATCAACATAAATAAATCATGATCATGATCTCATCATCAAGTGATTTCTTATGTATATAAATTGTTAAAATGATATAATGAAAAACTTACCAATGGATGATAATCATGTCCCCCTTCAATGTGACCATGCAACCTACAATGTTTCTTAGTTGTTTTGATTAGAAGTCTTCTAGTCTTTAACCCCTTACAAATTTTGCAGGGACAATAACATTTTCCATCACCTTTTCTTTTCAAGTTAGACCACAATCTAGCAATTGTCTCCTTATTTTATTGTTCGCTGATATTGTCTGACATGGTCTTTCTTCACAGGCAAAAAAATTGGGCTATAGAACTAGTTATATAGAAGTAATACCAAATTTAATTACTTGAACATAGAAATAATGCAAATTGAACCAAAACCATTTAAATCTTCTTTTTCATCTCAAAACATATCTAATAGCTTTGTGGTGATTTAGAGCAGGTGATATGCTAATGGCTTTGTGGTATGCAATCCTTGTATCATATCTTAAGTTGACTAATGTCTAATTGGGGTAATCCATGAGTGTTTAATGTGAATTCATCGAGAGTATGGTGATAGTCATCCTTATAGGATCCTCTCAATACTGTCCAAATCAGTGACAAGTAAGACAAAATTCTCAGTCACACCTTGGGTGCAAGTGAATGATATTACATATACTTTTGGGATGAACACCATTGAAAGTCATAGACCCCAGTTAGTCTAAAAGGAAAGTTACTATCCATTCCCATGCTCATGCATACTTACACGACTAATGTTACCCTTGTGTATCCTAAACATTGGAGAGACCTTATTTGACTTGCCTAATCAATGTGGTTGTTGTCCTAATATGAAATACTAAGTTCCACCCTTGCCTCTGCATCAAACTTCTCACATCATGTTTCTTCAACAAAACACACTATTCCCAATATTCCTCAATACCCTCAATGGAGGGGCATGTATAATGGTTTCAACATAAAAAGTCAATGATCATACACTCCATTCTTCTACACACCCTTGGATACATTACTTGGCTTCTAGGCTTGGGAAAATGAATATGAATTGAGCCAACACCATGAGGATAGGGTCAAGTATCATGGCAACTAATCATAATACATGAAGATAGGGTTCACACCTAAGTGTTGGCTCTCAACAATGCCACACTTCCAAAATTGCAGTCTCAAGACTTCTCTTATTGGGTCAACACTCATTGATGGCCATAAGGCTAAATCAATGTATCTAGGCTTCAAAATCCTTACTCTAGGCTTAGAGGACCTTACACAAGGTCTATGAACACTCACTTGGTATTACAATAGAAATAGCCTTCCTCTAGAACCTTGTTTGCAACACACACATCATTGGTAATAATTGTTATGATGGATGGTCTATTAGGACAGTAAATAAAATGCTTATTCTTTTTCCACCCTTTGAAACTACAACAAGGTATTTGACTTGGCAGGGTCCCCACACATCACTTCAACACCAAACATTAGACAATTCAACCTTTTTCCTTCTCAATGCATTTTTTTGTTGTCTTTCATTGTTTTTCTCAATCTGATACATAGAGATATGAGACCTTTCATGGCATCGTCACATGCACAAACTTCCCCATATGTCCATGTAAGTCTAAGATATTAAATACATTTCACCTAACACTATCTGGTATAGATTCTTGTGTCTTATCCATATAGGATGTTTGCACACCGCACTATCATCCTTGACTCATGTGTATGATGCAGAGGTAGGGGCATGTATAATGGTTTCAACATACAAAGTCAATGATCATACACTCCATTCTTCTAGACACCCTTGGATACATTACATGGCTTCTAGGATTGGGAAAACTAATATGAATTGAGCCAACACCATGAGGATAGGGTGGAGTATCATGGCAACTAATCATAATTTGTGAAGACATGGTTCACACCTAAGTGTTGGCTCTCAACAATGCCACACTTCCAAAATTGTCAATCTCAAGACTTCTCCTATGGGGTCAACACTCATTGATGGCCACAAGGCCAAATCAATGTATCTAGGCTTCAAACTCCTTACTCTAGGTTTAGAGGACCGTACACAAGGTCTGTGAATTTTACCATTATAAATTTTACCATTATAATTATTTTTTAATGGATGAGGATCTATTTTATCATTTTCAAAATAGTGTTATGCATATTCACAAAAAGAAAGGTAAGTGCAAAGAGTCACATCCCAAAGTCCAAACAGTACAATAGCTCAAAACAAAAAACAATTATAACTAGACAACTAAGAGGAGGAGGTCAGCCCTAGTCATTTGTTTTTATCTTTATCTACACTTTCTTGTTTTGCATATGTCACTTGAAACTACACTTCTATCACCCTATTGCAAACAATAGGAATAATTTTGTAAAATTAGCAGTAGCACTATCTTTTCACCCAACTATAGTGAAAGTGGTGTAGGAGAACCCCATAAATAAGATATTCATGACCCTAAGGATGAAGACTAGGATCATTAGGGTGTATTAGTGTGTCTTCTGTTTCATGCATGCAAATAAACCCCACCATGTAAGCCCGTGTCACCAATTAGGCAATTTGAGAAGTCAATTGGGACAATGTGGTCAATAGGGGTAGTAGGTGTGTGTATGAAAAGTGGACCTGTATCTGTAAGCACAACACTTCAATCAAGTCATTACATGCATGGTTAGATAGATATAATCAATAAATAATAAAACCATGACAAATCGACCCATTGCCTTCTAAAATATGCGAGTATAAGATTTCTCTTAGATTATTAGCAATGCCAGTGACTAGACTACACCAAGACGAAGGATTTAATCTATATGAGCATGATATTAGCTAGATGGAGGCAAGATTAATCTAACATGATTTTTGCAATATTAAGCTAAATGATTTAATCAATATGAAATAATTAATATTCAATATTCTCAATGAATCTAGAGCAAAAATAGTATAATAACAATATATTCTCCAGCCTCCTTTGAATGAGAGATGAGAGCCTGAATTTATAGAAAATTCAAAAACAAACCAACGGCTGAGATCAAATGATGATGAGCGGTCAAGATTTTCCAAGAGGAAGCACTATCCAGGTGAATTGATGTGATTGGATGCTTTTCTCAGTTTTAAAGGAAATTGAACTAAAATTAAGATAAAATCAGAAAAAATTGATTTATTCTTTATTTCATTCAATTTTAATATTTAATTGTTTTAATTGCTTTCTCTGAGATTATTTATCAATTTTTAATTTGTTTTTCAAGATTATCTCCAATTGATTTCTTTTCTCAAATTTTAATTCTTTCTTGGTCAATTAATTCCTTTTTTTGATTTATTTCCATTTTTGAAGATTGGTGCTCAATTGATTTATTTAATTAAATTCCTCTTTTTTTGATGATTTATTGGTAAGTTGATTTATTTAATTAAATACGCAAAAGATATTTAATTAAAATAATTAAGATAATTGTTTAAAATGATTTACTTGGAATGATTTAATTAATTAAATAAATATTTAATTAATATTGGTTGATTAATTTTCCATGTGACATTTGATGATTAAAGAATTAGTTGTGTGCTCAAGGTTTATTTGATTGCCTTTGGTTAGGACCTTAGTGATGTTGTCGAGATTAGGGGCTCATGGTTTAGATGACCATTTTTAGGGTATTACAGTAGGTGGTCTAGATTTGTGTTTGATAGGTTTTAGACATGTTTCATGAGTATTTTGTTGATCCATCTATGTGGATTCCAACCTTAGCCAATATGACAACTTTTTGTGCAAAATTGCAAAAATGCAACTTTTGGGGTACAAAAGTGAAACTTTTTGAAAATTGGTTGGGGGAAGCCTTTCAAAGGCTCTAACATACTCCAAATTTGGTGGGAAACCATTGGATAGTTTTATAAACCTTGTAGACATGATTCCCAAGGTTAGTTGCTGTTGTAATTGGAATTTATGAAGCAATAATACACAAAATACTACAGTTTTCCTAGAAATTTTGAGTTTGTAGGAGTTGCACGTGCTGGTACGGATTGATTTGAATCCCACCAACCATGGAGTAGATAGGGGGATGAAATATATTTATTTTGGTGGTGGTCTGAGGTCTTAACTATTCTAGAGTAGAGAGAACCCTCCATTCTTCTGACTGTAACCCAGAAAGTGAGGGTTTGGAGAGGGTTTCGAACAAAAATGGCTTTATCTTGCATTCTAGTCCATTAGAAGACTCTTCCTTTGGATGGATGTAGGATAAGCCTCTGGAATTTAGTTTTTTCATGGTTTTTTGTAGGGGAAACTTTGTTGTGTGGAGAAAGGAGCAAGATTAGGTAGGCATCTCTATGTGACTACCTAGAACACAATTTAGGATAGTCATCATAAGTTGTCATAGCGATGGATTCCAGGCATACAACCCTAGAATTAGAGGTTTCTCACTATCCCCCACA
Organism: Cryptomeria japonica; assembly: GCF_030272615.1. NCBI lineage: Eukaryota > Viridiplantae > Streptophyta > Pinopsida > Cupressales > Cupressaceae > Cryptomeria > Cryptomeria japonica. Next base: position 464,176,157 of record NC_081405.1, on the reverse strand, counting down.
TTACCATAAAGTTTATTTTTCATTTGGTGTACTAGTAAAGGTAGTTTCTTTGGAAAATAGGGCTAATTGCCCCTATTAGGTCTCTTAGCCTCTAAAGGGAAGAGACCTTGTAATTGTAGATCAGATCAAACCATTGTGGGGATCAATATAAATTCCAAAAGGGTTTCTAAAATGATAATTTTTTGTATGGGTGTGTGGAGAATTTTTGAGTTAAGGTCCCTTCTATCGTCAAATAGGGCTACAAGACTAGGGGGTAGGTTTCGAAAGGAGGTATAAGGAATAGGTGCCCAAAACCAAAACCAGTGTTTGGAAGAGTTCTTAGATGTCATGTATTGGCCAATTTCTAAGTCCCTAAGAGTGGGAGTCACTAGTAAGGCATTTTTGAGAATTCAAAGCCTTTTACCCATCTTGAGTAGGCCTATGCCTAATGAATGTGTGTGTAGTTTCATCCAAGGTGTGGAGTCCTTCCTTGCAGGACCCTTGTGGTCATTTGAGGGGTCAATATTCTAACCTTGTTTGGGCTTGTCCTTAGGTGTGTGGGTAGGGATCTGCATCAGAAAGTCCCAAATCATCTTTGGTGGTTCCTTAGTGAGAATACAAATGTGTCTCATGTAGAATAGGAGCTCATTTTCTATGTGAAAATCAAGAACCTACCACCTAACTGTGAATTTTTCATATATGTCAAAGAATTCAAGATCTCTAATGTTAAGTTAAGGTCATTCTAATGTTTCATGCTTGCAAGAACCAAGTGTTGTGATCAAAGCTATAGATGAAAGATAAGTCAAGCAATCAACAACCTTATCAATACTCTCGTTCTTGTGTCAAATGTTCAATTGAAAAAAAATGTTGTAGGTATGTGGAGCACCTTTGATGATGGTAATTTTAAAACTCACCTCAAGTCTACATGAACTGTAGAGGCTTGTAATAAGTATGCATGACTATCTCCTTACCCAAAATGTAATCCTTCCATTGCATTCAAACCTAAATGATAGCATATATCTCTTTGTTATATTTTAGGTACTTACCCACTATGTTATAAAACATCTTATTATGGTAAATAGAAAAAGTCTCAGGTGACACTATGTTAGAAATGGCTCACCATTCTAGGTACATGGAGCACCTTTGATGGTCATTTTGCAACTCACCTTGAGTTTACATGAGCTACAAAAGCTTGTGATAAGTATGGATGATTGTCTCCTTCCAATATGTAGTCCTTTCATTGTATGTAGACCTAAACAATAGCATAAATCTCTATCATATTTTAGGGCCTTTCTTACCTTTGGGCTTGAGTTTATCTTCAACCAATACTTTGATGTTTAAAGATGTCATTTTCATCTACATGTACTGATGACAGATGCTAAACATTACAATTTGTAAAGAACCAATGCTTCTTAGAGTTCTTGATGCCAGTTTTTGAACACAATGTGTGTTAAGTATTGATGGAGTCAAATACAAATTTTCTCTCAAAGTTGCCACAAAATTTACTTTTCTTCATTTGTATCTTTTGGAAAAATCTTCCTTGATGACATCCATGAAACCACCCAAAGTGAAATTCACCTCCATCACTAAATCAAGTGGAGTTCCTTCAACTCCTCCTTGGCTAGCAAGCTAGCAATCCAACATTGTTGAACTGGATTCTAATTTAAGTAGGGCATGCATAATTCTCTCTAATCTAAAAAATTATAAAGAAATACATCTCTAATTTAGAAATATAATCATCAACAACATCTACATCAATTTTCCCATCAAACTTAGGGATGTCACAACATACCCAGGCTCTAAAGGGAGTCCAATTGCCAAATGACCTTTCCAATAGGGCCCACTACTTATTTTGGTTACTTCAGAGCATCAACACAAATCGGTTCACCATCCTTGATCTTTGTTTTCCTCAAGCCACCTAGATCAACAACTTGAAGGAATTCAAGGAGTTAGTAGCTAGTTCTTCAATATCATTGAATCTCATCTTTAATTCAAATATCCAATATTTGACTGCATTTGACGGTACATTAATATAACCTAGGTATTTTTTGAGGTTTTGGTTAAATATTTATGTCCAAACTTTAAATAGCCAAAATATTTTCATAAGATTTTGTGGTTATGTTTTCCAATTTATCAGTCAAAGATGCTTTGGTGGTTATGCTTTCTATTTGGGGATTCATTGATTGAGACCATGTAACAACTTTGTGAAGTCATTTGTGCCTTCAAAATTCAAAACCATGGTAGCTATTGTCTACAAATGATAACTATTTATTTCTTGTAATAGTAGAAAATCATAATGGTGAATGCTACAAAATGCTTACATAGGAACTCAAATAATCGCCATTTATCAAAACACACTAAACCCCTATGAAAGTTTCCTTTGACACTTTGGAGAAGAAAAAATTTGACCTACCTAAGTCACCAAATGATCCAACTCAATGCAATATTGTATTGTCGTTGCTACTTGATTTGTATCTAGAAAAGACCTTCTGGGAATCCTCAAGCTCACTTTCTTTCAAAAGTGGATCCGCTAATCAATAGCACACACTACTATTGACAATTCCAATGATAACTCAAAAGGAGTGCATGAATTATTAGAAATTTGGGTTTAATAGATTAGGGAAAAATATATATTCTACAATCTTTAATCTATTTGTGAACACTATTGATGAAACCAAATTAGATACCCTTGATTGCAAATAAAACCTTACCTGAGGAGCACATGGTTATGGAGAGATCGCTTCGTGGAGGGGAGGGAGGCAATAAAAGCTTCAAGTTTGGCAAACGACGCTCTTGAAAAATGCTTGTTTTTAAAAAAAATGATCCCACGTTATGTTTTTTTTTCTTTAAAGTGCCCGAGTTCATCAGAATTTCGATGAAAAGCATCTGTCGGAATTCCGACTAACTTGGGCATTTAAAAAAAAAAAATCAATTTGATCATAATATGCCTTGTCCATCGGAAACCTTTGTCAGAATTTGAGGCCAAATGTATTAGTGTTATGCTTGTTCTGATATCCAGGGTTAGGCTTAAAAGATCTTCTAGCTCTTTCTTCAAATCTTGAATTCCTTTCAGGACATCTAGATGAAAAATGACCTATCTTATTACATGCAAAAAATTTAAAAGGTGATTTTCCTTGATACTTACTTCCTACCAATCCTTTAGGTACTATTCTAGAAAATAGAGCTTCAAGTTTATGAAATTCTTCGTCTTCTCTCTTCATATCATCCAATTCCTTTGCATACAAAGCTTTCCAATTTTGCTTGCCGATTGATGATGTAGATGCATGAAAAGAAGGTTCAGATTTCACAACTCCAAAAGGTCCAATTTCTTCAAGCTCAAAAGATGATAATTTCCCAACCAAGGTATCCCTATTGATAGAAGTATTTTCCATTGTCCCCAATTCATTAATTGCAGTAGCCTTCATCTTATAAGCCAGTGGTAAAGCTCTGAGAACTTTAGAAACTATTTCAGCTTCACTCATAGATCCACCACAACATTGAATTCCCATGACAATTTCATTTACCCTTTCCATGAATGCAGTAATCCTTTCATCTTCTTCCATCTTCAAATTTTCATATCTCACCCGGTAACCATCAAGTTTAGCAATCTTAACAATAGGGCTACCTTCATTTAGAGTCTCCAACTTGTCCCATATAGATTTTGATGTTGATTTGTCAGTCAATCCCATTATTTGTTCAAGAAAGTGCACACAAGAGGGCTTCTATAGCTCTACAATCATTCTCAAGCTCCTTATCCAAGTTTGCTAGAGGAGGATTTCCAGATGCCGGATTAAAAGAAGTAACCCCATTCTCAGTGATCTCCCAAATTTCCTTACCAAGACATCTCAGATGAGTCTCCATCTGAATCTTCCATACTCTGTAATTTGTTCCATCAAGCCTAGGAATTTCTCTCTGAAAGACAAATGTAGATGAACTAGATGAACTTGAACTGTTAGACACCATAGGATCTTCCTCAAGCGATTAAGGTTCTGTAGAGAGGACCGGAGATTTGATACCAATTGTTAGATAGTTCAAATAACTAGAAGACAACTAAGAGGGGGGGGGGTGAATCAGTTGTCACTACATTACCAGAACCTTAAGCATTTAAAATTTTAATACCATAACACATAAGATCAATACCAAAATACATAAACCAATTACCAAAATAGCAGATATACCAATTAAGAACAAATAATAATTAGAGAATAGATACCATCCACATGACACCAAGATTTGTATGTGGAAAACCCGATAAAGGGAAAAACCATGGTGGGAAGCCTACCCACAGTCAGATAATACTTATGCAGTAAGTATGTGATTACAAATTTAGGGGCCTGCACTTGCAGGAAGGCCAACAACCTAGAGCACACTGCTCATTACAAAAGGAGTCTCATTGACTACATAAAAATCCAGACTACAATCCGAAAGGAAGAATGAATTGCAATAATAGCATCTCCTATGCCTGAGTACAATTTTGGTCAAGATCAATACATTATGCCTTTGTCAAAGCCCTCTGAGGGATGGTTTGTTAGAAGTTTAATCTCTATTGGACCAAGAATGTGGAATTGACCCACCTGATTCATGAATGGGTGTATTCAACTTCTAACCCACTGATTTGTTAGTTATGGAGGCAAATTCCACTACACCTGGGTTAGAGTATTTGAAAGGAAAAGAATAACGAGATCTTTTGTGATGTTGAAGCCTCTGTTGAGGCAGTTTTTAGGTCCTTTCTTAAGCTCCTCTTGGAGAAATTTTTTGTTACAATTGTTAAACCTCCCCCAACCTCCCTCTATTAGCTGCACTAAGGTTTCTCTACAATGGAACCTCTCTTGCTCCTTTGTAGCCTTTGATAATTCCAATCGCTTGATAAGAATGAATACTAAATGAACACCACCTCCCCCTGGTCTTTTCAAGCTAAACTTTGATGGTGTTGCTAGACATTCCCTGGGGTTGGTTGTGCCTAGAGGGATTTTAAGATCACATTCTGGGGAGTTAGTGGTTGATTACACTGGCAATTTGAATGGATCCACTAGCAATCAAGCTAAAGGCATGGCCCTCACTTGGGGTCTCAGAATTGCCCTCTCTATTCGCATTCGTGTTATTGTCATTGAAGGGGATTCTAAACTCATCATAGATGTTGTTATAGGGTCGAACTGGTTCAACTGTATGATTGATAGTATTATCAAAGATATTCTCAAGCTAATTTTAACATTTGACTCCTTTGTTATTGGCCATGTTTATAGAGAAGGTAACAAGGTTATTAATGCTTTAACAATGCTTCATCTCCTTGGATAGAATCTAAGATGTTGTAGGAGCTTGAATTCCTTGCCCATCAATGTTAGATTACTCCTTCAATGAGAGTATACCACTATGATTCCTCATGGATATCCATCTCTTTGATTCTACTTTCCCTCCTTAATTGGATCGTGGGTCTTAATAGAGGTGGGAGTTTTTAAATTTGAAAAGACTCAGCTTGATGCTGACTGGCAATAACGGTTACTTGATGTGGATTGCCAATTGGACTAGATTTCGTGGAAACCACCTCACCATCGTCACTTGATATTGCTTCTTTATGTTTCTTTTAATGATGCAATTTACTTGTGCTAGAACACATGTGATACCCTTGGAGAATCATGTGCTCATAGAAAGGGAGGAGCATTTTGTTATGGAGGGTTGTCCACCAGAAACAAAAAATTGCTTTTAGGGATGAGGTAGGGGTTCCAAACATGCTTCCACCAATCAAGAAAGTTGTTATCCCTAAGAAGATTTCCATAAGTAGTTTTAACAGAAAAATCCCCACTCGAGTTCCATCTCTAAATAAATTTATCTTCTCAAGGGAATAGGGGTAGCTTGACCTTACCAAGCAGGTTTTGCAACTCCAAGGAAATAGGTAGAAGGTGTGGTTGGTCATGCTAACAGGAAAAAATATCCTTCCAATTGTTTGTTGTGAGATAGTTGCATATCCAGTGACCAAAGAAAGCAATATCACAACCTTGGAGTCTTGTAAGGGAAGGGGTAGAAGCCAAAGGTTTATCTCCCATACAAAAATCCTCCTAGAAGAAAATGTTTCTACCATTGCCAATGAGCCACCTCAAACCTTGAGAGATAATGCCTATGCACTTTAAAATATTGTCCCAAAATCCAGAGCCCCTGGGGACACCATCCAAATTGAGAGCCTTATGGAAATTATCCTGGCCAAGGTACTTGGCACACATAATGTGGCCCCAGTCAGTATTTTGGCAAGCCAAATTCCATCGAATTTTAGCCATAAGGGCCTTATTAAAATGAGAAATTTTCTTGATTCCCAATCCATTATTGTTTTTTGAGTAGTAGAATTTATCCCAACCGACTAAATCCAATCTCTTTTTTTGTTCCATACCTGTCTAGAGGAAATTTATTTGGATTATTTCCAATTCCTCAACCATGGAGGAGAATATTTTAAATAAGGAGAGGAAGTACACACATATCCCTTGCAAAGAGGAGGCCAAGAGTTGGAGTTTACTTGCACCGTTGAGAAGTCTTCCCTTTCAACCTGCAAGTTTCTTCTACATTATTTCAAGGATGGAGTTACAAAAGGAGTTAGACACTTCCTTAACCGTTAGGGGTAGTCCAAGATAGGTTCTTGGGAGGGAGGCAAATTGACATCCTAGAATACCCTTGATTTTGATTTGAAGTTTGTCAGTAGTGTGGAAGAAGTAAATATTTCTCTTATCATAATTGATATGCTGACCAAACACATTAGCGCAATGATTGAGGAAGGTTTTCCACCCCTAGCTTCAACAACTGATGCAACCCCAAAGATGATGGTCTCATCAACAAACTGCTACAAAATAGTAGGGAGGATTGAGGAGGTGAGTTTGATCCCCATTAAGGTTCCATTATTAACCAAATAATTGAAGTTCCTTCCAATAACCCCAGCTAGAATAATGAAGAGGTAGGGGATAGAAGATCACCTTGGTGAATTCCCCTAAAATCCCTAAAGGTGTCCTTAGGGACGCCATTAACAAGAACAAATTATTTGACAATGGTGATTCATTCCTTGGTAAGATTAAGTAGTCTATCACCAAACCCATGCTTTTTAAGGACTTTAAATAAGAAGTTCCAATTGAATCTATTGTAGTCCTTAGAGATGTCAAGCTTCAAAACCATACTTGGATGGCGACATTTGTCCATAGAGTGAATAACCTCATGAGTAGTGATGGTTGCATCTAGTATTTGTCTTCCTAGAACAAAACCCTTTTGGCTTTGGCTTATGAGATTATCAAGGAAAGGCTTAATCCTATTAACAAGGACTTTAAGAAATATTTTGTAGACTATGTTGCAAAGATTGATTGGTCTAAAGTACTTGAAGCATGAAGGTTCTTGAACTTTAGGAATCAGGGCAATAAAAGTGTTGTTCAATTTTTTTAGCAATTTGCTTGACTTGAAAAAATCCTTAGTGGCAGTAGTAACATCAACACTAATGATGTCCCAAAAGTCTTGGAAGAAAGCCAAAGGGAATCCGTTCGGTCCTGGGGCCTTGTAAGCACCCATAGAGAAGGCTACCATCCCCACCTCATCGTTTGTAACCGAGACCGTTATGAAAACATTGTCCACCTCATTCAAGGGAGTCAAGGGGCATTAAAGAAGGGTCTCATCTGAAGGAGAATCCCTAAATCTATGATCATCTTCAAAAAACTTATGAAAGTAGTCTGAGGCCATAGCCCTTAGACTAGCATCATCTTTAACTTCTTGATTCTGATAATCCTTTTAAGCAAGTAATAAGATTTCTCCTCCTGTGCCTACTAGCCGATCTATGGAAGAAAGTTGAATTTCTATCCCCCTCTTCCAACCATTGTACTCTAGATTTTTGCTTCCAAAATATTTCTTCCTATTTCAATTTTTCCTTCCATTCCCTTCTAAGATCTTCCTCTTCTCTATGAGTGGTATGAAGGAGGTCTCCCCAAACAATCCGCTCTTGGATTGCAAACAACTTGTTGCAAAGTTCCTTTTTCTAGACCAAAATATTTCCAAAGGTATTCTTATTCCACCCCTTCACATTTGTTTGAATCATGTCCAATTTTTGTGTCACCCTAAACATAGGTGTCCCTGTGACAGGGGTGTTCCACCATTTTTTGATGTAGTCCCTAAACTCAAGATAAGAAGTCCACATAATTTCATAACGAAAGGGATAACCACCCTTGGTTCATTGAACATGTTACACTAGGAGTATGGGATTATGGTCAAACAACGTTCGAGGCAAGGCATGTAGGGAGGCATTAAAGCAAGATCCTAATTGCCTGAGATTAAAAATTTATCCAATCTAACTTGAATGAGGTGTTCACCTTTCCTATGATTAGACCATGTAAAACTTTGTCCAACCAAATCCACATCTAGCAACCCATTCTTGTTGATGAAGTCGGCCAGGTTTGTCATGTTGTCAAAATAATGCAGAAGGCCCCCCAAGTTTTTGGAAGGGAAAAGAGGGGAGTTGAGATCCCCAACAACCATCTAGTGAGCATCAGAATCATTTTGGACTAAAAGGGATATGTCATTCCAAAGGGTGAGAAGACCCATTCTAGTGTTGGGGGTATAGACATTGATAAGAAACCATAAGCCATTATAGGAAGATAGCTTGGCAGCAAGGAAACTGCAAGAGGAGGAGATAAAAGTTCCAAAAAAATGTAGAGGATCCCACATAGTAACCACCCCACTAGAGGCCCCATTAACATTGCTGATGAGAAACTAAGAACCAAGCCAGATTTTACTAGCAATGGTAATAAAGGAGGTATCAGTCATTTTAACTTCCTGAAGTAAAATAACATCAATCTTGTTTTCCAGGATATAATCCTTGAGGGCATATTGTTTCTGGGGACTATTAAGGCCCCACATATTCCATGAGAGAATATTCATTTCTTACCTTTAGTTGATGTCTCCAAAGTCCTTTGCCTTCCATTGATGATTTCCCTTATCATTTCCTTTTGGTGAGAGAGTCTTTGCGATGGACGACCCGTCTTTGGATCAATCCCAACATCAGTTTTCATGTTCCTAGTCTTCCTCCTCCATGTAATCCAGCCAGCATTACCAGAGAGGAGACAATTGCTTGAGAAGGACCCCAATGAAGAAAAGTTCTTTAGTGGTGCAGAAGGAACCACCATGCCAATAGTATAAGTCTACATAGTCTCCTTATTCAAAATAATGGAATTTGGGGTCGGGACCTCTCGAGACATGTTGGTAGGGGTTAAAGGCTGGTGTGAGATCTCCCCCTCCTCCAAGGGTCCCATCTCTAGTGTAGAGCCACAACCAGGCATGTCGGAAGACGTCAATAACGCTTGTCCATCCTCACCAGTCGGGGTCTGAGTCTCCCCTTATTGGAGTATATCCTTAGCACAGTTCAGTAAGGGAGGGGCAGGGGTCACAACAACCCCACCATCAGGTTTGGTAGGGGTTTCTATTAATTTATTTATTCCTTCCTGAAAGGGATAGTCCTCACTATCAACCATAGAGCTAGTACCCCCCTTCTTTGAGGTGTCAATATTGGTCATAGGTTCCTTTAACTTGAGAGGCTTGGGGTTAGGGGCCTTACATTTTGAGATCAAATGGCTTGGTTTAGAGCACTTTTGACAGAAGAGAGTAGCATTTTAATGAACCAAAGCCTGGGTCCAACTTCCCAGTTTAGATTTCAGAGATAAAATTGGGAAGATTTTTGCTAACCATAGCCAGAACATAGAAACAAGCATAGACCAACCTGGATTTGGTTTGGGTAATCTTGTCCACTACTACAAAATGCCCAAACATCTTTCCAATCCATCTAAAGATCAACTCATCCTAGTATTCCAAAGGTAGTCCCGAAAAGTGGACCCAGACGGGGGTAGAATTATGCATATCAACCAACCAGGTTTCCATCTACAGAGAGAAAGATGATGTTTTGCATACATCCAAAAACTAGAGAGAACCATGACAACATTCTCCTCCACTGTAAACTTAAAAATAAATAGAGCACCACGCATGACACTAATAGAGACGCTTCCATTTAACTTCCATTTAGTTGTAACCCACTTCCTAACCATTTCAATGGTAGGTTTGAGGGAGAAGAATTTTCCCACCAAAGTGTTGCTCATGGTAAGAACAATGTGATCCACAACCACGTTCGATAAGACAATAGCCATTCCTTCTTCAATTTATAAGCATTCAGGGACAAAATTGGGCTCCACCCCTCCTTTAGTGCTGCTAACAAGCCTATTCTTCTAGCCCTTGTTAAGTGTGCTACCATTTGGTTGCACCTTCTCTGTCTCCCCAGCCTTGGAAACAACCTCATCATGAGCGACAATTGCCTCGGAATTGGAAATGGACACTATAGGTCCCAACGATACCACCATATCAGTACCATTGACTGTCATCTCCTTCACATGTGGATTGTTCTTAGGGGCCCCAACAAAATGAGTAGCCATCATATCACCGAGGGATGCATTATCCTCAAAAAGAGTAACAGTATTTGTGACAAATCCTGTCACCGTAGCAAAGTCCGGGGGAGGATCAATAGGTGGGGGGAGTTGGCCCCCACCCTCCATGGACACCATGAGCAAGGGGATTTCAAAATTCAAAAATGAAGCATGAGTGGGAAAGTTGCAGAGCTCTAGTTATTGTAAACTATACAATACTATTTACACAATCTTTTTTTAAGAATGTGTTAAAGAGCTTACATTCTTATGTTATTAATTATAAAATACTTATAATTTATTAAATAATCTATACCATTTAGCTTGAAATGTTAATACATAACTATTAACAAATTATTAAAATAATTAGTTTTAAATTCATGTAGCTCCATGTATTATAAAAAATCTTAAAATGAAATGTTAACTAAAATTGAATGTTAGTCAAATTTAAAGTGTGGAACAATATATCAAATATGTATAGCTATAACCATAAAACTTAAGAGTTAATATTAAAAAAAACATAAGATCTCGATAAACTAATCCAATTAATATAAAAAAATACAATCCAATTTTTTTCTTTCATACTAAGAATAGTAAGTGAATGCATACTTTTTTGTGCATTTGTTTATATGCTTGACATTGCTTGAATTGTATTTAGTTATTAAAGATAACCATCTCTAAATATAATTCACATTTATGACAAGAAATAATTAAAAACAATAAAATTAAAATCTATTTATGTCACATGAAATCTTTTTTAAAATTACAATCTTTTAAATAAGAACGAAAGTACAATTTATTTATATGACAAAAAACTCATTCACAATCACCATTTTAGTAAGAAAGAACAAAATTCTAATTCATATATAATTACCAAATCATTTGTAATTGAAATAGAATAAAACTGTACCTCACTATAAAATATTTTACCTCAAAATTTAAACTTAATGTAAGAATGATTCATCTATAAAATTAAATATCTATGGAATACCCTATAAACTTAAAAAATCCATTCCAACAAATTAAAAAATGAAAAAACTTTCCCCTTAAATAAATATACTTAAAATAAAATATATACAATTAAAATTAATTCTAAAACTATAAAAATCATTTGACAAGAGACGAGGCATTTTAAGGAGAAGGAAAGTCGCACTCAATTGCACTTTATAATGGTTGGTGTAAACTAAATAATATGAACGCAATATAAGCCTTAAAGGATGGAAATTAAGGCTGCTTTAAATGTCCCCTCCATGTAACGTTAAAACAACTTAATTTATGTTGACGTGGTGACATAAACTACAAGAAAAGAATCACGAGTTATAAATGGGAAATGTACCTTTAAACTATAATTGCCATGCATTTTAATATTATCAAATTGCATAAAAAGAGTGTCCTTATGTAGAAGTGCATGGAAAATAAATGGTTGTCATTTTTTATTTAGTTTATTTTTGAGGGGGTGTTTGATATAGTAATAAATAATGTACTATTGTATAAAGTTGGGTCCCTTGTTTTATATTATTCATCTACCATTTACTTGTATTCTTATATACCTACTTCTTATTCTCTTTCACATTCATAGTGTCATAAATCCACTCTATCTACTTCATAATCACATCTACGGTTGCACTTGTTCTCTCCACACATTATCCACTGAGATCTAGCCCTCATTTTTGTCCTAGGACTAGTTCACAATTATGAGGTGGTCCTCATGATTGCAAACTTGCCCTGTGTAAAATTCAATTTAAAAGTTTGAATGCGATTGACTTCCCACCTTTACCCTTCCTAACTAGGGCACATTAAACACTTGTTTACATGATATGTTGTTGTGCTAAGTTGTATTTAAAGACATCAAATGCATTCATTCTATTTATTTAGAGAGTTAAGGATTTAATTCGCATTCACACATTTCAATTGGTGTTATAAAAGGAATCTTGTTCTTCACAAGCATTCCATAAACATATGCATGATTGAAGATTGTTGTTTTCTATTATTCACGCATCTGTGAGGGCTGACCTAAAAGAATGTCGCCTTATAACACATTGTGAAGCCCACAAAAGTACTTTTAAATATCACTAGCCCACATATATCAAGAAGCATGGAGGAAACCAAGACACACCTAGCAAAGTTAATAAAACTATGCAAACCACTTTATTAGGACAAGTTTGAGAGTGCAAGGTAATATACAATTACAAATTTATCCCTATCAATTAGATTTGTTCTATAATGCACTTAGATTTTTCCCAAGACATTAATGATTAAAAACTAAACATATATGTTTTATATTGCAAGTGTGATAATTACATGTTGTATTACACACTCATGGGCACAACATGCTATGATGAAGTATAATGACACATAGGACATTCATCACCAATGCAAGAGCATTGTGGTACAAGTCGAAGACTTAACCATATCATGTGGTTATACCACCACATTGATCATATGAGAGGATAACATTTCCTCTATGAAAGATACTAGGCACCAAGACATGATCTAATTCTTGTGTAAACACAAGGAGTATTACGAGAGATACACCTACTTCATTATACAACACAAGATGAAATAATCAACATCTAAGAATACGTGGAAATGACATCCACTCCTTAGGATTATCTACATAAGAGAAGTCAATTGGGAGACACAAAGTCTCAACCAACCAAATTGACAACTAGTTAATTACACACAATGACTACTATTTAGGGATCATCTTACTTTGGCAATCACCCACATTACACATGAATAGGAGACGATGAAGATTATACACCACATGCCACAACTTCCAATACCAAGAACATATGTCCATAAAGTTGTAGACATGATAATTAAGATCTTTGTACACACACAGACACACCAAAGATCAAGTACGAAGATACAGATATCCCACAAAGTACCCAAAGAACTATGTAAACTAAGATTCTAGGGAGACATAAGAGATCCTTAGGATTTTTTTTTAAAATGCATAAGAAATACTTATTAGCCAAGGGCCCAAAATATAATTAATTTCAAGGCACTAGTGCACTTTCAAGACTTTAGTATTGTTATCAATAAGATTTGCACCTTGTTGAACTTGGAGTTCAATAATATTTTAAAAGCATGGGAATGATCTCAAGGTGTGGGTACCTTATGTGAGATCAAACCTCTAGAGAAGGTTGGTTCCTAATCCTAATCACCTAAAACTGATTCTAAACTACTAACCTATAGATGGAAAAGGGGAAGAAAACTCTAAGATGACTTCTAACTAAGTAAAAGATAAATCTACTGCTATAATAATGATGCACCTAAATGATTTTAAAGATCAGTGCTTCTACAATTACACACAAGGATATAATGATTCAACTTGCTAAGGAACAACTTTAGTATCTTGCAAGTTTTTGTATCACTATGTTGTAGAAAGGTTTTAACATTGACAGTCTGAGGAAGGAAGAAATAAGTGATTTTCACAACCATCAACTATTTATGACAAAACACAAACTACAATCTACAATAAAACACACATTTTTATGTTTAAAGGTGTTGAACATGGAAGATAAGTTTGTTGATTCATAACAAGAAATCATAACAATAGAGATCCATCATTGATTTGCACACAAGGAAGCATGCTTTGAAGGCACCGCACCACTTTTTCATTAACTGAAAGGTTTTGTATTAGAATTACATATCTATATATACTTGAAAATGAACTTGAAATTAATAAATTACAATAAAATTCAGTCATGGAAATGACTGATCTTGAGTTACAAACTTATGTCTTAGTTGAAAGAGCTTTTTGGAGCTACAATACTTGCAAAACTTGTAAGAACTAATTAAAAATAAATAACGGAGCCGTGCTTTGTAGATGAGAAGAAATTATATACATCGTCCTAGAACATTAAATGCATGGAAGAGGAAATTTATTATTTTCTTGATCACCTTCTTGGTTGTCCAAGCTCTTTGTTGCAACTTTTCAACCTTCAAATCAGCCTCAAAATAGTGGGAAAGTGAAGAAATGGCTCCCTCTTTGACCCACCTGTGGATAAGGTCCTTAAATATTCCCTTAGATTCTTGAAAATGCTTTGAAAATGGTCAAAATTGTCTCCCTAAATCTTCTCCACCATTTGAAAAACTCAACAACTCCTTAGATACTCTCCACATCCTACAAAAACTATCCTTCTTGTCTTTAACCACGTGGGGTCGAATGAAATTGATTTTGTGTCATAAAAAACCCCCCAACTACTCTAAATACAACAATAATGTCTTAACACTTCTTATTGAATGTTTTCATATCCTTTAGGCATCTTTTACACATGCCAAAATGACTCCAAGAGTCTTGAACCTACTCCCTTGCTGCACTTTGTGCCTTTGATCTTGTCATACTGATTTTTTGTTGTTCATGACTTATCCCTTTCATTGGTATAATCCATCTACAATTGTTTTAATCTTTCATGACTATCTTGAGATTTTGATTACAATTGTTATTTTTCTCATTCATACACTAACAATATTGGCCTTGATCTTTGAACATTGTATGATGTTAAGAAATTCAAGATGAAAATCCTTTTATAACTTGGACTTAGGAGAAGATCCTTGTTGAACCATTATCAAATTGCTTACACATAATAATCAATTTTATTTTATTATTCATGAGACCATCATTTTATTGGCATAGGAATTTTTTTCTTTTACGTTATAATTGTTAGAATCTCTGATACCAATAATGAACCGAAGTAAAACTGAGAGGGGGCGGGGGTGAATCAGTTTTCCACAAATTAAACAATTAATGTAGATTATAAACCATTTACCAGAGAACAATATAAACAACACGATGAAAGATAAAGCATGAAAGCACATATCACACAACACCAATATTTTTGACGTGGAAAACTTGGTAAAGGGAAAAACCACAGTGGGAAACCCTACCCATAGTCAGATAATACTTCTGCAGTAGTATGTAAAATAATTACAATGGGGATTTCACTTGCAATTAGGCCAACCACCTAGAGCTCACTTCTCATCACAAAAGGAAGTCTCACTGACTTACATAAACATAGTAATACAATCCGGAGAAAATGAACTATGAAAATAGTATCTCCTAATGATTGATGCAGTTCCGATTAAGAACATATGTCTGCCTTGCAACTCTAAATCCTTCACAACCCTTCACTGAATGATATATCTATGTTCGCACAATTGCCCCTCTCTCAATGCAGACATAACCCTACCATACCCAAATTACATGAATAAGTCACCTATAAATACAGATCATCAACCTTGATAGAAAGGTTAGCTAAACCCTAAGCCCATAAACCATAAATACAAAAATTCATCACACGATACCACCAGACCAATATTATGATTTACATTACATAGCATGGACCTAATATAAATTCCCAAATAATTATATCCGTCGGAAATTCCGCTAAGAGCTATATCAACACGTTTCACCAATTGGTAGAAATCCTCAGTGCAAATAACACAAAATAACCAACTAGATCCAAATATGATCACCAAATCATCACGCCAACCAATGCAAAGCCACTGAACAATTAGGACATGATCAAGAACACCTTCAGCATGTTAAGAACCATTTCTATAAGCTAGACCAAAATCACTTAACCAAATCATCAAATATCACCAACCGGTAAAGCCAACCAGTACCAAGAATATCAATCGGCAATCCAGAACATAAGCAATAGCTTCCAGAGCACCAAATCATGAACCAACTCAATGTGACAAGCATATAACCATCCTAAATAACCATCCAAAACCAAAACCAATGATCTGATCATAACAGATTAGAATCTCTGATAACCAAGTCCAACCAGAACAGGTCCAACCGAGATAGTAGCAACCAACCGGTAAAGAACCGTATCCAACTAGAGCACAGTGTTGACATCAATGACAACACATAAAAAATGAAGGGTTGTGAAGGATTTAGAATTGCAGGGCAGACATCTGTGCTTAACCGGAACTGTATCAAGCATTAGGAGATGCTATTTTCACAGTTCATTTTCTTCAGATTATAGTCCGATGTTTATGTAAGTCAGTGAGACTTCCTTTTGTGATGAGCAGTGAGCTCTAGGCGATTGGCTTAATTGCAAGTGCAATCCCCATTTTAATTATTTCACATACTACTACAGAAGTATTATCTACCTATGGGTATGGTTTCCCACTGTGGTTTTTCCCTTTAATGGGTTTTCCACGTAAAAAATATTGGTGTTGTGTGATCTGTGCTTTCATGCTTTATCTTTCACTGTGCTGTTTATATTGTGCTCTGGTAAATGGTTTATAATCTGCATTAATTATTTAATTTGTGGAAAATTGATTCACCCCCCCCCCCCCTCCCTCTCAGTTTTCCTTTGGTTCATTATTGCTATCGGAGATTCTAACAATTGGCATCAGAGCTATGGAAGAAGAATTTAATTAGATAGAAAAAAATAAAACATGAGAATTGGTTCCTAGGCCTAAAGATAAAAATGTTATTGGAACCAAATGGGTTTTTAGGAATAAATTAAACAAGGTCAGGTTGTAAGAAAAAAGGCTAGATTGGTTTGCAAAGGATATTCATAGGAAGAAGGAGTTGATTATGATGAAACTTATGCTCTGATTGCTAGGATTGAAGCGGTAAGACTATTTATTGCCTATGCTGCGTACAAGAACTACAAGGTATATCAGATGGATGTTAAATGTGAATTTCTAAATAGAGATCTTGATGAAGAAGTCTACATTGAGAAACTTGATGGATTTTTATTATCAGAGGACAGGGACATGGTTTGCAAATTGAAGAAATATTTATATGGATTGAAACAAGCCCCTAGAGCATGGTATGCTAGATTAGATAAATATATTTCAAAGCTCAGTTTTAGCAAAGGTAATGCTGATAGTAACTTATATTATAAGATTGAGCATGATGACATACCGATTATTGAAGTCTTTGTTGATGATATCATTTTTGGAGGAGAAGAAAATCTATGCATGAAATTTGCTGATGATATGAAGAATGGATTTGAAATGTCTATGATTGGAGATATGAAAATTTTCTTAGGTTTGCAGATTACTGAGACTGATAATGGTATTTTTATTTGTCAAACTAAGTATGGGAAGGAATTACTCAAGAAATTTGGTCTTGAAAACTCAAAACCTGTTGGTGTAATACCCTAAAAATGGTCACCTAAACCATGGGTCCCTAATCTCGACAACATCACCAAGGTCCTAACCAAAGGCAATTAAATCAACCTTGAGCACCTAATTAATTAATTCTTCAATCATTAATGTTAGATGACAAGTTAATCACTCAATATTAATTAAATATTTATTTAATTAATTAAATCATTCCAAGTAAATCATTTTGATCAATTATCTTATTTATTTAATTAAATATCCTAGCATATTTAATTAATAAATAAATTTGCCATTTAATCATAAAAAATGAATTAATTTACAAAGAGAGATTTATCACAAAAAGAGGAATTAATCTGCAAAAGAAAGAGTTAAATTGAAAACAAAAGAAAAGAATTAAATTGAGAGAAGAAATCAAACTTAAGATATTTCTTTTTCTAAATTTGAGATGACTTGAAAAATCAGAAAAGCAATTAAATTGAATTGATCATTTTCTCTAAAATTAAAACTCAAAGCTTTTGAGGAAAGAAGTTCGGTTGCATTAAAAAGACTTTTTCTAAACAAAAATCTTCCTCAAATTAAAGGAAAGTGCATGGAATCACCTATTTTTACAAGTGCATGGAATCAATTAAATTTGATCTCCAATGCAAACTCAAACTTATAATCTGAATGCATTCAATCAAACTGTAATTGGAATCCATCTCAAGGTTAACTAAATCTGATCTCTCAATTATTTCAAATATCCTAAATTGTGTTTTTTCTTGAATAATCTCAACTGCTCATTGCTAATCAATCTTGACCGTGGGTTTCTCTTTTGAGTCTCTATTAATTCAACCTTCATCTCTCATTCAAAACACCTTGGAGATTTATTGTTATTATGCAGTGTTTGCTCTGGAGTCATTGAAGATATTGTGCTTTGAGATTATTGCAGCCTAGTTTAGCTTTGTTTTGCATATTTAGTTTAATTATGATTGCTTGATTTCATCTAGCTTAGTATTCATTCATCTAGCTTAATATTCATCCATCTAGATTAATCTTGCATACATATTGTAGACACCTAAAAATGGTCAACGCTTGCGGAGTCATACTTTAACATTTGCGCATTGCCTCATTTTAGGTTTTTGCGTCGCATTAACATTTCTCCTATGATTTGCACTTGGTCTTTATCATTTGTGAGCATCGAGTCATTCTTCTACATTCTTCATTCTATCTCGCTTTCAAATTTGGTCTTGTCGACAACACTATCCAATCATGATTTTGATCGATTTTATCCTATCGTATCAATGTGCGTGCTAATTTGTTATCATTTTGGACATCGTCAATCCTAATTAGGGTTTTGTCCTCTTATTAATCTTATCATTTTGGACATCATCAATCCTAATTAGGGTTTTGTCCTCTTATCGATTTGTCGTCAATCTTTATCATTTTCAATCTTGTCATTTTGCGATCGATTTGTCATCGGCCGTTGTCATGTTCGATCTTGTCATTTTGCGATCGATTTGTCATCGATCGTGGTCATTTTTAATCTTGTCATCTTGCAATCTATTTATCATCAATCCTTGTCCTCTTGTCAATTTTGTCATTTTACGATCATTTCGCTATCGATCATTGTCTGTCACAATTGTGTCAATTTGGATCAATTTGTCATTGTTCCTCGTCAATTGGCGCATTTATCAATCAAATCATTTATCACATTGGTCCTTTGTTAAATCAAAATCATGATCGACATTAATTATCTTCAATCAAGACCTAATTGTCATCCTCGCATTGCTAATTCACCTTCTAGGGTTTTGTGATTTAGTCATTTAACCTTACTTATCATTTTCTTCCTTTAGGATTAATAAATTACTTATTTATCCTAAGTCTTCTCATTACAATTAAATCTTCATTTAATTGGCTAATTATTCCTCTTTGTGAATTAATTAATAAATGAAAGATTATTAATTAATTTACCTAGTTTCAAATTCCTAATTTTCATCAATTTCAATTTTCTAATTTTCAAAATTCCCAATTTCAATTTCCTCCTATTTCTCTCCTAAATTCATGGAAATGACATAGAAATTTGTCATAATTTGTCATAAATTGTCATAAATTCTTGACATAGAATTTGTCATAAATTGTCATAAACCCTTGCATAGCAATTTGTCATAGACATGTCATAATTTTGCTATTCTTGATTTGAATTTCCATTCAAATCACTATCATGCTAATCTTGTCATCTCTCCAATTATTCTATAAATTGGATGAATTTATTCAATCTTGGCTAATAATGAATGAATAATCCTTAATCAAACTATCAAATTTATGCTTCTAGTACTCTTGATCAAAAATCCCGTCTACTTGCTTTCAATTGTGTGTGCACTTGTAGGTGAGATCCACAACCATTTGGAGAGGAAAGAAGAACAATGGAGCCGCATGAAGGAGCATTCAAATCGTGTCTATGGTTTGCATAATTTTCTAGTTTTGTATGCTTTGTTTTCATGTCTCTATTGAATGTGTCTTAGGATAGATTCATTGCAATGAATGCATTTGTGATTGAGCCATTATGTTTATCTTGTCTTGTGATGATTTCCTATTTCCTATGCTAAATTAATTGGTGAACCCGACGTGAACACTAACCTTCTAACCTCTTTATGGTGTTTTGAGTGCTCTCAAGTTGATTTGCAGGCCAAAAAACCCAAAAACAGGGTCGTGCAGGGTTTTCTGGAGACTCCTGCACCTGTGTGAAGCAACCTGCGCCTGTGTTGAGCATTCTGCGGTTGTGTAGATGACATTCTGCACTTGTGTCATGGGTTCTGTGCCTATGTCATGAGTTCTGCGCTTGTGTAAAGTCCAGAACAGAGGTAAAAAAATGCAGTGTTTACTTGAAATTTGTTGTGTTTTTGCATTCTGTTTTCTGTGCTTTGGATTTTGGTACTAATTATCTGTGCAAAATCTTGGCATACGCATGGCAAAGACAATAAATCAAACTACTAACATGCTTTGTGCAGATTCAAAAGTCAAAGAATAAGCGTATCAAACTTCTAACTTGGGTTTTTGCAGGTTGCCTTGGAGAAACAATCAAACTTTGTGTTTGTATTTAATTTTTAGGCACCTAGTGATTTCTAAATAGGTTGGAATGAACATTTGTTTTCTTTGATTGTTGAGTATGACATTAGAGTAGGAGAGTATGCTCTCATCCTTCTTAGGGTGATTAGAAATCCAGATCTTCGATACCATGCTTGTGTTGTTGATTGTGTGTCTCCTTTAGAGGGCCTGCCTTCCCGACCACTTTGCTTTTGCAAGCAAGTGATAATCATGAGAAGGGAACGACCCAAAGTGAGTACGGCTAGAATTCCTTGGCATTCTAACTCACTATAAAAAAATACCTGATGAGCGAAAGCTTTGAAGGAAGTATTACGTGGGAATTGCAGTTACTTGGGAAGTGATGACCCTTGGACTCTTTCTCATATCAACATCTAAGTAGGGCCTCTTGGTCTAAATCGTGCTTGCGCGACTACATTTGTTTGGTATCTTGATGGGCTTAATGTCTCAATCACACTTGTGTGACATCAAGGAGTAATGCTTAACAGAAATCCTTACTAAACACCTTGTTTTTAGAGGCCAAAAACCCTTCTAGTTGCTTGAGAAGGACAAATTCGGATACTTGGAAGAGATACTAAGTTCGCCATGGGGAGATTTCCATGGGGACTGATGCTTGGCTGCCCTGAGAAGTGAGTGCCGTGGAGGGGAGCCCGTGGGGTCAAGCATCTATGTATTCTCCTTGAATCCCATAATGAGTCTACCTCTCAAGTACCTAATGTCTTTGCCTACCATAAGAAATGTGGAAATGAGCATGATTATCTTGAGTCTAAGTTGCAATATCTTGTATTCTTTGCTTGTCAAAAGTTGAATTGCATCCCATTTCAAAGAGCAAAACAAATTGATCCAACATAAGTTTAAACACAAGAGACATTCATCCAACAAAAGCTCAACAAAATTCAAAACTCATCTTCAAACATGGTTGTCAAATATTGTTCAAAATCTTGTCTCAACATTCATGTCACTTACATTTAAGTTCATCATAGGTTGCATTTTGCAAAAGTCATTGTCAAGTACCAAGGTTAGGTTTCACCTAAGTCATATTCCTTTGCATATCAATAAGAGTCATCCATTTGCATATGTCCTCTTGCATTAAAGTCATACCATTGTCATACATTGCTTACCCTAGGTCTCTTCATTAAGCTTAGGTCCTTATCATATCATATTAGGGTCATTTGCATAGTAATTGTCCCTTTGCATATAGTGCCAAAACTAGGTCTTGTCATACTTGAGTAATCCAAATCTTTGATAAACCCTAAGTCATTGTTAAGAAGTCTAGACCTTATCAAGCCTTTTCTCTTTATGTCATTACTATCATTTGGTCAAACCTAGCTTAGTATCCAAGCATATAGGGGAGACTTTGTCATTTGTCCTTTTGTCACGTACGTCCTTTTGTCCTTTAAGGTCTAGATATCATTTCAATTTCCTAAGGGTCTCTTTTAGATTTGCATTCAAAAAGTTTGTCAAAATCTTCAAAAAACAACCAAAAACATAGATTGCATGCTCATCTATATAGTTTGCATTTAGTTGCATATCATACATTATCTTTGAAAATTCCAAAAATATTGCATTTGCATAGTGACATGTCTATTGAAACAAGGTTCCAAGCACCAATGATGCAACAAAGTTTGACATATCAATCGACAATGCAATCACAATTATATCAAACCCAACAACAAAGCAACATCAATCAAACTTTTTATGATGAAACAAGTCTCCAAATACAAAAACTAGAGGAGAAACTAGCTCAAGAAGAAGAGATATTGGAACAAAGAGTGAAAAACATTGAGAAGAGTAGATCACAAATGTCCAAAGTGTTTCAAAAATTTCCATGTCGAAATCTAAATATTGAGCCAATTGATGTAAGATCTCTTATCGAACGATCAGACATACCAGCTCTCCTCTCACAAATAGAGATGATGAAACAATTTCAAGAAAAGAGACAACAAAATTATGTGCCTTCACATCAAGAACAAGAAGGTGTTTACTATCAATCAGATTTTCAACCATCACAACCAATTGTTCAACAGCTCGAACATTTTCAACAGATACAACCAATGGTTCAACCAATTGTCCAACATATACAACCAACACAACCAATGGTCCAATTTCAACAATATGTCCAACCAGCTATACAATGTCAACAAATGGTTCAACCAATGGTGGAATATCAATGTCAACAACCACCACCAAACATTCAAAAACAAAACTTGCAACATGCACCAAGCCAAATTTTGAACATGTCAAACCAATTTGATCAACATCTAGTTCGAAATCAAAACATGACATCAAATCAAAAACAAGTTCAAATTCCATATACAACCATGTCAAAACCTCGAAAGAAAGGTGGCTTTATTGCAATGCTCTTAAGGAAACTACCAAGTGAGTTCTTTGAGGAAGATCAAAATAATACAATTCTGTCTAGCAATGCCTCATCCCCTCGCAAGCAAATTGACTCTCCAGTGGCATCTATCCCTACACCTCTAGAAGTTTCACAAGAACCTTCTATATTGTCCTCATCAAACAATACATCCAAGGATGCAATTTTCCAAGAGTTATCCATAATTGATTGCCAAGATAATCCAATTCATGATGCACATCCTTTTCATGTTTCAGAAATACAAGACCCAATGCCACCATGCACTTTATTGCCATTACCTATTTTAGAGGACCCCATTCAAAGTCCCTCTTCCTCATGTCCAAGCATTGATTCCCTGCCAGAATCCATCACAAATGTTCAAAGTGCATTTCCTTCATGCCAAAACATTGAGCCCTTGTCAGAATCTCCCATGCATATCAAAAGTCCAACCTCATGTCAAGAGGATAATTTAGAGCATGAAGAAACGTGTCCTAAAGAAAATCAAGATCAAGATCCTGAAACCTTATCATCCCATCCAATTGTTGACCAGGACTCCATTTTCCCAGACACTCATGATGATTCGCATATTCTTGTCCATCCTATCCAAAGTCCTATTGACACTCCATTCCCTGAGCAAGATCAAGATATCCCAGTTCATCCAATCCCAAACGATCCCCTTCCATTTCATGAACACAATGTCCTTTCAAATCCCATTGACATTCCACTTCCTAAGAAAGGTCAAGATATCCTTTCCATCCTTTATGATCCCATTGAAAGTCAAGAGCAAAGCACCTTTAAAAAGGATTCCAATGATCTTCCTCCTTGTCAAGATCAAATTATTCCTTTATATCCTCCACAAGATCCTTTTGTTCCTCCATCTCCACATCCTAATCCAGCATATACACTCCAAGATCGCATTTCTTTTGATGATCCCATTATTTCTCCCATTCCATCTCTTGAAGAGCCTATCATTGAACCATGTCCACTACACAATCCTAGTCCCCCTCATGATCCTAATCTCCCTCATGATTCTAACGTGTCAGTGCAAGATGTTCATGAACCCTCGACATGCATAATGGGTTCTTCCACTTTGGTGCAATGCGATCCACTTCAAGATCTCATTATTTCTCTCATATCATATCCACCTCATAATGGACTCGCATCTTCTTCCCAAAGAAAAGAGTATCCTACAAGTCAAGATATTCATAAAGGAAAAGGAGTAGATCTTCATGAGCAAGAACCCCTCCATATCAAAGAATATATTAATGGTCATGGCTACAGAGCTCACACTCAAGGCGTTGGTATCCCTTCAAAGTCAAAATCCAAATGTCCACCTTCCCCATCATCGCTTCCATCCATTTTAGGTCCTTATATTCCTTCATTCTCCATGCAAGGTCAGCAAAGGCACACATCTTTGAGAACCTTCCAGTCATCCAAAAGAACTCCATTTCATTCATATTCATCCATGCATTCCTTTCCACCTCCAAGCAATTTGGATGCCAAGTATAAAATTCATAAGTCTAGCAATCCACATGTATTCAAGGATCAACATGTCCAATATAATCGACATGTCAAAACAAAGAACAATATGATCTATAAAGAAAAAGAAATATCCAAAAGGCCACAAAGGCCCACTGAGCAAAATAAAGCAAAGTCAAAATATATATGGGTTCCTAAATCCCTTGTGCAAGCAATGCACTCCAAGGAACCACAAAAGCATGAAAAATCAAAAACCATGTGGATCCCTAAGCAGCTCCTTGAAGCACAAAAGCTTAAAGAAATATCCAACTTGGCATCCAAAATTGCTATTGCCCCATCCAAACTTCTCAAATTTGTCCCTCCATCACCTTCTTCATCCATTTTGGGCCCTTATGTCCCAAAATCCATAGCCTTTCCTTCGTCAAAATCTCAATATCCAAAATACGTCTTTCCTCCATCAGTCCATCACCCCTCAAGGTGTGTGCCAATGTCGATCTTGCCAACATTTCCGTCCACTCAAGCCCAATTATTCTAATGCATATTTTCCATCCTTCCATCCCTTTGATCCAATCCTTTGCATAAATCCTTGCCTTAGTTTCATCTCATTTTCCATGTCCTTATCCTACCAACGTCTTTGAGCATGCTTTAAAAGGTCATGGTCCAATTTTTTAAGGCTACTATCCAACCAAAAAGACGCTTGAGTCCTTCTTCCATCCCCTATCATGTGTCCATCTTCTATTGAAAAAGCAAAAAATACAAAAAAATGCAAAAAAAGAAAAAAAGTAAAAAAAAAAAATTGAAAAAGAAGAAAAAAGTAAAGCACAAATAATTCGTCCACTGGTGAAAACCTGGCAAACAGGCGCCTTGGGCAAGTACCATGGTGAAAACCTAGCAATCAGGCGCCATGAGTAATGAGATCATTGCTCCGTCATCTATCATGACTTTTAGCTCTACTTTCTCTTGGCCGGTTTATCATGCCTATCTTTGTCTCGACCCAATGTTCAGTTCCAGGCCTGTTATTGGTCAACATCACTGTCTTGCCTACTCCAGTTTCTTGTACATATGTTTTGGTCCTAGGTCTATGTGTCTTTCAGTTGCGCATTGGGTGCCTTCCCCTTGTCATGATCAATCGCTGGAAATTTTGAATCCAATAATGTCCTGAAATAATCCTAAAAATTGAAAAATGTCCTGAAATAATCCTAAAAATTGAAAAATTGTCCTGAAATAATTCAAAAAAATCAAATAATGTCATGAAAAAATCATAAAAATATTGAAAAATGTCTTGAAAAAATCTCTTAAAAATTGAAAATGTCCTTAAAAAAATCTCAAAAACATTTAAAAATGTCCTGGAAAAAATCTTCAAAAAAATCGAATAATGTCCTGAAAAAAATATCTAAAAACTGAAAAAATGAAAATCCCTAAAAATCATAAAAAGTCCTGAAAAAATGAACACAAAAACATTAAAATCCAAAAACAAGCATTTTGTCAATAATTATCCCCTTTTGTGCATAAGACAAATCGCTGAGCATACCTCTAACGACAATCAATCCAACACTGTGCTTTAATGAAATCACGCGTTAACAGATGAACTCTTTCCATCAAACCAAACATTCAAACTGATCAAAATTGTCATATCAATCCACCTCAAAATCATTTGTCCTTGTCTCTACTATCATGGGTCTTATACAGGGTGTGGTATACTCGAAACCAGATTGTGTCCTGTCTTAGACGGGGTACCACATTCCCTAAAACCAGACAGCATGATTGTCCTATCAGCACTTTCAACTTTTGACAATGAAGATCAAGATGTTTGTTTGATTTGTTGGAATTTGTGCATATTATCTTTTTACTGATTTATCTTCGATCATGTTCCTATGTTGCTCGATGATGTCACTGAGTGATTTAGAGTAACCGGGATGGTTCATGGTCCTTTTCTTTTTGTTGTGATTGTTGTTTGTCTGCGATGTGTCTGTCTTTTGCAAAAAGGGTTGCTTTTCAGCTCTGGCCTTCAATGCCATGATGCTCTACATCTGCTTTGCTACATTAAAATAAAGGTTCTCACCTACTTATGTGCATTCATGAAAGCAAGTTTTTCTTCATCTCTCACTGTCCTCTTTCTAATTTCTTCTTACTAACATTTCTTCCGTTAGTCTTGGCAGTCCGTTTGATCCTATCATTTTCTATCATTTTTATCGATCAATTGGCCTCTTCTCTGCCTATTTCCGGCCAATTCATCGAGGGGGCATGCATATGTCATTGTCATTGTCTGGGGCATTTTCATTATTGTTCTTTGAAACAACGCTTAAAATCGCATATTTAGTTTAATTATGATTGCTTGATTTCATCTAGCTTAGTATTCATTCATCTAGCTTAATATTCATCCATCTAGATTAATCTTGCATACATATAGCTTATTCTTGTGCTCATATAGATTAAATCCTTCGTCTTGGTGTAGTCTAGTCTTTGGTATTGCTTAGACAAATCTAAGAGCAAGTCTATACGCGCATCTTTTAGAAGGCAATAGGTTGATTTGTTATGGTTTTTATTTTCATGATTATATCTATCTAACCATGCATGCAATGACTTAATTGAAGTGTTGTGTCTTACAGCTTGCAGATACTTATCCCCTTTTCACACACACTTTTTTGGTGCCGACAGTGGGGGAGAAGACTACATCTTTCAGCCTCGTAGATTAACTTATTTCTATTTTTATATTTATTTTTTAGATTTTTTCCGTATAGCTTTTGCAAAAACTCGTACAAGTTTTCACAGAGGCTCGAACGATAAACTGCAGGTATCGTATGATCCAACGTAAATTATCATACGATTCGGTGAGAATACTCATATGATATTCTGGTTTTTTGTATTAAAACAGACTACAATTTTGGGGTTTTTCTTATTGAATTTTGATGGTACTAATGCTAACCCTAGCTTGTTTTCTGTTTGTTTGAGAGATTTTGACAACCTAATCAGTTTTTGTAGAATTCTTGTCGAAGAACACGCCTGTTGCACAAAAACAATATGATTATTGATTCGTTGTTTTTGCAGGCTGCCTGAGGAGATTCAAGTCAAAATCGTGTATTCTTTAAATTCATTTTTAGGCACTTAAATTGCTATCTGGTTAATGAACAAATATGTCTTTTGTGTTTTTAAGAAAAATCTAAGAGGTAGGATAGTATGCTCTTGTCTGCACAGACAATTAGAAATCTAGACCCTTGAAGCTTTTTCTAAATTTGAGATTTATGTACATTTAGCGAGCCTGTCACAGTGGGAAAAAGTAATCACCCTGTGAGAAAAACCCAAGTGAGTATAGCTGGACATGAGCATTCCAACTCACTATAATAAATAGGCCTCTGGTGATTAAAGTCTCAGAGGATGGGATTATTTGAGTTTTCTCTTTGAGATCTCTCATATCGAACATTTTGTAGGGCCTCGCGGTCTCAATCACGTTTACGTGACTACAACTTGTTTCAGTACTTTGTCAGGCTATAGGCCTCAATCATGCTTGCATGACTTCAAGGGGTAATTTCGAATGAAATTCTTGAATAAGAACTATATATGGTGAAAATGGATAAAACAATAATAACGATATTGAAAGGCTAAATGAATTCAACCACAAAACCCTAGCCTAACAACAACAAAGATCTACCATAACATATGAAGATTACCTAAGACAATGCAAATCAAATGAAATCACAAAGATTATACCATCACATGTCCAATAGGGTTTGGATCTTCATTCTTCCTATCTCCATTGATCTTGCTTGATATATTTGCTCTCAGATTTTATGTGCACAAGAGCTCAACAAAGAATGGAATGTGGTTGCAAGTAGGATCGTAGTGTAGTCAATTGCATAAAAATGATTAGAATGAATCATTAGGGTTTGATAATGAAGGAAACATCTCCTTATATAGAAGACACTATATGAAATGGAGGGATAAGATTGAGAGGTGTAAAAGGAGGTCAGCTATGATTAGAGGGTAGGTAAAAGAAATAATAAAATAATGAAAGGGGTAGGTAGTGTATGAATTAAGAGATGAATGACATGTGTCATGGGTAGAAAAGGTTAATGAATTAATTAAATAAATAAAGATTTATTTAATTAATAGAAGAAGTGGGATCAATTAAATAAATAAGATATTTATTTAATTTAGGAAAAGGATAATTTAAAAAAAAAAATGTATTTATTTAAATGAGAAATAAGGCTAGAAGAGGATAAATGAATTAATTAAATAAATAAAGATTTATTTAATTAATAGAAGAATTAAGCTTAGATAATTAAATAAATAAAATATTTATTTAATTAGACTGGAAAATTTTGGGTGTCTACATTTTGCCCCTCTTTGAGATAATGCGGCTTGTCGCGTTGTTTCAAAGAAGATAAGATGAACTGATACAAAGTTTGCCCCAAGATGAGAATGATATGCCCCCTCGAGAGATTGGATGAAAATGTCTGGAAAGATCGTAGACAATCTCTCGATAAGAAAGAAAGGCTAGAATGGACTGACCGGATAAAGTGACAAAGTCATGGGATAAAGAAGACTGACTCAGGAAATGAAGGCTAGGGGTAGTCTATAAGATAGACCACGGGGGGAAAATACATCCTCATTGTCATCTACACATCCATGAGAGCATATTGAAGAGCGAAAAAAGAACAGCAACAGTTAGGAGCGATGGCTTTGGTTCATAGATTCGACCGCGTTCGCCGATTTCAAAGGCCAGCAGAGGCAGGAGAGCCAGTAAGTACCACCAAACCTCCTTGTACTTTGATGCATTTATTGTTGTCATTAATGCATGGTAGGTAGAGCAATAAATGCACTTAGACTAGGGTCCAAAAAATGTCCAGGTGCGTCTGTGTTGGTGCTAGGCGCGTCTGTGCTCGCGAGGCACATCTGTGTTCATGCCAGGCGCGTCTGCGTTTGAAACCACGTCTATGTCAAATGCGGTCGCGTTTGTGGTGGTCAGTCGCATCTATGCCAAGAAGGCACATCTGTGTCGCCTAGGCACGTCTGTGGAGAGCATAGGCACGTCTGTGTTTGTCAGGTGCGTATGTGTTTTTCAGGCGCGTCTGTGCAGTCTTTAAGCACGTTTATGTCAGGTAAGCGCGTTTGTGTTTAAAAAAAGTGTGAAATTGCGTCTTCTAGGTCAAATCGACAGTTCTATGATGAACATACGTTGTCGATTGGATAAGCTGCTGAGAGGATACACTCAAGCAAGTCCTCTAGGGAAGACTAGGATAGATCAAGGCACTTTGTGATGAACAGTGAGTACCAAGATATAGTAATTTGTGATGAACAGGGAGTACTAAAATATGAGCAGCACTTTGTGATGAACAGGGAGTGCAAATGTGAGCAACACTTTGTGATGAGCAGGGAGTACTAAAATATGAGCAGCACTTTGTGATGAATAGGGAGTGCAAATGTGAGCAACACTTTGTGATGAACAGGGAGTGCCACACACACAGTACTTTGTGATGAACAGGGAGTACCACTAGGATAGAAGCAACACTTTGTGATGAATAGTGAGTGTCACTAGGGTAGAATGCCATATGCATTTAGATAAAAAAGTAGCATTTTGTGATAAACAGGGAATGCCATTATGACTGACATGAGTGATTTGCTTGATTGCAGGAGCATTTGCCGATGCTAGAGTCACAGGAGAGATTCCCGTCGATGCAGAGGTTGCGACCTGAGCTGACCTTCGAGGACCGAGCGACTATTGAGGAGATGGGATTGAGACATGTTCTATATGTGCCTGAGTTTCGAGCGAACATGGGACTGTTGATTGCGCTGGCAGAGAGATGGCACTCCGAGACCTGTACTTTTCATTTACCGATGGGTGAGATGACAGTCACCCTTGAGGATGTATATAGGATACTAAGGATACCGATCGATGGGGAGCTGATCCCATACGATCGAGATGGAGATAGGGAGGCCCTGAGACGAGTATTCTAGGACCTAGGACTGGAGATGAGGGTAGGACATGTGGCGTGGGACACTATGACAGCCACAGGGCTAGCGCTACCAGCAGTGGTAGGAGGAGCGATCAGTGGATTCCTGTGTCCGGATAGGGCGACACGGTGGTTGGCTGTGGGTTGGGGAGGAGCACTGGAGACATTGGTGACATAGCACACCAGATATGCTTGGGGACCGTGTGTGCTGGCACACCTCTACTATGAGCTGCATCAGTTCGTATATCATGGATCAGTGGGATTGGGCTGCGGGGTGACATTGCTGTAGGTGTGGGCTTATGAGCATCTGCCAGTGATGAGGCCAATACACTTCAGAGGCAGGGGACATGGACGCAGCTTTGTGCACTTGTATGATATGATCACGTCGCAGCCACACATTGGTAGGTTGGAGCACTAGTGGTGAGTGATAGATGATATTGATGTGGTCATATGGAGACCATATCTGGGATGCGAGCAGTGGGAGGACGATGCAGTTGATCTTCCTTACACCTTCCAGAGCAGGTATCTGATTGGGTGGATGCCCTATGTGCTGGAGAGGCAGCTAGTGGATAGGGTTGGCCGACAGTTTGGCAGGATCCAAAGGATGCCATGGGGCTCAGGCATGTATGCACGGACTGTCAGAGATCAGGCATAGTTTGGGCCCCTATTGTCATATGATCAGGCAGTTACGTAGCTGGTAGACATGATGCCCCTACCTTGAGACATGTGGCCAGAGATTGAAGATGCTGACATGGATGTTGAGTATACAACATACTGGGCGGAGCATCCCTTGCCACGCTTGACGGATCCGGGAGAGCCATTGGATGGAGATGGGGGTGGAGATGATGATGATGGTGGAGGTGATGGGGGCAAAGGCCGACGGAGGAGGAGGGGAGCAGTTGGAGAGAGGAGGGTTGCACCTCGGAGGGAGGGTGGTGAAGAGAGGCAGGCTCGAGTGGTGAGGGGTCGCGGTGGATTGCCGCTACAGGTGCCAGTAGCACAGGGTCCCAGACAGGTATAGGTACAGGGACAGGGACAGGGACAGGGATAGATACAGGGATAGGTACCAGTACAGGTACAGGCACAGGGGCAGGCACCCGTATAGGGGGAGCCACAGGCAGAGGCGGAGGGGGCTGACGCAGAGGAGGATGAGCTGATAGAGCTGAGGGAGATCTGCCAGGGCCAGGCAGATGAGATCTAGGAGTTGGAGAGGGAGAGGGATCAGCTCAGGAGGAGGCTCAGAGATACTGAGCGGTAGCGGGATCAGGCTCTTTAGCGTTATACAGAGGCTGAGACAGCGCTGAGGGCAGGGAGACAGGCAGTGGAGGACACAGGGGCAGGATATGCTTATGTGCTGCAGGCAGGGGAGGAGATTGGCTACTGGTGGGATCTCTATTATGGTGCAGTGCCAGCAGATCAGTGGGTGAGGAGCTTCCAGAGACCGTCGCGTACAGTGACAGCTACGGGAGGGAGCCGGAGGAGACAGGCATCGAGTGGTGGGGTTATGGGTCCTCCACCACCACCAGATAGAGGGGACAGGAGGGATGATCCTGGGGCGGGTCCTTCAGGGGCTCAGATTCCATCAAGGCCAGGTGGCTCCGAGGGAGGGAGTTCATCATAGCCATAGAGGGCTCCCTATGTATTAGTATTGTACCATTTTTGTATGATGATGTAGACACCTGTGGGTGCTTTTGTAGCCATATGATTTTGACATCATTGTATCATGACACTTTTATGATTATATATATGAGATGATTCATCTTTGCGGCAGCTATATGCATGTGTACCTATATGATGAGATGTTCTTATGTGATGTTTGTTTTATGTTATGGATGCAAATATTTATATGATGTAATGCAATATTTGTTTTTGTTTTGTTGTTTTTGTTGTTGTTTTTTTTTTAATGTTTTATATGTTATGCAAATGCAAATGTGAATGTATGTTATGCAGATGAATATGATAATGCAAATAACTATTTACATGATGAGAATATAAAATGTGCTAACACGTGTTGTGTTTAGGATGTGATGCAATTGTGATATCTATATGTATGTATGAAATGCTTATATGTGGTAATGCAGGTGCAACTACATGAAATGCAAATGTTTTTGGTGTGTCATTATACATAGTCATGTGATAGCATGCTACGCGGACTCGAGAAGGACGATGGTGGTCAATCAAGAAAGGGGGATGGAAGATAGAAGATATGAAAGTGAAAGAGCTTCTTGTGCATTATCATCATTGAGATTTATTATGGCAAGTAGGCTATGACAATCGAGGCATATGTTTGACCCAGAAAGTCATTGTACCTGTTTGCATGGAGATAAGACAGTCACAAACAAGGAATGCCCCAATTCACACTAGACTCTCAGTGTCTTCATATCCTTGGACAAGTCATAGCATTACTAAGAGACAATCCACAGACAACAAATACAAATAGGTGATGATACCCCATCCTCGCCTTTCTAGTCAAAGACATCCCGGAAAAGCTAAAAGACATGTCACCAAAAAAAAAAATGAAATCAAAAGAAAACCAAGACTCGACACCAAAATCCATTGTAGTCCTCAAGTTTAGTGTCTCTTGTCACTTGTATAAGTCTTATTTGATTGTGGTCACAATGTTTACTTTCATAGAAAGGATAGATAGCACTGAACCATAATGTTGTCTGAGTCTGTTGAAAGATTTGATTTGTTGAAGCCCATTGTTGCTGCTGTGTCTCATCTGAAACTGACTGAATCCATGAAACCAATACTTTATTGTGGAGAAGATGAAACTTTATTGTGGATCTGCGATGCAAATGTTTCTTTATTGCGAATTGTGCGTGGATAGACTGAAGGAAGCTGGAAGAAACTGTACTCCTCGAAACATGTGATGTTCTCAGTTCCACACCCATTACTAGACGTAGGATTTTGCCTTAGCCACAGATAGGATCTGATTTATTATGGATGGAAAGGGAGGTTTATTATGAATGGCTAACCAATCTTGGTAGATCAATAACAAGCCATGATGGGAATGGGTAAGTTTATTATGAATAAATAGGTTGTGAGTGTGTGCAAAGTGAAAGCATGAAAGTGAATCCTGAAGGAGGGAGGAGCAATGTCTCTACGCATGGCGCTGGTGACCCAGTTTTCACCATGGTACTTTCCCAGGGCGCCACCAAAGTGGTTTTCACTGTTGGACGAAATTATCTCTTTACTTTTTTGATTTTTCAATGTTTTTTGTGTCACAAGGCACATGTTTGCCAGGTTTTCACCAAGTAACGATTTTTTTGTTTTATAATTTTTTGTATTTTTGAATTTTTTGATTTTTTTTGTATTTTTGAAATTAGGATACTCTGAAGAGCTATGTGTAAAACCTGCGAAGGTGCATGCTGTTGATAGGATCTTCCAAAGGTTCACCTTCTATAGTTGAGAGCTGATATGCCCCAGATCCATATGCTGCTATAATGATGTAAGGACCAAGCCAATTTGGTTTGAACTTTGCCTTCTTCTCTCTGTCTTGCTGATTTTTAGGATTTTCTCTAAGAACTAAGCCACCTACCTCAAATGTGCGAGGCTTGACCTTGTGATTGTAGCTGCGACTCATTCGTTGTTGGTAAGCTTTGAGATGATTAAAAGCAATTTGTCTTCATTCATCCAGTAATTCAAGCTCTTGTAAGCGAGAGACTCTATTGTCTTCATCACTGATGATATTTTGCAAAGAAACCCGTAAAGAGGGTAGCTTGACCTCAATAGGCAAGATGGCTTTAGTGCCATAGACAAGTGAATAGGGTGTAGCTCCTATAGGTGTGCGTACACTTGTGCGGTAGGCCCAAAGTGCAGGATTAAGTTGGATATGCCAATTACGACTAGCATCGTCGATTGTCTTCTTTAGGATTTTAAGGATTGTTTTATTAGATGCCTCAGCTTGGCCATTACCTTGGGGGTAATATGGTGTGGAGAAATGATGGGAAATATGGAAGCGGTCACAGAGTTCACGAACATCCTGATTTTTGAAGGGACACCCGTTATCAGTGATAATGGAAATAGGAATACCGTATCGGCAAATGATATAGTTGAGGATGAATGTAGCAATCTGTTTTCCTGTGACTTGTGTGAGAGGCACGACTTCAATCCATTTTGTAAAATATTTTGTGGCAGTGATAATGAATTTATGACCATTGGAAGAAGGAGGGTGAATCTTGCCTATGAGATCGAGTCCCCACTGACAAAAGGGCCAAGGAGATGCAAGTGGTTGAAGTTCTTGTGCTGGCGCATGTATGAGGTCTCCATGAATTTGGCATTGCTTACATTTCTTGACAAACTGATATGAGTCTTTCTCCATATTGGGCCAATAATATCCAGTCCTGATGAGTTTCTTGGCCAAGGTAGGACCACTAGCATGTGGACCACATATCCCTTCATTCACTTCCCGTAACGTAATCTGAGCTTTGTCGCTTTCTAAACATCTAAGAAGAGTGCCATCTAGACCTCGTCGGTATAAGATATCAGCTAAAATGACATATCGAGAGGATTGGCGAATGAAAGTGCGACATTGGTTATTTGATAGATTAGGAGGTAGAGTATTGTCACGTAGGTATGTGAAAATGGAACCATATAACTGGGATTCGGGACCGACAACACATATCGTCTCAGTAGGCATGATCTCATATGAAGGAACCAAAAGGTTATCCACCAAGAACTCATAGCGGGTCTCGTTTGGAGGTAAATCAATCAGGGAAGCAATTGTAGCCATGGCATCTGCGACGCGATTCTGCTCTCTTGGTATCTGCTCAAAGTCTATCTTTGTGAAGTGTTGTTTTAGGTCGTCCACCATTTGTTTATAAGGCATTAATTTTTCATCTTTTGTTTGGTAATCATCAGTTTTTTGACGGATGACAAGTTGGGAGTCCCCAAAAACACGAAGTTCCTGGATCTTCCATTGAACTGCAATTCGTAATCTTGTTGTTAATGCCTCATATTCCGATATATTGTTAGTGCAAGGAAATGATAAGCAGTATGATTTTGGTATAGAATCCCCTTGAGGAGTTATAAAGAGGATGCCAGCTCCTGCCACATGCTGTGTGTATGAGCCGTCGAAGTACAGTTGCCATGGCTTTGCATGTGACATTGTCAAAATGGATTCATCTGGAAATTCTGAACTTAGAGGAACATCATCTATCATGGGAGCATCTGCTAATTGATCTGTGATGGGTTGTCCTTTTATTGCTTTTCTGTCCACATACTCGATGCCAAATTCACTCAAGATCATTACCCATTTGGCCAGTCACCCAGTAAGTGTTGCTTTATTGAGAAGGTATTTCAATGGGTCTATCCTTGCAACTAACTTAGTCTTATGAGTAAGCATGTAATGTCATAATTTCTGCTAAGCAAAGACCATGGCGAGACATGCATGCTCAATTGGTGTGTAGTTTAGCTCATATCCCACCAATGTGCGACTGATATAGTATACTACTTTTTCTTTGCCCTCAACAATTTGTTGTGCTAAGAGTGCCCCTAGTGCTGTTGGAGTAGCTGATATGTATAGTAATAGTGGTTGATCTGGAACTGGTGGCATTAGAACTGGCGGATTTAGAAGATAATCTTTGAGCATCTGGAAAGCCTGTTGACAGTTATCATCCCATTTGAATTTGATGTTTTTATGTAGCAGGTGCTGAAAAGGATTACACTTATCTGCAAGTTGTGCTATGAATCTTCGGATGGACTGGAGTCTGCCTTGTAAGGATCGAAGTTGACTGATAATTCTTGGTGGTTGCATCTCCAAGATGGCCTTGACTTTTGCTGGATCAGCTTCAATTCCTCTTTTGGATACAATGAATCCTAGGAGCTTCCTGGAGGTTACTCCAAAGACACATTTCTTGGGGTTTAATCTTACTTTGTATTTTTCCAACCAATCAAAGATGACTGAAAGTATGTCCAAATGTGTATTTCTGTCTATTGATTTGCCCAAGAGGTCGTCAACATAATCTTCCATGGTTACGTGCATGAGATCATGAAAGATAGTAGTCATGGCTCTTTGATATGTAGCACCTGCATTCTTTAGCCCGAAAGGCATGACATTCCAGCAGAAAGTTCCCCACAGACAAGTAAATGATGTTTTGTGTTGATCCTTGGGCGCGATCCTTATTTGATTATAACCAGAGAATCCATCCATCAATGATAACATTTCATGACCTGTGGTGAGATCAACAATCAAGTCAATATTTGGTAATGGGAAGTCATCCTTTGGACAAGCTTTGTTGATGTCTCTAAAATCTGTGCAAACTCTGATGCTGCGATCTGGTTTACTGACAGGTACTAAGTTGTAGATCCACTCAGGATAATCGATTGGGCGTATGAATCCGACATCCAATAACTTCTCAAGTTTTGCTTTGACTAGTAATGCCACTTGGGGATGCATTTTTCTTAATTTCTATTTTACTAGTTTTGCCCCCGGTTTAACTGTCAGATGATGCATTACCAAATCCGGATCCAATTCAGGCATATCAGCGTATGACCAGGTGAAGTTGATTTGTCGTTCTTTGAAGAAACTTATGAATTTTGACCTTTCGGATTCTATCAATGATTGAGCTAGGAATATGTTGTGTGGAACCTCTTCTGTACCAATGTTTGTTTTGATAGTCTCCTCTACCAACATAGATGACTTTTCCTCATATGATGCTGGGAGAATGTCGAGCCTTCCATCTTCGGGTGCCTCAGAGAGGTTTTCGCCCTCAGATATGTCCTTTCTTTTTACTTTTTTGGGGTCAGACAATGCCACAGTGTGGTTTTCGCCATAAGACCTTTGATTTGTTCTTATTTTCACATTTTTGCGACTGGAAGGTCCGACACCCTCACCAAAATATGCCACGCTATTGAGTTCTATAGTGTATCCCGCTTTATGGTCTCTAGGAGGAAGATCATCTCGTATGCCCAGATAGTCAATAAAAACTTCATTGTTTTGGAATGTGTCCAACTGTGCAGGTCCTTCATGATCCTAGTCAATGAGTTGGTGGTGAACAAGGGGAAGGCCATTAATGTCTTTGAAGTTAGCGGGGCTAAGAGTGAAGATGCAGTTATATTCGGGTATGTCAAGGTAATTATCGAGGTCATCAATGACACTCTCCTCATCAGTCTCGATTGCGAGCGAATCCAAATTATCATCGCTAGTAGCGCATTCTGGGACAGGTGTTCTCATCCTATGTGATTTCAACCTAGAATCCTGAGACAAGGACTGTGTGGAATCCTCATGGGTTGTTTCTTGACCAACTCTGAACTTGTTATAAAATTCCTCTTCTTCTATGGGTTCATCTGTCTCTCTGAATATCTTGGTTAGCTCGTAGTCACTGGAAAACTTGTCGGAACCCCATTCCCATTCATTGGAATCTATGGAATAACGATCCTCTTGTTGAATTTTGGCAGCTTTGATTTGTAAGGCTTCTTCTGTCCTTTGGGTGTGGACCTTGGAAGTTAAGAAACCAAGTCCTTTCAAGCATTCCTTTTTGAAAGTCAATTCAGGTTGTAAAGGTTCAATGATGCCTTCCTTTCGTAACCCAAGAGAGCTTTTTCCATCATACCTGAATTTTTGTAGAATTTTGAAGCCTTTGCCATATTTCTCACATGGTAGACTGATGTGATCTTATGTTTCATCTTCATTGTCTCTGAAAAGCATTTTGTATAAATCTTCCTCTTCTAGTTCACCCCATCTTTGAAAGATAGTAGGGTCCCATTTGAGCATCATGATGGATACTTGCTTGTTAGGATGTGGTCTTCCATATTCTTTTGGGGAACTCATGACTTGTCATAAGTACATGGTCTGATTTAAGGTGTATTCCCCCATACCCTTGCTTTGAAACTTTCCTTTAAGCTCACCTTGTTTTGATGTTGAAGGTTTTAACGACTCAGGATCAATATATGTTGAGGAAGGAACAACTTCACAATTACTGGGAATGATGGTCTCAGTCTTTGATTTCAGGTTATTGCAGTATATGAATGGATTAGGATCACCATTAACTGTTACTTCCACTCCATTATGAGGAAACTTAATGCATTGGTGATATGTGGATGGGACTGCCCTCATTTCATGAATCCAAGGGCATCCTAGCAATATGTTATAAGTGAGATCTAAATCCAGGACTTGACAAACCACATCCTTTGTAACCGGCCCAACTCTGAGAGGTAAGGTGACTGTGCCCTTGCATGAACGCTCTTCGTCATCATATGCCTTAATGGTAATTTTGTTTGTAGAATTCATAGCTTTATCAGAATATCCCAATTGTGTAATAGTGTTCAATGTGCAAATGTTTAGACCTACTCCTCCATCTATCGGGACTCTTTTTATTCGATGCTTGTATATGAAGGCTTCAATGTGTAATGGTGCATTATGTGGCTGACTTACGGAGGCGTCATCGGCTTCTATGAAAGTAAGGGAATGTGGAATAGAAAGGTATCCCACCATGGCTTGAAACTGGTCCATGTTCAGATCAGTAGGAACAACAATATCTCTCAAGATTTTGTCAAGAATGGCTTTATGTGCGGGAGATATGCATAGGAGCTCAAGAATGGAGATGAGCGCGGGTGTCTTCCCTAACTATTCTACAAGATCATACTCAGGTTTGGTTGATGAAGAAGCGGTGTTTTTAGTTGGAGAACCTTGCAAAGTGATTTTACCTCGGCGGGTTGTAACATGACATTCAGAGGTAGGTTCAAAAGAAGATCCAACACCTTTTAGGACAATCCTGGGTCTCCGAGTAGAATTCTCAGATGTTTTGTCCTTGATGATAATGGTAGAGACATAATTGTCCATTGAGATGTGATTGATGGTTGAATCATAGTTGTAAGATGCTCTGGTATAGTTGGTTTGATCCTTTGTGGCTTTAGCTTTTCCCTTGTCATGTTTTGGGAATGGTTCCTTAAACATCTCATGTTCTTGATTGGATGAGTGTTCCTTAATCTCAATGTCACCTCTATCAATGAGATCTTGTATGATGTTCTTCAGTTGATGACAATTTCCTATCTTATGACCCTTGCTCTTATGAAATTCACAATACTCATCATCATTCCACCAATTTGGTTTAACCTTTGGTTCATATGGAGGAAAATCTGGAATAGTGATTACCTTGTTTGCCACTAGCTTCTTGAAGACTGACTCAAGTGGTTCTCCCAATGGGGTGTACTTCCTTTGTGATCTGGAAGTTGTTTGAGTATTCACTTGATTGTTTGTAGAACTTGATCCAGAAAAAATGAATTTGGGTCGCACTGTATTGGCATCAACAACACCATCATTGACTATGTTCTTGTTTTTATTCCAAAATCTTGGCTTATCTTTTCCTTTAAAGTCATCTTTGTTTTCCTTGAATATCTTAATGACTCCTTGTTCAATTAGGACCTTCTCTATTGCTAAGCCTTTTTCAATGACGTCCTTGAAGGTGGACAAACAAGCTTTTCCTTTAAAGTCATCTTTGTTTTTCTTTTTGCTTGGTGTTGCACAAAGTAGTGACTGATATGTTTGTCTCTATGTTGTAGGAGAAATGTTGGATGAATGCCTTTGCTAGATCACCCCATGACTTAATACTAGGTGGGAGTTGGGAGAGCCATTCCATAGCTTGATCACCTAAGCTTTGTGGGAATAATCTCATCAAATATGTCTCTTCTGCTGCTACCTCAATGCAAGCTGTGAAAAATTGTCTTATGTGTGCCTTAGGATCCCCTTTTCCTCTATACTTATCAAATTTAGGCGTCACAAAGTGTGTAGGAAAAGGAGGCATTGGAATGCTCTTGTCAAATAGATAAGGACATATGTCTCTCATTGTGTATGTTGGCTTTGGTGTATTTATGTCCTCCATTTTCTTTTGTAAGTCCCTGATTTGTTGTTCCAAATTGCTCTTAGGTGGAGATCGACTTCTTGGACCATACCCCATGCTTGAGGCACCAATTGGAGGAGGAGCATGTTGCATATATGGATGATATTGATCATACACATGTTCATATGGAGGAGGTCTATAGTAATGTTGTGTATATGGACCACTTGGTATAGATTCATGTTGAGGAACACCATATCTATTTTGTGCATGTATACCATACTCTACAGGCATGTCATGTTCTAATGTGTTGCCCCCAAATTTGACACGAGGTTTCCTTGTGTCCAAATTTTGAGCATGCCTTTGAATATCCAATTGCTTTGGTGGTTGATCCTTAGCATTGGTATGTGATTGAACATATTTGTCTGCATAAGATTTCCATAATGGTCTGCAAAGGTGAGTATCATATGCTTAACCATGTGTATGTGGGACCTCTGGTTTTTGAAGCAAAACTGATGGTGATTCAGGTACCATATGTGGTCCTCTATTGCCTCCACTATTAGGCCTTCTTTGATCCATGTTGGAGTGAGTTTGTTGCAAAGGTTGATTTTCCATTATTTGAGACATGTCAAAATCATGAGGTATCTTGGCTCCACTTTGTGCCATCATTTGTAAGAAGTATTGTCTATCCCTCCTCATTATTTCCTCAACCAATCGATTGAAATGGGGATTCATAATGGATTCTTCCACATCTGCTGAATGTATGGAAAAGTTGTCCATATTGTCATTGTGTGTAGCATTGTTGTTTGTAGTGTCCATGTTCTCAACATTTGGAATGTTTCTATAGGCATCCATGTCAGGTAATGTAGTATGATCAGAATTGAAAAAGATATCATTGTCATACTCATAAGAACTCATGTTTGCAGACTCTTGAGCCTCTTTAGTTTCTCTCCTAGATTTTTGAAGACGGGTTTCAACCATGAACTAGGTATTGACCGAGATGTGTGAGACTAGATGAAAAATGGAAAAAGTATGGAAGACCAAGAGTTGGATGGAATGCAAATGAATCTGAAGTGTACTTGCAATGTCCAAAGTGTAAGACCAAGTATGTATGTAGTAGAGTAGGTGTGACTTCCAAAGAGAGGATAGTTTCTCTTGATGAGGTAAGTTAACCTTGACTCTAAGTAAGACCAAATGAGACCCAAAGGTGATAGACCTTGATGAGGGACCACTTAGCAAAATGTTGTTGTATGTAGTGTGTTGACAAAGTATGATGAGGACAAGCAAGTGACCTTTTGACTCAAGTTTAGACAATTGTGAATGTAAAGTGAGGTGTGAAGCAATGATGGACTTTGTGAGACCCAAAGACAGGTTGACTGCTAAATGAAATCCTAGAGAAATGACCTAGGAAGCTCAAGAATTCTGAAACTGACTTTGTTTGTTTGCTGGACTGTAACAATTTTTCAATTTTGAACACAAACGCGCTTGTATACTTCACAGACGCGGTTTCCTAACGCAGACGCAGCTCTGTTTAACACAGATGCATTTCTGAGATTTTTTTTTGCAAAGTGTAATGTTGATTCTGTAAACACAGACGCGTTTCTGCCCTTCACAGATGCGGTTATACAATACAGACGCTATTATGTCCAACACAGACGCATTTCTGTAAAATTTGTGCAATTTTTTCCAATTTGTGAAGTCATTTTGTTGTGACCAAATCTAACTATTTGACTGCTTTTCGTGACAAGAGGACATAGTGTTGATGAGGACTCAATGCTTGCAAGTGTCTAGACTCAAAAATGACTCCAAGAAAAGTGTGTTGTTTGATGTAAAAATGTTTTGCATACACTTGAAGACACAAAAGACACAATGTTTTGCTGTTTGGTCTTGAATGTTTTGAATGTTTAAAATAAGTCAAGCACAATTCTTATGGCTGGCCAAGACAATAGTTGTTGATCCCACATGGGGTTTTACCCCCGAGGCTACGCTATTCAGAGCGGATACTTAGATGCTTGACCTCACTGGCTCCACCCTCGGCACTCACTTCTCGGGTTAGCCAAGCATCAGTCCCCACGAAAACTCCCCGTGGCAAACTTTGTATCTCTACTAAGAACCGTATGTGTGTGGGCCGCTACCAGAGGTCCGACCTCCTGCGCCAACAACTAGAAGGATTTGGGCTTCTAAAACAAAAAGGTGCTAGTAAGGGCATCCGCTCGTGTGGCCATACATGCGGCACTTTCAGCTCTGTAAATACAGAAGGCTCCCAGCTGATAGGGGTTACGCCCTACAACTGATC
This sequence comes from Cryptomeria japonica, assembly GCF_030272615.1. NCBI lineage: Eukaryota > Viridiplantae > Streptophyta > Pinopsida > Cupressales > Cupressaceae > Cryptomeria > Cryptomeria japonica. Next base: position 464,133,720 of record NC_081405.1, on the reverse strand, counting down.
AAATAAATTTGATCAAACGGGTTTATGGGGAGACATAGTGTCGGTATGAACTAATTAGCACACGTTATCCATAGTTTTCACCACGAATACATTTGTTTATAGTGGTTCGGAAGAGGTGGGTTTTCCTCGCTACCACTTGGGTCGTTCTCTTCTCACTAGTAGTCCTAATGACCACACGAGAAGATAGGCCCTCTAAAGATTAAACAAAAAGAGCCTATTGCTCAAGACACAAAAGACAATGATTCAATTTTAGTGTACCAATTGAAGTGTTTGCTAGTCTATGAAAACAAGGCACACAATAAAAATCCAAAAACCCCTGCTAAGGACCTGCAACAAAGATTTATTAGTAGTTTGGATTGTTTCTGTAGTCACACAAATCTGTCCAGCTTAATTAAATAAATATTCGATATTTATTTGATTAAAAATCCACTAGCCATCAATTAATTAAATTAATATTTAATTAATTCATCCCCAAACATTCTTCTATTAATTAAATAAATTATTCAATTTATTTTAATTAATTCATTAAATCAAATTCAAATCAATTAAATAAATAAAATCTATTTATTTAATTAAATCCCCTTTTTCCTCTTTTAAATAAATTAAATAAAACATTTATTTAAATCATTATCCCCCCCCACTTGCATTTTCCTACAAATGCAACTTGCACACATTTATTGGAATAAATGAATTTTTATTTTAATAAAATCCTATTTTCCCTCACCCACCAAATCCACTTGCAAAATTCTAATCCCCTTCTAGATTCTTCTAACCCCTTCTTGATTAGCCTAATCCATCCCCTAATTATTGTCACATTCCTAAGCAAAATGGAGTCACTTCTCAAAGACTCCAAAGTCTTTAAAAAGCATTTAATGCTTTGTGTGTTCAACAAATTAACCCCCAAAGTCTTCCAAGACCACTAATGGCTCTTACATGACCATTTATGGCTCTTACATAACCATTTATGGTTATTTCAAACTTGTTCCCCCAAACATTTATTGTTTTGACCATATTCATCCATTTCACATTTGCACAAGAGTTTATCCATTGGATAAAAGCTTTATTCTTTGAATAAAGAGTTTATTCATTCAACTAACCTTGACTTTAACTCCCAAGGTCATATCAAGTATTTAATGCTTATTCCCTCCCCTCTCAACCTATCTCACATTGACACTTGTCATCCTGGGATTGGGTTGAAAGCCCTCACATGGATTTGAAATCATTCAATTCCGACCCTTGTTGAGATTGCTCAATTTCAACCATCCATTGCTCCATTTTTCTTATAAATAGAGCCCATTTCTTCATAATCTAGATCCTGAAAACTTGTATGCATTTAAGCTATAGGCATTTTAAGAGAGCATTTTAGCATAATCAACTTATATATTGTTATTTTGGATAAAATCAATCATTTTAGCATCAATAGCTTAGTATTAACTTTTCATTTTAGATTTGGAGCACAATACTACAATCTCAATCCTCCATAAGCATCCATAGTGCAAAAAGCTGTTGAGAGCTACACTATTTTGGAACTTGGAGAGGAGAGGAACAAGGGAGAAAGAGTTAAGAGCATGTTAGGAGATATTTGGAGATGCCTCATCATATTTTCTTCTTTAGTTAAATATGCTTTCATGTTTTTAGTGTCTCTCTTGGTATGCCTTTTAGATTAGTCTTTGATTAAATAACACTAACAATTTCTTGTGTGTTTTGTGTTGTTTGTCTCTTAGACTAACCTTGTCCATTTTTCAAGGCATCATTTGGTGAACCCGACGTGAATTGAAACACCAAAAAAAATATCATCTTTTTAGCAAACTAACATTTTTGAATGTTGAATTTGTCACATAGATTGCGCTTTGGCGCTATTGAACATGTTCTAGCGCTATTGACACTTTTTCTTTTAGCGCTATTGTTCTTACAATAGCGCTATTGTCCAAATTTCAGCGCTTTTGGATTTGTTTTGGTGCGTTTGTTGTTCTTTTGGCGCTATTGCAAATCTTTCAGCGCTTTTGCCTCTCTGGCTTTACCCTTCTTTCAGCACTTCTGTGTTAAATAGCGCTTCTGTTTAAATGCAGACTAGTGCTATTGCAATAGAATGTTGTAAAAATCACCTTGTAACCGAAAAATTAAAAATCTTAGGCTTGTGGAAGCCCCCCCTTGGACATAAATTTTACTAACTATTTATTGTTTGTGCAGGTTTTAAAACTCACTGCTAAAAATCACAAATTTTCCTTTGGTGCATTAAAAACTTGAAACAAAGAAAATTTTCATGCTTTCTAGTTAGGATCATTTGTCTTTTGGTGTTTAAAATCAACAAGCAAATTTGATTTCCTTGCATCAAACTAAAGAGATTTATAATCCACACTTCCAATTTTGGTGCACATAAAATACATGATCCATTTGTTTTGATTTTTGCAAACAAATTTTACTTCAAGCAAACGTGTATTTCATTAAGTTGACTAGGATTTCCAAATTCTAGATTACAAAACACATTGCCTTTGAAGTTAAAAAGAACACCATGGTTGTTGGAGCAACATCTCCAAATAGTTAGACCACATTTGAAATGGTGGATTAAAAAGAGCAAGTGTCTTTCGTGCTTGGCACACTTGTGCAAAAAAAAAAAAAAAGTCAGTCAAGTGATCCTACCTCTAACACACACTATCCTCTCCCTTGGCTTTTGTGATCCTAGGTGCAAGAGAAAAGTGTTAGTAACACTCAAATTTTATCTTTTTAAGAGAGGCCTGCCAAGGGATCGATACTCTTGGGAATGACCTCGAGCGGTAAATCCTTCGAGCCGCTATAGAAATCAGGTGAGAGCGAAAGCTGTAGCCTTGGGTATGGCTATTCCTACAGTGTAACTGGCTGAAAGGACAAATGGGCCCCACCACCAGTTACAAGGCTCTTAAGTGAATCATTGCAGAATGAACTTATGTCCAAAAACATCGAACATGACTAAACACCTTTAAGTAGTAGCCCACCCGTTCTATTGATTGAGAATATTTGCGATATAATTTAGTGCAAGAGCATAGATGGTTTTGCTCCCAAGATACTCACCATACATATTTCCTTGAGTAGAAACATATCTTTTTGAAAATTCACTTGTGGCTTGATAAAAGTGGTGACTCCCCCATCATAGGGATCATCTATTTGTTATGCTCGTGCAAGACTCATTATATCACATCCTTACCTGCCACGGCGGGATTCATAAGGTATGTAGTACCAAAGTCGAAGAAATATCAAGATGTGGGCTAAATTTATCACAACTGGCCATTTGACCTTAGGGATAAAAAGTGTTTGAGGTGTGTTTGTTTTAAAGACCAAGTGCAAATTGAGCCAACTTCAAGCTTTGGAAATACACCTTAAAATACATCTAAAGGAAGGGTCATATACAAGTCCAAGGATTGGGTTGATCTAGACCCATACTCATTTGTGCCTTTTTTAGGCTACATTCTTGTGTTTGTGTGCTTGCTTTGTTTTCTTGTCAAATAAACATCAAAAGAAGATCACCTCAAAAACAAAGTATTCATCCAATCAAACACATCAAAAACAAAGTGCAAACAACAAAGAGTCAAAATTTTATGACCATTCTTCACATCTTGCAAAAGAAGAAGCGTCATCAGAATATCAACTTGGAAAGAAGACCATTAAGCTCAAAGGCTTTGATCAAAAAGAGGAAATTCTTCTATATAAATAGACAAATCTTTGTCTCATATAGAGTCTTTTTGCGTCACATGCGTCTCTACCTTCAAGGTAAAACAAATGAATTTGATTTAGAATCATTGAACCGCAGAGCTTTTATGCAATATAGAGCTCTAAGTTATCACAAAAACAAAGGAGGTAAGATTAATCCCAACTTTTTCCCAAACATCTGTATCACCTACAACACAGCTCGAGAAATACCATCAACACCTGAAAGGGAAGAGGTAGAGTTTGTCCCATTTGTGACACAAAGTTTTTATTGAAGTTGAAAACATTTTCATCCATCATCTTTTTCATACATCATCACTTCATCATCAATCCGTTCTAACTCTCAAAACATTGAGAGGTTCTTGTCCCAAAGTTCTCTTTTAGATATTGCTTGAATCAAACACTTCGCATCACTTTTTAGATTGTTTCTACATCTAGGATAAGCTCATCCTAAGAGACACATCTACGTAGGTTAAAACTAGTTCATGAGTGAATCCTCTCATTACTAGGTAGTTAAATCTGTAACACATCTCAGATTTCTCTACACCTTATCACATCAAAATCTTATCAAACAAGCAAGCAATTCAAAAAAGGAATTTCGGTTACATCTACCTTAAAAGTGCTAGAGATCCACATGCAACACAATTCACCAATCATCAATCTCTCATTTCATCAAAAACTCATCATCATTTTCACTCAACTTCAACAAAGACTCATAAACAAAATGGCTCAAACCCGATCCCAGTCAAGGCAACGAGAAATAGAAATAGAAGAAGAAGAAGAGGACAATCTCAATGAATTTCAAGAAGCACTTGGAGGAAATGCAAATGACAAAAACCCAAGTACTCCTACTCCTGCAGCAATAGAAAGGGCTCAACATAACCCTCTCTTTAACAGACTATTTGACGAAATACTCAGGAGCAATGCAAATGCTCACTTCTTAAAACTCGCTCAAGAAGGAGCAAAACTCCCCTCTAACTTTGATCTTGCCCAATTAAGACAAGCATCTGAAAGACAAAGTCGCCATGAAGAGGAAAGAGGTAGAGATCCCATCAGATATAACATTCCTCGAGGTAACCCACCACCTCCTCCTCCAACTAAAATGAAGATGTTGCGGCAACAAGTCGAGAATCTCGCCCAACAACTTCATAGTGGTGTCAAAACTAACCAATTCTCACTCAATGACATTTGTCCTTATCCTTTTGATAGGAATCTTTATATGCCGCCCTTTCCACAAGGATTCGAAACACCCAAATTTGAAAAATATAGAGGAAAGGGAGATCCTCATGATCATGTTAGAGAATTTCATTTCGCTTGCCTCGAAGTGGCATATGAAGACACCTACCTAATGCGCCTTTTTCCCCAAAGCTTGGGAGGAACAACCACATCATGGTTTTCCCGACTACTAGGTGGCATTAGAACATTTGAGGAACTCATCCAGAAGTTCCTAGCTCATTACTCTCATAACATTGAACGCGACATCACCATGGCTGATCTGTGCAACACTAAACAAAAACTAGGTGAACTATTCTCAGTATTTCTGCAACGATGGTGCCAAATGTCTAGCAGACGTTCTCTTCAGTTACCTAAATGAGAACTAGTGGAAATATTCATTTCCAACTTAAATGAAGAAATGGAATTTCACCTGGATGTCAAAGACACAGACTCTTTTAATGATATGATCACCAAGGGTTTGAAATGTGAAAGGGCACTTATCAAGAAAGGACTCATCAAAATCTTTAATGAACCAAAAGATGGTCCTCGCCTGTGCTTCAATAGTGATAAACCAAGCTTCTGGAACAAAAACAAGAATATCGTCAACGATGGGGTGGTGGATGCCCGGACTATCCAAAATGCACAACCTGTGGTTCGGTTTGCAGGACAAAATCCTCCACCTCAGAATAACACAAATGTTCCTTCCAATCAAGGTCACATCACATCTCATGATGAGCCTAGACCTCGTCAGCAAAAACAAAAATGCACATACACTCCCTTAGGGGAACCCATTGAAACAGTATTGTGACAACTCATTTCTCAAAATTTGGTCACTCTACCTAAACTATCAAACTATGAGCCTCAGGTCAAACCGGCATGGTGGAGAGATACTAAACACTGTGAATTCCATTAGGGAAGAGGACACAAGACAAGTAATTGTCATCGATTAAAAGATCTTATTCAGGATCTTATTGACCGAGGAGAAATTGAAATTGAAGGACATGACCCAAAAAAAACCAATAATGATCATCTAATGTTCAAAAATCCACTTCCATCACAAGATCAAAGGGGTCCTTCCACTTCCAGGTGAGGCACCGATACTACTGATTATACGCAGGCTGCGTATAATTACACTGTAAATCATCTGTATGATGCCAGTGAAAAAGTTGCAACCATAACCTTCAAAAATCCCTACTCAAATTGAAATTTTGTTACACATCGTGGCAAGGTCACCATAAAGGCAGCTCCACAAGGCACCACCTCCATCCCAAAGCAGTACAATCTTGTGGAACAATTAGACAAAACACCTGTGCTTATATCCATTTTAGAGCTTTTGCGCCTATCACCCTCTCATAAAACTATCTTGGATCAAGCACTCCAAGAGGTGTCAGTCCCTGCAAACTTAAATACAGACCAATTTCAAGCCATGGTTGGAAGTCTAAAGTCATCACCTTGTCTCACTTTTTCCGAAAGTGACAAGTCTTCCTTCCAACAACCTCATAATGCCTCACTCCACATCGAAGGATTTATTAACTAGCATATCATCAAGCGAGTCTTGATTGATAATGGAGCAGGCCTAAATATTTGTACACTACAGTTGGTCACAACATTGGGATATGTAGTAGAATCAGTGGATCCTTTTAAGAAGATCACAATCAAAGCCTATGACGATGCAGAGCGGTCATCCAAAGGAGCTGTGGTACTACCAATCTGAGTGGGCCCTGTGGTAAAGCACATCATCTGTCAGGTTCTGGACCTTCCTCTGCCATATAATCTATTGTTAGGAAGACCCTGGATACATGCCATGCAAGCTGTTCCATCTACCTACCATCAATGTATCAAGTTCCCACATAATGGTGTAGAGATCACAATCCTGGGCGATGCAAATCCCTTTGCATACTGCCATAATATCAGCCATCAACCAGAGATTACCATTCCTAATAATAGAGAAGCCATTTCTTCCACATCATATATAAGTCCCGCCTCTCTTGCCAGTTCGAACACTACTATACCCAAGCAAGAAAAGCTTAAAATGAAGATAGAAGAAGAAGGTCTTGGGGAATACAACTTGAGTGAACTCTTTTGTGTGGGACAAATGCCCATTTCCCCTAGAACACATGGTAAACCACAGTAGGTACTCCAGCAACCACTAAACATGCTAGCATGTGCTTTGATGCCTTTCATCCTTGGAAAGAGTCAAGAAGAAGAAACCCAAGATGAGGACTTAGCAGACTGGATCTATAAAGATCCCATCCCCACTGATATACCACAAGTTAAACTTCCTACAGATCAGTATGGTAAAGGTCTCCTCATTATGCAAAGAATGGGGTATGATGGTCAAAGTGCTTTGGGATATTGCAAACAAGGACGACATGAACCTCTACTGCCAGAATTAAAGACCAAAGGTAATACAGGCCTAGGCTTTGAAAAGGAGATATTTCTTAGGCTCAAATTTAAAGGAAAACCTAGCAAACCATTATGTTAGCCTATTGCAAAGAGGACACCTTTCATTATCAAAGCGGCATCAAGCACCATCCCAACTGCCCCACTGAGGCTCAAAACCCCAACACAACCATCACCAATGCCACTCATCCCACCAAATGAACTCATAATCCCATCAGCAACACCATTAGCAGCAACAACTATATCAAAACCTGCAGCAGCATCTATGGCACCAGCAGTTCCAGCAGAAGCCACTGAGTCAACATTACCGATACTCCCCGTACCAGATCCTTTAATCCCCATCAACCTTCCTGCAGCACCAATCACTACAAAGGTACATCAACCAATCACACCTATAGTATTTAACTCCAAGGACATCCCAGTATGGTATAGTAATCGGATGCTGGAAAGTGACTCAGAAACTGACTCACATGAGTGGGAATTTGATTCTATATAGCTTAATACTTCAGATGAGGAAGACACATCACCACCTCCACCACGCAAAGACATCCCTATTTACGGAGAAGCACAGATAAAGACCACATGGGTTCCTGAGCTGGAAACGTCTTCCACAGACCCTATGTCTCATCCTACTCCTGATTCTGACAGGGAGAGTACCATCAACGACCTTCACCATAACGTCTTAACCCTCACTGATACATCTAACGCACTTAACCTAATCGATGAAGTAATGCCCATTATCCACCCTGAACTCATCGAATGGAACCAACCAAATCCCCCATGTCTTGACTTCTTCCAAAACGATGAGGCCATCATTGACTTTTTAGAATTAAGGGATAACCTACCAAGCGGGGATCACAAAGCTGGATTCGCCATTGAACTTAATAGTGCAACATACTTCGGGGCGGATGCCAAACCTTTCAGTTGCAAAAATATAATGATAAAACATGGATCTTACAGTGAAAACCACACTGTGGCACTGTTTGATCCAACAAAAGTAAAAAGAAAGAGCGTATCCAATGGTGAAAACCTCTCTGAGGCACCTGAGGATGAAGGGTTTGACATTCTCCCTGCTATTACACAACAGGAACGATCAACGATTCTCATCGAGGAAACCAAAGAATACAATGTGGGGACTCCTGAAGATCCTCACCTCATACATCTGACATCTCTTCTCACTCTAGAGGAATAGCCTAAGTTTATAGAGTTCTTCTAGAAGTGTCAGATCAACTTTGCATGGTCATATGCAGACATTCCTGGGCTTGATCCTGATTTATTCATGCATCACCTTACCATAGAAAAAGGAGCCAAACCTATCAAGCAAAAGCTTCGTAAGATGCATCCTCAGATTGCAGTACTAGTCAAAACAAAACTCAAGAAACTCCTAGATGTTGGTTTCATTAGACCAATTGATTATGCAGGATGGATCTCCAATATTGTGCCTATCGGCAAACCAAAAGGGGGCATCCAAATTTGTACTGACTTCAGAGATCTGAATAAGGCCTGTCCTAAGGATGACTTCCCCCTACCAAATATTGACATCATAGTGGATCTGACAGCAGGACATGCCATGCTTTCACTTATGGATGGCTTTTCAGGATACAATCAGATAAAGATCACACCAGAAGAGCAACATAAGACAACCTTCACCTATCCATGGGGCACATATTGCTGGAATGTAATGCCTTTTGGTTTGAAGAATGTAGGAGCAACCTATCAAAGAGCAATGACCACCATCTTCCATGACATGATGCATACCATGATGGAAGATTATGTGGATGACTTACTAGCAAAATCACTCACCAGAGAAGGGCATCTCCACATCTTAGATAAAATCTTTGATAGACTGGAACAATATCATGTTCACCTCAACCCAAAGAAATGTGTCTTTGGAGTAACCTCCAGGAAGCTTCTAGGATACATTGTCTCAAGCAAAGGTATTGAGGTCGACCCAGCAAAGGTAAAAGCAATCATGGATATGCCACCACCAAAGAATATCAGTCAGCTAAGGACATTACAAGGGCGACTTCAATCCATCCGAAGATTCATTGCACAATTGGCTGATAAGTGTTACCCATTCACACACCTGCTACACAAGAACATCCGCTTTCAGTGGGATGCCCGATGCCAGCAAGCATTTCAGACACTTAAAGACTATCTCATGAATCCACCATTGCTGATGCCACCAGATCCAAGTAGACCATTGTTGCTCTATATCTCAGCAACAAGTACAACATTGGGTGTACTATTGGCACAACACAATGAAGAAGGGAAAGAGTGTGCTGTTTACTACATCTCTTGCACACTGGTGGGCTATGAACTCAATTACACACCTGTTGAGCGATCTTGCCTAGTAGTAATCCTGGTAGCCACTAAACTAAGGCACTATCTGTTAACACACAAAGTACAACTCATTGCAAAGATTGATCCACTCAATTATTTACCTAGCAAAGCAACATTGACAGGTCGCTTGGCCAAATGGGTAATGATTCTAAGTGAATTTGACATCGAGTACGTAGACCGTAAAGCTATCAAAGGGCAGGTCATTGCAGATCAGTTGGTTGATGCACCTCTCATAGGTGATCATCCTCTCATTTCCAATTTTCCAGACGAAGAGATATTCATGATCACAACAACACAACCATGGAAATTATACTTTGATGGTTCATACACTAGACATGGCTCGGGGGCAGGCATTCTGTTTATCACACCTCAAGGTGACAACATCTCGAAGTCTTACAGGCTCACATTTCCATGCACTAACAACATAGAAGAGTATGAGGCCTTGATCACAGGACTTAGGTTAGCTGTACAATGGAAATTACAAGAACTACAAGTATATGGCGACTCACAACTGGTCATTCGACAAGCAACTGATGAATATCAGACCAAGGATGATAAACTCATGCCATATAAGAAAATGGTGGACACTCTAAAGACATCATTTACTACTATCACTTTTGAGCAGATACCAAGAGATCAGAATCGAGCTGTTGACACTATGGCTACCATTGCATCTCTACTAGATCTTCCACAAAATTCAACATGCTACGAGTTCTTGGTCGAACAACTTTGGATTCCCGCTTATAATATCCCCTAATCTAAAATGATATGTCGCCTTGTCGGTCCTGAATCCCCATGGTACGGTGAATTCTACACCTATCTCCGCGATCACACCCTTCCTCCCAACCAATCAAATAACCAACGTAAAACCTTTATTCGCCAAACTGCTCGATATACCATTATTGCTGAAACCCTATACCGATGCAGTCTTGATGGTACTCTCCTTTGATGTCTGGAACAAAATGAGATAACAAAGGATTTCGAAGAAGTCCATGAAGGAATTTGTGGGACTCACTTGAGTGGTCCGTCACTAGCCAAGAAACTCTTGCACAATGGATACTATTGGCCATCTATGGAAAAAGATTCCTACTACTTTGTCAGAAAATGCAAGAAATGTCAAGTTCATGGCGACCTGATACATGCACTAGCCCAGGAACTGCAACCAATCACAACACCATGGCCTTTTTGTCAATGGGGTCTTGACCTTGTGGGTAAGATTCATCCATCTTCATCTAATGGCCATAAATTCATTATTACTGCCACTGAATATTTCACAAAGTGGATCTAAGCTGTTCCACTTACCCAAGTCACCGGCAAGTAGATCGCCTCATTCATCCTCAACTACATCATTTGCCGATATGGTGTGCCCATGTCCATCATCACAGATAACGGTCTTCCTTTCAAAAATCAGGATGTCTGTGAACTTTGTGAGAAATTTCATATCCAACACTGCTTTTCCACTCCCTACTACCCACAAGGCAATGGTCAGGCCGAAGCATCCAATAAGAACATATTGAGGATCCTCAAGAAGACAGTCAATGATGCCAGTCATGATTGGCATGTTCAACAGAATCCAGCACTATGGGCATATCGAACTAGCATTCGAACCCCTATAGGCGCGACTCCCTACTCATTGGTCTATGGTGCTGAAGCTATTGTACCTATTGAGGTCAAGATACCATCACTACGGGTTTCCTTGCATAATCTGATAGATGATGAAGCATATAGAGTCTCATGCCTCCAAGACTTAGAGCTACTTGATGAGAAGCGACGAGCTGCATACAATCACCTCAAAGCCTATCAGCAGTGCATGAGCAGAAGCTACAATCACCGAGTTAGACCTCGTACATTTGAGGTAGGTGATCTTGTTCTTCGAGAGAATCCTCGCAACCAACCAAACAGAGAACATCAGGGCAAGTTTGAATCAAACTGGCTGGGCCCATATGTTGTCACTGCTGTATTTGGGTCCGGGGCATATCAGTTGGCTACATCAGAAGGAGAACTGCATGCAGATCCAATAAATAGCATGCACCTCAAACGGTTTTATACCTAAGGTGTACAGAGCATCAGGCTCCCCTGCATACCAGAAAATACCAAAAACATTCAGAAAAATATCCTGAAGAAATACAAAAACATTCAAAAATTAAAGAAAAATCATGTATCCAAATGGTGAACAACCACTCCGGTGGCACCTTGGGTAAGTACGATGGTGAAAACCTAGCAAACAGGCACCACTCATAAAGGGTATGGCTCCATTATCTTTCAGACTTGTTGCGATCATATCTACTTCATACATACATCCATCCATCCGAAACCATGGCTTGTTATAAATTTGCAATCAGAGAAAGTACTTCATGCGTCTTGCATCCCGCTTTTTCATAGTCATGTCTAAAACTGGGGGCAATGCCTTTAACCTATTGATGGAAGTGGATTCTACATTGTCTTATGATTCATTAAGTTCTTCATTCAAGCAATCTTCAAACTACCAAAAACATTGGAAAATGTCTCATACAAAATCCAAAAAAATTCAAAATAACTCACAAAAATACCAAAAAACATTCAAAACAAATTCAAAATCCAAAAACATTAGAAAACATCAAAAATCACACAAAAACATGGCAACACTTTGTACATACTCATCCATGCAGATACCAAAACAAACATTGACAAAATACTCACACGATGACCATTTACCAATCGACCATACAATCCACATCAACACTCAAAACTATCTTTAACAAGGATGCATCCTTCCTTACCAAAACAAAGATAAAAGTGACGTTTTCTTTGACAAGAAAATTATGTTAAGCTATCAAATACTTGGTTGATTTGTGAGTACAATCCTTCATTTATCTGTATCAGGATCTTTCAGCATTATTTTGCATCGTTTGCGCATTATTTCTGATGAAGTTCTGGGGCATGTACTAATGGTGTCTACGTGGGAAGTTCACTACACTATGTGATCTTATGCAAAATGCAATCATAGATCACTACGGCTTGTTGACTACAGCGTATACCTCGACCATATGGGCATGAACCATTACCAAGGATCCTTATTCTTTATTCTTTATGTATATAATGTTTGTTTGTAGGTACAATGCTCTTTCTTTGGTTCCTCCTACCTCATCCAAACTGGATAAAGGTTTTTATCTCTTAGTACGGTATGCACTTGTCTCAGGATATGATCAGCCTAAGATCAAGGAGGACGATCCAAGTCATGCATGAACAGAGATAATCCTTGTCTGTTCCGCAAGCAATACTCTGGTCGACTTGACCCTTATATCAAGTCGTTTGTATTAACTTGCTATATAAAATCCATGAAAGGAATACTCAAGTCATCTCGAATCATTATGTCAAGATGCTTGTATTCTCTTCCAACATTTTTAAAGCTCAATGATGAAAATAGAGCACTATGGATCGTCATTTCATCTCATCTATTTATATCTTGCATTCCATTGCATATCACCCATTCATTGATTCATATGTAGGTTTTATATGCAAAAGTGACCATTAAAATTGGTCTTGGATACAATCATGACCGAGTACTCTGATACATCATCAATGCATCATGCAAAGTCTTAAAAACCTTGCATTCCTCATGGTCATATCATCATCGCATTTAGTTTCATCTTGCATTAAGTACATTCATGTCATTTTTTTAACATTGCATATAGTTCATTTTGGACATTAGTTTTCATTTATCATTTGCATCATTGCCTCAATCATAAAAAAATTAGATTCATTCATGAGATCAAATTGTCTTTTGATTGTTTTAAAATCATTTACTATGCATTCCTTTAGTGTCAGTTATCCATTGTCATTTTATTATCCTTTATCATTTATTATTTGCATACATTCATTTATAGTTAAAAAGTGCATTCATTCATTCATTACTAAGTATCTTATTATGCTCATTTTAGGATTCATTCACATTGCATTCATTATCATCTTTTTAATTACATTAAGGTGCAGTTATTAAAACATCCGTTATAGTATCATCACATTATCATTTGTACTTAAATCATACTTAAGAATTTAGAATCGTAAATCCATTTGTTTACAAAACATTGGTTCTTAACATTTTATATCCATTATGCATATGCATTCATTTAACACATTATCATATAAACATTTGTACTTTACATTTTGTTTATCCATATTCATTCATCTAAACACATCTAGATGCATATCCATACATAACATCATTCATTCGACCATTGCATTAACATCATCACATAAATAATCTCATCATTATATCAAAATAGGAAACACCAAAATCATGTTCATAAATCATCATAAGAATACATCATCATCATGACATTACATACATATAAACATTACATCAAAAATCAAACAAATCATACATATATAAACTTGCATTCATATGTCAGTATCATCATCAAAACATGCATATAAGAAACATCTCATCAATGCATACATATACACATATCCATCTAAGCAATAAACTCATCATCCTGCATAAACATCTATATATAATCAACTACATATCATCCAAATATGGGATCTCCTCATATATATCTCATCTCATATATCAGAGTGCAATGAAGTCTACAAAATCGGCTACCAAGAGCCATCCAAGATACAGTCCAAAAAATAAACAATGATACAATACATATATGCATGCAAAAATGCTCTCTCAAATGCCACTCTGGCCAGATGCTGTCCCAACACCTCCCCTTGCTCCACCACTAGTGCCTGCACCACCTGATCCATCTCTCTGTGGAGGCCTCATCGAACCACCACTCCCTCCTGCATCCCCTGATTTCTCCCTCCGCAGCGGACCCATCACACCCCCACTGCTCTGCATCCTCTACGATCGCTCTGATCTAGCCTGCCGCATCTGCGAATAACTGAGAGCTCGCTTACTAACTGGCACCACTTGCTCGTATAAACCCCACCAGTACTTTATCTCAGTTTGTGCTCATCGCATCTCCCTCATCACCTCCCCTGTAGGCCCCTGTGCTCCTACTCCAATCCGCACTCTCTCCTGCAGCTTCGCCAATCTCTCCACTGCACTATCTCTCTCTCGCAGCACCACCGTCAGCTCTAACTCCCATGCAAATAGCTGCACATCCCTAGCTGCTACCTCTACCTCCAAATCCTCTATCCACGTCTGCAAGCGTACTATCTGATGCAGAGGCACCTAAGCACACAAGCATAGCAGGAGGTCAAAAGTCATAATATGAACAATTTATTGTATTTGAGTCATTCATAATGTATTAAGGTTATTTGAGTCAATTAAATCATAATATGTAAGGATAAATGAGCCATTTTTTCCAAAGATATCATATTTGGTCCATACTGAAGTTTTAAAAGTGTCCATGTAAGAGTTAGAGTCATTTATGTCAAAAATTGTAAAAATTGCAAAGTTGCAATATTGCCAAAAGTGCAACAAAAGTGTAAAAATGAAATCCATTGGTTATGAGGTGGTTGAAGAAGTTAGAAAGGAGTTGGAAATGGTTTATAAAACCATTTTTGGTCAAAATCAAGAAGGGAGATCAGTTTGGAGGGGATTTGACAAAGATTATCCATCAAACCCTCAAACTGTCATGAGGTTTTAAGGAATCTATGGCTGTCATAGATCCATGGAGGATCACATTTGATGTAATTTTTATATTTAGATGTTATTTAATGATATATTGATGAAATATATTTCAGATGAATCCTTTCTTGTGCATTTTTGTGGAGTATTTGGCAAGATATGTTTGTTTTTTCAATGATTGTCAAAACCCTGCCAAAGGTTACCCAGTTTTGGGAAAATGATCATATCTTTTTATTTAACCGTTGGATCTGACTGAAATTTTGAGAGAACTTTTTTAACTTAGTGATATAAATTCTGACCGAAGCGATTGTCTTTATGAAAATATGTAAAATTTTATTGATGACTGTTTGTTACAGTTCACGGTGAAAAGCAGATTGGTGAAGGCAGCAACAACCCAGTTGTAGCATTTGGTGTGGTCACATGAGGGATAATATTGAAGAAATGATATATGTGTTGGAAAGGTCTCTGAATCTTATTTCCAATGCTTTTGGTCTTACTTTATTTGATTAATAATTGAATATTTTATGATTATTTTGGTGAAAACAGTTGTTAAGGGATGAAACCCTAAACTAGGGTATTCCATGGCAATAAAGAATTTGTTCTCTGATGTTATGGTGAATGTTATGATTTGAAATATTGAATGAATGGTTTTAAGGATGTAATATAACCTTTGAAATTGTTTTGAAGTTGAGAAGAGTGATTTATCTTTTTATGTCTCTTGATTCAAGTTTAAAGTTTACCCTTGAATGAAGGTTTTATGGATTTTCATGATGCTCCGCATCACTATCATGTGATCCTGCAGATCTCCAGTGGCTCCCGCCTCGGTATTCATAGCTGCCTCCCCTGTACCACCCTCTCTAGTAATCCCCTTCCCTCTATCCATTGAGATCTCCCTCTCCATCCCCCTCCCACTCAGCTGAACTCCTCCCTGTATCAATGGTCCTTGTGATATCTGTAAAAGCAGTCCACCTCTCCCTCTCCGCTGACTCCGCATCCCCAATCCTCCCCCACCTCCCCCATCTCCTCCACCACCTGCTCCACCACCTCCTCCACCTCCTCCATCTCCTCCACCTCCCACTCCTCCTCCTCGACCTCCTGTCCTCCTCCGTCTCCGTCCCCTCTCATCCTCAAAAGCTGGGATCGGCTCTGCTAGATCCGATATCTGTGGGATCGGGTGCGCTGCCCGGTACTGCGTATACTCATCTGTCACCCCTACATCGATGACCCTCGGTCGTATGTCCCATGGCCTCGCCTGCAGTGTCCGAAACTCTGCCAGTGCCTGATCATACGGTAGCACTGGACCCCATGCATACCTCTCCCGAATAACCCGAACATACTCTCCTGATCCCCTAGGCAATCGCTGCTGCTGCCCAAACTGTCTCAGCACTCATCTGGGCACCTATCTCTCCACATGGTATGAGGTCCTTCCAATGAGGAATCGAGTCATAAACACATAAGGTAGTGCCTCTATGTCATCATCCCATGGCTCACACTCCAAGTATGGCCGCCATATCACTGCATCCAGATCATCTAAAGCCCGCCGCCACCACTCTACCTTCCCTAGGTGGGGCTGACTCATCATACTGCTATACATGAACATGTATGGCTAATCAACTGCACAGAATCTAAGACTCATTGGTCGAGTCACTGGTAGATGCTCCCAAGCCCAAATATGCAGCAGCGTCATGCCCACTGCTAAGGAACCCCTCCCCCGGTACACCACCTCATGGAGCTCCTGGTACATGTGTGCCAGCACGCACGACCCCCACGCAAATTGGGTCCCCTCGGTCATCATCATCTTGATAACCTGCCCCCATCCCACTGCCAAACCATGTGATCGCCTGTCTGGACACAACAATCCTCCCACAATACCTGACAAAATTGCTAGTAGAGGCTCATATAATGCCGCTATATCCTCCCAAGCAACGGAGCCATCATCAATATAAACATCCTCATCAAAAATCATCTGCACCGCAAGAGTCCCCCAGGATCTATCGTATGTGACTAGGTCCCCTCGAATCGAAATTCGTAGGATGCGCCACACATCCTCCAAGGTCACTGTCATCTCCCCTTGTGCCAAATGGAAGGTGCACGTCTCGCTGTGCCACCGCTCTGCTAGTGCTGTGATCAATCCGTGATTCATATGAATCACAGGCATGTGCATCACCTCATATAGACCAGTCGTGGCAATGCAGTCTATCTCTGCCTGTGTCAATCGGTCCTGCAACCCCTGTGTCGTAGGATGTCGCTCACGTAACTGCAACACGCGCAGCTCCTCCTGCACATGGACATTCATCAGTCACCATCAGTTGTTTTGTTTTCAAACTTTCTTAAGTTTAAATCTAGACTATCAACAGATACTTTGATCAAGTATCTTCGGGTTTCAACAGGTAAGCAATCATGGCCACCTAGACTTCAATGGGCATTTATCCTAACAAATGACCTACGTCTCATTAGGCTGCTATGGTTCAAAACAACTCCCACTTCACCTCGCCATCCATCCATCATTGGCATTAGGCGATTTTCTTCATCCACACTGGGGCATCTCTTTATCCTAAGGCAAAAGCGCTATTTTACCAACAAAAGCGCTAGTTTCTCAACAATAGCACTACAACCCTAACAAAAGTGCTCAATCAGCTATACAAAAGCGCTAAAACTTGCATACAATAGCGCTATATAAACCAAAAGTGCTCAAACAATGGGACAATAGCACCATTGCGGCGCAGTAGTGCTAGTTTATGGAGCAAAAGCGCCAAAACCGTAGTTCCAGCGCTCTTGCTCCGACTTGACTTAGACTCAGCTAAAAACCTATCAAAAATGCATAAAAATTAAGTTTTCGAATTTGCATATCGCTGGTCCGTAGTTGTCTGGGCACTGGAACTATCGAACTCGCTCAAATCTGTGCTTGGTGATCGGAATCGACATCCTGACTGCTACTTGCTTGTCCAAATGTCCCTATCAGAGCTCTGATTTCTAAATGGTCGTGGTCACAAATAATCCTGTTTTCATCCCTTTCACCCCATTTATACCCTTCGCCGTCACCGTAACTTCCCCCCGCTCATCGCGTGGTCCCCACCAACTTCCCGAGCCCCTCATTTCTCCATTTTCCTCCCGTTTTCTTCTATTTTTCACCCGTATGCCTAACTTCTTCTCTTCTACCACCTCGCCAATCTTCATTCTTTTTCGAGAGATTGCCCGATTTTTCAAAAATTTTCGGCCCATCTTTCGAGGGGGCATACCACCCATTAAATTTACATTTTATGGGGCATTTTCTCACACTAGTTTTTCTTTCTTTGAAACGACGCGATAAACCGCACCGTCTCAAAGAAGGGCAAATGTAGTCACACAAATCTATCCAGCTTAATTAAATAAATATTCGATATTTATTTGATTAAAAATCCACTAGCCATCAATTAATTAAATTAATATTTAATTAATTCATCCCTAAAAAATTTTCTATTAATTAAATAAATTATTGAATTTATTTTAATTAATTCATTAAATCAAATTCAAATCAATTAAATAAATAAAATCTATTTATTTAATTAAATCCCCTTTTTCCTCTTTTAAATAAATTAAATAAAACATTTATTTAAATCATTATCCCCCCCACTTGCATTTTCCTACAAATGCAACTTGCACACATTTATTGGAATAAATAAATTTTTATTTTAATAAAATCCTATTTTCCCTCACCCACCAAATCCACTTGCAAAAATCTAATCCCCTTCTAGATTCTTCTAACCCCTTCCTGATTAGCCTAATCCATCCCCTAATTATTGTCACATTCCTAAGCAAAATGGAGTCACTTCTCAAAGACTCCAAAGTCTTTGAAAAGTATTTAATGCTTTGTGTGTTCAACAAATTAACCCCCAAAGTCTTCCAAGACCACTAATGGCTCTTACTTGACCATTTATGGCTCTTACATAACTATTTATGGCTATTTCAAACTTGTTCCTCCAAACATTTATTGTTTTGACCATATTCATCCATTTCACATTTGCACAAAAGTTTATCCATTGGATAAAAGCTTTATTCTTTGAATAAAGAGTTTATTCATTCAACTAACCTTGACTTTAACTTCCAAGGTCATATCAAATATTTAATGCTTATTCCCTCCCCTCTCAACCTATCTCACATTGACACTTGTCATCCTAGGATTGGGTTGAAAGCCCTCACATGGATTTGAAATCATTCAATCCTGACCCTTGTTGAGATTGCTCAATCTCAACCATCCATTGCTCCATTTTTCCTATAAATAGAGCCCATTTCTTCATAATTCAGATCTTGAAAACTTGTATGCATTTAAGCTATAGGCATTTTAAGAGAGCATTTTAGAATAATTAACTTATATATTGTTATTTTGGATAAAATCAATCATTTTAGCATCAATAGCTTAGTATTAGCTTTTCATTTCAGATATTGAGCACAATACTACAATCTCAATCCTCCATAAGCATCCATAGTGCAAAAAGCTGCTGAGAGCTACACTATTTTGGAACTTGGAGAGGAGAGGAAGAAGGGAAAAAGAGTTAAGAGCATGTTAAGAGGTATTTGGAGATGCCTCATCATATTTGCTTCTTTAGTTAAATATGCTTTCATGTTTTTAGTGTCTCTCTTGGTATGCCTTTTTAGATTAGTCTTTGATTAAATAACACTAACAGTTTCTTGTGTGTTTTGTGTTGTTTGTCTCTTAGACTAACCTTGTCCATTTTGCAGGGCATCAGTTTCAAATGATCACCCCTTCCTGCAAGCACACAAGTTAGGTAAATTTTAGATTCAAAAGACTTTGTGAAAATAGGGGCCTTCAACTAAACGATTTAGCTTTCAAGACAAGCTACACCAATTTCATTAGCTAGATCTGAAAATATTAGCTCAAAATAAACCAGATCTGAAACCCTAAATGCAAAATCCGAAAACTGAATCAATAAAAACCTAAAATTTGAAACTGGTGAACACAGACGCGATTACCCTCGACACAGACGTGACTGGGTGACATAGACGCAGTTCTGTGAGACACAGATGCGACTACAGAACTCAGACGCGTCTTCTGGACACAGACGCGGCTAAAAATAGCGCAGACGCGTTTTTATAACACAAATGTGCTTTCCTGGAACCTGCAAAATAAAATATTGCTAATAACACAGACGCGATTCCAGATGTCGCAGACGCGCCAGAAAATCAAAAACGTGATCTGAGAGTGTGCAGACGCAAAAATATCAAAATGCTACCGAAAACTTCAGATCTGCAACTTCAAAATACAAAATCTGCAACAAGGATGTTAGATGCAAAAGGGACAAGAGTCCCACCGGGCGTGCCAAAATGTATATGGTGAAAATGGATAAAACAATAATAACGATATTGAAAGGCTAAATGAATTCAACCACAAAAGCCTAGCCTAACAACAACAAAGATCCACCATAACATATGAAGATTACCTAAGACAATGCAAATCAAACGAAATCACAAAGATTATACCATCACATGTCCAATAGGGTTTGGATCTTCATTCTTCCTATTTCCATTGATCTTGCTTGATATATTTGCTTTCAGATTTTATGTGCACAAGAGCTCAACAAAGAACGAAATGTGGTTGCAAGTAGGATCGTAGTGTAGTCAATTGCATAAAAAATGATTAGAATGAATCATTAGAGTTTGATAATGAAAGAAGCATCTCCTTATATAGAAGACACTTTATGAAATGGAGGGATAAGATTGAGAGGTGTAAAAGGAGGTCGGCTATGATTAGAGGGTAGGTAAAAGAAATAATAAAATAATGAAAGGGGTAGGTAGTGTATGAATTAAGAGATGAATGACATGTGTCATGGGTAGAAAAGGTTAATAAATTAATTAAATAAATAAAGATTTATTTAATTAATAGAAGAAGTGGGATCAATTAAATAAATAAGATATTTATTTAATTTAGGAAAAAGATAATTTAAATAAATAAATGTATTTATTTAAATGAGAAATAAGGCTAGAAGAGGATAAATGAATTAATTAAATAAATAAAGATTTATTTAATTAATAGAAGAATTAAGCTTAGATAATTAAATAAATAAAATATTTATTTAATTAGACTGGACAATTTTGGGTGTCTACAAGAACTATAAAATAGAGGCTACCTAATTCACCTCCGAGAGGGGGATAATCTTTGTGCAAGAGAGATAGTAACTCTCCCAAGATACTTGCCATTTCATGCCCCCATTAGCGTTTGGATTCAACTAATACGGTATTGAGAATCTATTGCGTGAGACTCAGTAGCCATATTCTGATTAGCTATTGGGTGTTTACTTGAGTCTGGAAGAAAAGGTTTTCTTCTCTAAGCAAACTTCTGTAGGGTTAGCATGTTGTGCTTGAAGTTATTATACATCTTGCGTTGTTTCTGTGTTTTCATCCTTGAAATTGAAATTGAAATACTGAAACTAGAGAAAAAAAATCAACAACGTCAACAACTTAGTGATCGAAATGTTATCCGTGTCAAAAACTAGTTTCTGTCAGTCATCAAAACTTGGTCCTACTAAAAAATTGGTCTTTGTTCGTCGTCAAAACTCTGTCTGTGTCAAAATCTCATCTCTGTCGAATACAATGTCGTACAAGTCTACTAAATTATCATCTGGCTATATACCTATTGTCGTATGAGTCTTAATTGGTCCTGTTAGTTTATCGTCTGGCCTTGTCAGATTTGTCATCCGACTATATAGAATTATTGTTCTGTTACTAGAAAATTGTTTTCTGGCCTTTAATATATTGTTGTACGAATAATCATCATACTCATCAGATTTTTGTTTGGAGGTCATTAAACTATCGTGTGAGTTTAGGTAGCAACTCGTACGAGAAACTGTCTCTATCCTCTGGGAACTGTTAAATTGTTGTTTGGGTCTAAAAACTCTGTCATATGAATTCCTGATTTTGTCAGTCCAGAAACTTGTCTGTCTACACACTCTTCCAGAATTGTTATACTTGCCTAATTTTTCTACATCGAGCATAAAATTGGTCATCATAATTCTGAGCATAAACAATCTTGATAGTGTACCCCTGCCATTGTGTTGCACGATTTTGTCGATCATCTTTCATCTAGTTCAATCAACTACTTATCAAACTAAATCAAACTAAGTTACTTCGATCACATCTTATACATGATAGATTGTTCCTGAAACGAGGTTGAGTCTTAGTCACTTCTCTCAAATCGCTACGTTAAACGAACAACTAGCTTTAGTTTGATCTTGACTTCTGCATCACATCTAGCTCTCGGTCATATCAGTTATAAATGCCTATTCAAACCAAAAGTTCTCAAAAGGAAGATACCAAAGGTAAAGGATCATCCTTTTCATTAAAAGATAATCCATTCTTCGTAGAGGAACCTATCTTTAATAAACCTTCATTGTCAAATTTACCAATTTTTGATCAACCCTTATCTCCCATCATGTCTAGAGAAAGGCAAGAAAGACAAGCTATTAAACACAATACTTATGACAATCTCAGTACCCATGCTAATGACAGTGATTCCTCATCTAGCAAGTCTGAATCCTCTAAACCTACAAAAGCTATTATAAATAGCTATCAAAAGGATAAAGATTTCCGAAAAATGATGAAGATTATCATGGCTAGAGAAAAAGAAGATTATTTTCTAGAGCTAGCAAAACAAGGCGCTAAACTTCCTACTGATTATAACGTTGAAACCCTTATCACTAAAGAGGAAGAGACACCCTTAGCATTGGTAAACAAATAATTGCAAGAATTACAAACTGAAATCACATAAATGAAAAACAAGGATAAATCACCAAAGCAGTATTCTCTAGACATGATATGCCCGTTCCCATTTGACAAAAACCTTTACATGCCTCCATTTCCTTCAAGAGTGGAGATTCCCAAGTTTGACAAATATGACGGTAATGCAGATCCTCAAGACCATGTCAGAAAATTTTGTGCTTTATGTATGGAGTTCATGTACGAACAAACATATCTCATGCGCCTTTTCCCGAGGAGTTTAGGAGGACAAGCTATGGAATGGTTTTCGAGCCTACCTATGGGAATTAAATTTTTTGAGGAATTAGTTGAATTGTTTTTCCAACAATACTCCTATAACATTCATCATCCAGTCACTATGATCGAGCTTTGCAATACCAAACAAAAAATAGGATAACCTTTTCTCACTTTTCTTCAACGTTGGAGAAAGATGTTCTCGAGATATTCATGACCTATTCTAGATTTTGAGAAGATGGACATTTTTGTCAATAACCTGATCCTTGAATTGAAATATAATATCCAAATGCAAGTGTACCCTTCATTCAAAAAAATGGTAGATAGTGCCCTCAGAATGAAAGACGTGCTTATAAAGAAAGGAGATATATCACTTTGGAAAGAAAAACAACAAGGTTCTAGTTCCAAAGAAAATAACAAATACTGGAAATACGACAAAGATAACAACAAAAATATTGTTAATGATGGAGTGGTAGACACTGTTAAAATGAAATCAAAACCCACAATATTTAATTTGGCTAGCGACACACAAGCACTCAAAGCAGTTGAAACTGCGGTGGAAAACCCTCCAAAGAAATCAAAAGAGTGGTTTAAGGAAAAACCTTGGCTTTCAAACCCTAAACGCGATTTCACTCCTTTGAAAGAATCATATGAATCATCTCTTAAAATTTTATTAGAAAATGATCTGATAACATTGCCGGACAACTCTAGACCATATGATCCAGAAGTTAAACCCAAATGGTGGAGGGAAAATGAATACTGTGAATACCATTGAAACAAGGGTCATACAACAAACAAATGCATGAAACTCAAACATGAGATTCAAGACCTAATCGATGCTGGAAAAATTGTTGTTGGAAATCACATGACTAATGCTGATCACAAATCTTTTAAAGATCCCTTACCTTCTTATGAACAAGGTGACTCCTCAAAATCCAAGGGAGGCGCCAAAGTCAATTACACCTACACTAACAATGACAATGTGATCAACATGATTGAATCTTCCCAATCTAAGTATTGCAACATGATCATAATCAAAGATAAACAAAATAAAACACAAATTGCAAATGATGTAACCCACACTCAAAAGAAGGTTACTCTCAAAGGAGCTAGTTCCTCAACTCCAGATCAAACAACATCAAACCTACCGACTTCTTCAAACAGACAACTAGATATGATCACGGCTAAATCTATGTAGCTGGCTTCATCATCTTCTCCTGGTTATAGCATTGTCGAACAATTGAAACAAACTACCATTCAAATCTCCATTTTTGAACTGCTTAAGATCTCTTCTGCTCATAAAGAGATCTTGGACAAAGCTTTGATCACTATTAATGTCCCGAAAGGTTTAGATGTAGTTTGGGTTCAATCTATGGTGGGTCACCTGACTTCACCTCATTACCTCACCTTCTCTGAAAAAGATGATAATTCACTAAATCACCCACATAACCAGCCATTACACATTGAAGATATGATCCATAAACACCGAGTCAAATGTGTTTTGATAGATGGAGGCACTGGGTTGAATATTTATACCTACAATCTACTGACACAGTTGGGATTTTTTGAACATGTCATTGATCCAACAAAGAAAATAACAATGAAAGCTTATGATGAAGAATAAAGAACCTCTAAAGGTCTGGTGCTATTGCCAATCAGGGTAGGACATGTGGAAAGAGATGTTATTTTCCACGTGTTTGACCTTCCTCTTTCATACAACATCTTGTTGGGCAGGCCATGGATTCACAAAATGCAAGTAGTACCATCTACCTATACTCAGTGCTTGAAATTTCCTTATAATGGAGTTGAAGTCTTGCTGATACAAGTTACACGTGTAGTGCATTAAAACAGTGTACCGATACCTTTGTTCCTTATAATAGAGTAGGCTCTACAGCTAAAAGTTTAGAAACTTTGATGAAAGACCTAGAAAAGAAATTCAAAATCATAGACACTGGCATGGATGGATACAAAATAGAACTTGTACTTTCACTAATGTCTCTTCCTCCATCCCCAAGATAGTCTGGAAAACCATCAGAGGCTATGAAGCCACAAAATTCAACTCCAAATGTCATTTATGATGGTATTTTTGTACAATCCTCTACTTCCCTTGCAGATGAAATAGAAGAAGAGGTTGTTCTCAATTGACTTTTCAAAGAAGATAGTGAGAACAAAGAAGTGCAACACTATGAGATTTCCACTAAACAATATGGTCTAGGCTATAAGATGATTCAACATATGGGATATTCAAGTATCGGCCCTCTGGAAAGCATCAAGAAGGTATTGTTGAACCTATTAAACTACAAACTAAGTCTACAAATGATAAAGCTAGACTTGGATACCATTTAGAGGAGTCATCAAATCAGAAACATACTTCTCATCATCAGTCTAAGTGAAGGAAAAAGATACCACCTTCAACATCACAGGAAACAAATACTCAACAAACGCAGGAAGCGTATGAAAAAGAACAAGAAGAACTGGCAATCAAGAAAGAGGAAGCAACTTGTAATCAAGTTCTAACTATATCAATAATAACACTACAAGGAGTAGAAGTCCAAGAAGATATGAGAGAAGAAATCGAAGGAATTAAAGAGTTGTTTGTACCACTAAACATTCTAGTCACATACACAGGTAGAATGCAAATAGATAATTCAGAAACTGACTCAAATGAGTATGAATGGGGTCTAGATCCTCTCTTAGATACATCTACTAAAGAAACTCCTGAAGAACCTAGTGATATCATAGATGAAGCACAAGAGATAATATGCTTGAAGCTGCAAAAGGAAATAGAGGAAATCAGAGTAAAAAGACAAGAAGACTATGAACAACAACTGAAAGAAGAAAGAACACAAGAAATTTCTTCACCTACTATATCTCCCTCTAATGAGATAGATCCAATTAGGTATGGAACCACAAAAGAAGAATTGGAGGCTACAAAAGTAGGGCCAATCATTAGTCTAGAGGAAGCTGAATGGGAAAGATGACAAAGACTAACAAATTCATCAAGGTTATGTCAACAGGTATGTCAAATACAAGTGATCATTGAACCAAATCACAAAGGAACTTGCAACATCAAAGATGTAGATATTGATACTATACATACTTTCACTAAGACACTTGAAGAAGAGTCAAAAAATTTATCTTATGACTCTGATCACTCTGACATAATCTCTATTTATGACAATACCTATCCAACACCAAACTATGACTACTCCATCATGAATGTCAAGATTCTGTCTGCTGATCCTGTTACTGTCAAACCACAATATGTAGTCTAGTTAGAAGTAGAAGACAGTGCTAGTGGTAAGTCTATTGGGCTAGGTTCCCTAAATACTAATGTAAACTTTGATAATTGTGTTCTAACTCTTCCTGGTCTCGAGACGCAAGGTAGTCTTCTAGAACTCAACTTGTCGGTCCGAAGTTGTGATGATAATATTGTGAATTCCCTTGAACCTGTTAAATCTTTATCCCTGGTACATGTTGAGCTTATTGATTGTACTCTCCAAGATCAACCTTTGAATATACCTACCTTTGCCAATGAGTATACATTAGCCTGTTATCTTAATGCAGTTGAACCAATGGACTCTTCCACTAGTGAAGAAAGTGAGAACATGACAACAATAAATGTCAAGTATCTTAGTCGTAAAAATCAAAACAAGAAAAATAAGAGTTCTGATGGCGAAAACCACATTGTGACGGCGTCAGAATAAAAATAGTAAAAATAAAGGACGTACCTAACAGTGAAAACCTCTTTGAGGCGCCTGAAGGTGAGATACTTGACAATTTGCCTGATCACTTTCAAGATCGATCATCAGTGCTAATTGAACCTACATAGCCAGTAAACATTGGAATAGAAGAAGCTCAACACACCATACATGTAACTCAATCCTTGTCAGTCGAAGAACTAAAATAATTTGCTAATTTCTTCACGAAAAAGAATATCAATTTTGCATGGACATATGCTGATATGCCAAGTTTGGATCTTGACCTCATAATGCATCATCTTTCTATCACTCTTGGAGTTAAACCTGTTAAGTAAAAACTCCAAAAAATGCATCCTCATGTTGTATTACTTATGAAGGCTGAGCTAGAAAAATTGCTAAAAGCTGGATTCATCAGAGCAATTGATTATGCCAGATCGATATCTAATATTGTACTCATCTCTAAAGTTGACAAATCAATCCGTGTTTGCACTGATTTCAAAGATTTAAACAAAGCCTGTCTAAAAGATGATTTTCTACTACCCAACATAGACATGATCATGGATATGACTGCTGGCTATGAAATGTACTCTTTAATGGATGGTTTTTCAAGATACAATCAGATCAAAATTGCACCCGAGGATCAAGAGAAAACAACATTTTCCTGTGCATGGGGAACCTTCTACTAGAATGTAATGCCCTTCAGTTTACAAAATGCAGGTGCTACTTATCAAAGAGCTATAACAATAATTTTTCATGATATGATGCACAAAAAGATGGAGGATTATGTTGATGAAACTCTAGTTAAATCCATGAAAAGATCAACACATCTGTCAGAACTAGGTCCAATATTAGACAGGATGGAAAAATTCAAACTCAGATTAAATCCCAAGAAATGTGCAATTGGGGTTACATCTAGTAAGCTTCTAGGATATATTGTTTTAGTGAAAGGAATTGAAGTGGATCTAGACAAAGTTAAGGCTATCATGGAAATGCCACCTCCAAAGAATGTTAGTCAAATGAGAAGTTTACAAGGGTGGCTCCAATCAATAAGACACTTTATTTCTTAGCTAGCAGATAAGGCTCAACCATTCACAAAGGCATTACGAAATGGAGTCAAATACAACTGGGATGAATATTGTGAACAACATCTAAAACAATTCAATGAATATCTTTCTAATCCACCTATATTGATGCCACCAATTCAAGGCAAACCATTGATTCTCTACACATCAGCTACAAATACATCACTGGAGGCACTCTTGGCACAACAGGATGAGAATAAAAAGGAAAGAGCTATATATTATATCAACAAAACCTTGGTGTCTTATGAGATGAACTATACTATCATAGAAAAATATTACTTGGCATTAGTCTTTGCATCATAGAAATTAAGACACTACATGTTAGCACATTCTATCAAGTTGGTGGCTAAGATTGATCCACTCAAATATCCTCTCAGCAAAGCAATACTTACAGGAAGATTGGCTAAATGGGTCATGGTTCTTACAGAATTTGATATTGAATATATAGAACACAAAGCTATCAAAGGATAGGTCATTGCAGATCATCCGGTTGATGCTCTGCTTGAAGACAATTAACCTTTGCACATATAATTTTTGGATGAATCCATCATGCACCTTACTCAGTGATCATGAAAAATGTTATTTGATGAGTCTTTCACTCAACATGGTTTTGGTGCTGGAATAATTTTTATCACTCCTCAAAGATATTCAATCCCAAAGGCTTACAAAATTCTCTTTCCATGCACAAACAATATTGTAGAATACGAAGCTTTGGTAAATGGGATCAAACTGGCTATCGAATGGAAGGTTGTTGAGTTATACATCTATGGAGACTCTCAGTTGATTATCAACCAAATCAATGATATATATTAGACTCGAGATGAGAAACTGATGCCTTATAAGAGAATGGTTGATGATCTCAAGAAATACTTTACCTTTGTATCATTTCAATAGATTCCCAGATCAACAAACAGAGTAGTAGATGCTATGGCTACCTTGATGTCTATAACGAAACTACAAGAATTTGAGTTCCGCTATGAATTCTTAGTGGAAGAGTTACATTATCTTGCTTATGATTCCCCTGAGTCCCAGATGGTCTGTTCTATTATTGGACATGACTCATCTCACTACAACCACATTTACTCTTACTTGCGTGACCAAATTATTCTTGCTAATCTTACCCGTAATGAGAAAAGGAACCTAATCCGAAACACTTCACGGTGTGCCATCATCACTAACGATCTATATAGGCGAGGTTTGGATAGTACTTTTCTTAGGTGTCTAGAAATTGAAAAGTCCCATCATGCATTATCTGAAGTCCATGAAGGTATTTGTGGATCTCATTCAAATGGTCTTACTTTAGCTCAAAAATTGCTAAGGGTTGGCTACTACTAGCTAGATATGGAGAAAGATACTATAAAATTTGCTAAGAATTGTGAGAAGTGTTAGCTACATGGGAACCTCATACATGCTCCAACAAGGGATCTCGTGGCTTTCATCACACATTGGCCTTTTCAACAATGGGTGTTTGACCTCATTGGCCAAATATATCCTACATCATCTAATAGACACAAGTTTATCATAATTGCCACTGAATACTTTACTAAGTGGGTAGAAACGGTTCTGCTAATCAAAGCAACTGATAAACAAGTAGCTCTCTTCATCCTTAACTATATCATCTGCAGGTATGGGATACCTTCTTCCATTGTGACTGATAATGGAGGGTTGTTCAAATACAAAGATCTAGATGATCTCTATGAAAAGTTAAAAATCAAACAACACTGGTCATCCATATACTACCCTCAAGGTAATGGACAAGCTGAAGAATCTAACAAAAAACTTCTAACTATCTTACACAAAATAGTAAATAAATCTAGAAAGGATTGGCATCTGCAACTCAATCCTGCACTATGGGCTTATAGGACAAGTATAAGAACACCTACTAGGGCTACACCTTTTTCTTTGGTGTATGGGTCTAAAGAAGTCTTGCTTATTGAGGTGGAAATACCATCTTTGAGAGTTTATTTGTGATGCAGAGTGGGCAACTAGAAGGTAAGAAGACCAAAAACCATCCCTCTATGCCTTGACTAAGGCCTATCACAACCTCACAATTAAAGTTCTATGCACAAAAATGCAACCAATCACCTACTTCACTTCCTAAGGAGGTTTTGGAATGTTCAACAACTAAGATCACTCACCCTAGCCTTCCAACCAAGTTTGGAAGTCTCCTTTTTGCACCCGGGTCAAGAAACTCTTATCTAGGCCAAATCCTAGTAGCCCTGCCAGATCGGTATTTCCCAAATCATGCAAAATTCTCCCAAAACACTCCAGAAAAAAATACAAATTTGAATACCCTTTTGGGCTTTACATCCAATCCCAAGAGATTGACATTTGACTCTACTCCAACACCCCTAAGCACTTACTGAGTTTACAAACCTAATAGGCCTAATTAAGCATGTTTTCCAAAGCAACTACTTGAAGATGGGGTTATAGAACCAAACTCACCACTTGGACATGTTCCCCAGGCCTCTAATAGACCAAATCCACCATTAGACCAGTCACCAAACACTCCCTAGGTGACTGTTT
Source organism: Cryptomeria japonica (assembly GCF_030272615.1). Classification (NCBI taxonomy): domain Eukaryota; kingdom Viridiplantae; phylum Streptophyta; class Pinopsida; order Cupressales; family Cupressaceae; genus Cryptomeria; species Cryptomeria japonica. Next base: position 464,103,223 of record NC_081405.1, on the reverse strand, counting down.
GTTCATTCCTCCTTGTAGACTAGACTAAACATATTGTCTTGTTTAGCCTAGGTTTTGGTGGTAACCACACCAACTCTCACTCCCAAGTTCCACCCTTTTAAATTATTAGTGTACACACCCCTAACTTGCATTTACAAAGAGTTTGTTTAATTCCACAAAGGAATTTACAAGTTAGGGCCGCATCTTTGGTGAAACCCTATGAACTTGAATGACAGGTTTTGGTAAACTAACCACAAATCACTCTAAACTCTGCCAAATGGAGTCAGACCACTTGCATTTGAACCTGTACTCACACCAAAATCCAACCAATTCAAAATTCCATGCAAGTAAATCCTTTGTCATATCGTATAGTATGGAAAACAATGGGAATTGGGTAAAATCTAAGTTTTCTTGTTATTCAAACACCAAATCTTTACATGCTTCATCAAAAAACAACATGGATGATCTGAGAGGAACAAATAGACCTTCCCTCAATGGATACAACTATTTTCCAATTGGGTATGGCCGTTGGCACCTCTTTTCCCAATCGGTGGAAAAAGTTGCTTAGCAACTTTTGCAACTTTTGACAATTTTGCATTTTTGACACTTTTGACATGCCAACGTCCCTAATGGACTTTTTAGACCTATCCTAGGCCTAAAACAACTCAATAAAACTTATCAACATGCCTCCTACACTACATGAACCCCATGGCCTAATTTGGTCTCTAGGTTTATAAATGACCTTAGGGTCAATTGGCCTTACAAATGGGTTCTTTATTACATTCAAATGATCCAAAATGATCCAATACATCATCCTAGGGTTTAAGACCACCTATCCAACACTCAAACAACAAATAAAAACCAAAAATCAAGAGGGTTCCCTGCACCACTTTGCAAGGTCTTGTTACTGATGAAGACTACATAATATCTAGATTGCAAGAACTCAAGTTGCTGGATGAACGTCAGCAAGTGGCATTTGATCATTTGAGAGCCTACCAAAAGAGAATGTCTAGAGGTTATAACAAAAAAGTCTGACAAAGATAATTTCAGGTTGGTGATCTTGTTTTGAGAGAAAATTCTAAAAATCAATAGTTTCGAGACAACAAAAGGAAGTTTGAACCCAATTGACTGGGTCCCTACATCGTTACTGCAGTCTTTGGCTCTGGTGCCTATCAACTCTCAACATTGGAAGGTCAACAACTCCTTGAACTGATCAACACCATCCACTTGAAGAAATTGTTCACTTAGTATTCTTTGCTCCAACAAACTATACAGCTAAAAAGTCCTAAAAAAATAAAAAAAAATAAAAATCAAATGCCGTGGTGAAAACCTGGTAAATAGACACCTTGGTAAAAAAAAAAAGAAAGGATCTTTGTGAAGCAGGTGAAAACCTGGTAAACAAACGCCTCTTGTACTCAAGCGCTCCATCTATCAACACAAATTTTTCATTTCCTGTTTTCATTCCCGCTTTCTAGCCTCTTTTCTTTCACTTGTACATATCTTTTATTCACTTTTGTGACATCATGGTTATTTTGGAACCCTCATGGCTTGAAACCAATCAATTTCCTAGTCTTAGGGTAATCGACTAATCAATTTGCATGTCCTAAGAAGTATCAACCAAGTCATCTTTCTGTTGGCAATATCAGGTCATCCAATCTGAATCAGTCACCTATCTCCAAACTACAAAAGAGTTTTATCACTGAGTAAACAAGCAAAACAAAACTACTGAAAATAATCACTAAACTGTTTGAGCTATGATTGACATTTTCTTTGTGTGCTATCTTTTAAATTGGTTTTCGATTATTATTCCCTCTAAGTAACTCGAGGAAGTCTATCTTGACTAAGAGGAGAAAGGATTGGGGGCATAATACTTTTCTTTGTTTTTTGCTTGTAGGAATGATTCCGATGATCTAGAAATATCTATTAAGTTGGGTATCTATGGTAAGTGCCTTCACATATAGGTGAAATCGCCACACATACCTTGACTCCGCTTATTTGTATGCTACAGGGATGTTGGAGTTCTTTCTTTGTCTATTTTGAGGGAATTTATTTAATGTGCAATCTGGATGGATGCGTAATCTGTCCAAGGATATGAATGAAAAAAGGGTCATTGTGGACAGGATAATTAATGTTGCATATGAAAAGGAAGAAACTCTATTTTTCTTGTTGTGTTTGTAAAACGCTCAGTGATGAAAATTAAGCATACCAAATCTAGTGACTAAGTTTAGGTTGCATTCATTCTAAAATTTTATGCATTTCAAGTGATTTGGGCATGATAACAATGATCTCTTTATCTTTTGAATGAGAGTTTGAAGCAATCATCATTTCTCAGCTAAGTGATTTATTTTTCATCATCATTTCTCTGATCAAGTACTTGTGTATTGATATGTTAACTGCATACATGAGCATCTTATATAGATCCATACATTTCATTATATATTTATTTGCATTCATATTAATGCATAAAAAAAATAAAAAATACATTTGCATTACTAGTTACTCTTTTTTTTAATCATTTATTTGCATATGAAAAAGAAACAAAAAAACAAACATCCATATTCATCTACATTACATTCATCACTACTGAAAAGATATGCATACATATAGAATAAACCATATAGAAAGACATCTCATAATCAATCAACACAAGTACGATGAAATCAAATCAAGAGCTCCTATATATCATCATAATCTTAGTGTCTCAGAGTACAAATGATATCAGCTGTCATATACAATGTCTCATTGGAGCAAGAATCCTATAGGTTACAAAAAATGAGGTATACAACAAAATCTAGGAGATATAATAAATATTTCTCTGCCTCTCCCTCATCGTTAGGTGGAGGAGGTGGTGTTAGTTGATCAACGTACTGTCTAGGTGTCGTAGCTCCCTAATCAGATTGAGTCATACACTGAGAACACAGAACAACCTGCTGCACTACTGGGAATGCTACACTATAAGTTGCAACGTAATAAGCTGCATGACTCTTCTGATGCAAAACCTCTTTCTAAAGAGCATCTCACTTTGCTTTGACCTCTGCAAGTTGTTGGTCTTGCTCTGCAAGATGCATCTATGCAACTATCAACTGTGACTGCAAACCTATCAACCTCGATCTCAAAGACCATACTACGTTTGGTACTCCCTGCTCTTTCCAAGCATCTCCCTCTCTGCCTCCCTGCTCATCTCTTTGCTGCCTAACCTACCTAGGAACCACTCTCTCCTCCTCACCTCCAACCTCTTCTGCCCTAGCACTACCAGCCTCAACCCCAATAGCTCCTAAGGATCCGCCCTCCCCTCTCTGTCGTTGTCTAACTCTCGCTGGTACCCTGCTGCTACTAGCACCAAGATCACCTCCTGCCCGCCTAGGTACATCTGCTCTTTGTCCCTATACCTTCCCTCATCCCTGTACGTGACCTAGTACCTATGCCTGTGCTGGTGCATTATCCTCAACCTCGTCTATAAGAGGTGCATTCTCTCCCGGATCTGTAAATCAAGGAAAAGGATGTCTCTGAAACCAATCTCTATACTGGGGAAATGCTCCCGCATCTGCTACATCCTCTAAGTAATCCCATCTCTGCAGTTGTAAACCCACTAACTCCTACATGCTCAACGCATATGACAGTCTTGGTGCCCTTCCTCATCTCTCCTCCTCCCCATATCGATCATAGGCTGTGAACTCCTGGGATATACTCTGCAGTCTCCCATACTATCTCATCACCCTAGATACTACAAATCTCTTAATGACAGACACTAATCTGCCAATGAGAGGTCGAGTCATGAACATGTCCTTCCTCTGATCTCTCCAATCATCTCATAGTTCTAGACCCCTATACGATCTCCATCCTACAACAATCAGATCATCCAACTGTCAGTCTTTCCCAGGTGGGGATTAGTAACGTAACCTAAATAATGACATACAATAGGCTGGTGCGCCTCCCGCAAATCATCTACATGAGGTCTGCATACTGGGATGTGCTCCCATGCCCATATTTGTAAAACTAAAACACCTGTTGCCATGCTCTTCCCCTCCCGATACACAATCTCATGCATCTCATGATACATATGAGCAAGTAATCATGATCCCCACCCTAATCTCATGGGATGAGTCAGCAACCTCTCAAGCATTCTTCCCCAACCACATAGAAATCCCTATTGTCCTCTATTAGGCATCACAAAACAACCAATCATACCAACCAAAATGCAAGCTAGAGGGTACTGCTCACCATATCTGCGCATCAAATCATCCCATGTAATAGCACGTTCAAGAATAGTTTCATCATGGAATATCCGTCTCAATGCCAAAACACCTGGTTGTTGAGTAGAATCATAATCAACCTTGTCTCCATCGAACAAAATCCTCAAAATCCTATATATCCTCTGGCGTGATGGTCATCTCTCCAACTGGTAAATGAAAGGTGTTATGCTCCGAATGAAAATTCTTGACTAAAGCAGTCAACATACCGTGATTCACACGGATATTGAGCATCTATAATAGGTATCTGAATCCACACAAACCAATATGAGCTCTCTCTACATCTGATAACTCATGAACAAGCCTCATCATCGACAGAAATGTACATCAAAACTGAATATCCGACAACCGAATCTGCAAAATCAAACATACAAATTGTCAACACGTGATCAAATTTCCGCTAAAATATGTTAAACATGCTCACGAATCCAAACATACAAAATTCAAAATAAAAAATTGTTGTTTACATTCTAAAAATGCTTGCTGTTTTTTATATGAGTTTCCATAGACAAGCAGAAACTCGTACGAGCAAATATTACACCCTGCATGACTAAACATTCTCATATGACAAACTATATCCTCTCGCACAACTAAATGGTCTTACAAGAACACTGTCGTATGATTCATGGGATAACACCAGACAACAAACCCTATATGTCCATACGACTAAACAAAAAAATGACAGATACTCATATGATAAATGGTCACGAATCGCATGATAAAAGGTTGACAACAACTTTGAATGAAATTACAAATGCAAAAATTCAATAAAAGTTTAAAAATTAAGAAATGCATAGGCCAAATATTGATCACTTACTGTTGGGTTGTAGTTCCGCGGTTGATTATGTCATCTCTGGCGCTCTAATTGATGCTTCTGAATCAGAATTTCCATTTTTCTTTGCAGGAGGGTTTTTCAAATTTCAAACTTTGAGAGGAAACAATGAATTGAAAATGACACATTGAACCCCTTATATAGCCCAAACCCTAATTTTTAAACTTACTCTGATGGATGTAAAACTTGTACCCTATGCTAAATTGACTGTCCTGAGTCCATTTTTGAGATCAAAATTGAAATCTGACGTCAATTCTCTAGTCAAAATTTCACGACGTTGACCACTTAGCACTTTCATCCTGAGGTCAATTTTTGAATCATTTTGTGCTGAATTTTAAATCTCAATTTAATTCTCAAAACAACTCTGGTTTTAATTTTCAACATTAATCTTCATGCTCAAATAATTATCATCACTAAAATATGCCTAAAATCATTGTACCCTTGCTTTCTTTTGATTTTTCTCCCGAGGGGGCATACTCATACACTTTTTCAGTGATTTTCATCATCAAAAGTACTCATACACCTTTTCAGTGATTATCATCATCAAAAGTCGAGAAAATTATTCAAATAATCTTCATCTAATGTCGAACAAAAATCTTTTCAAACAAAGAAAATCAATTAAACTTTGTTACTAGGGGAATCTTAACTAAATCACATCGTATCAAGTTGAGATTCTTTGATGTCAAATAAAGCAATCTCTAGGGGCATATCAATTTTTTGTCCTTATCTGAATCAATCTTCAAATCGATGTTCAGTTTCATCACATCAAAATCAAGCTGGACATTTTCTCTTGCTAATCGGTTCTTGTTCAATCAAGTTTGGAATTGATATTATTTGCTTTGCTTAGTCGATTCTTGTGCAATCAAGTTTGGAATCGGTTACGTCTCTCGCTCAATCTAGTTTGATCAAGTTCTAGGTCGATACTTGTTTCTTGATCAATCAAGTTCAAGAATGGTATCTCGCTCTTTGTCGGTCCTAGTTCAATCAAGTTTAGGATCGATATTGCTTTAATAAATCTGTTTAATTTCATCGCTTCAAATCAAGCAGAACATCTCGCTCTTTATCAATTTGTGATCTATCAAGTTTATAACTGATATCTATTTGATATCAACTATTCTTTGAACCAACGCACTACTCGCACATTAATTCAAAGAGGGGCAAATGTAATACCCTAAAAATGGTCACCTAAACCATGGGCCCCTAATCTCGAGAACATCACCAAGGTCCTAACCAAAGGCAATTAAATCAGCCTTGAGCACCTAATTAATTAATTCTTCAATCATTAATGTTAGATGACAAGCTAATCACTCAATTTGTCATTTAATCAATAAATAAATTTGTCATTTAATCATAAAAAAGGAATTAATTTACAAAGAGAGATTTATCACAAAAAGAGGAATTAATCTGCAAAAGAAAGAGTTAAATTGAAAACAAAAGAAAAGAATTAAATTGAGAGAAGAAATCAAACTTAAGATATTTCTTTTTCTAAAATTGAGATGACTTGAAAAATCTAAAAATCTATTAAATTGAATTAATCATTTTCTCTAAAATTAAAACTCAAAGCTTTTGAGGAAAGAAGTTTGCTTGCATTAAAAAGGCTTTTTCTAAATAAAATCTTGAGCAAATTAAAGGAAAGTGCATGGAATCAATTAAATTTTATCTCCAATGCAAACTCAGACTTATAATCTAAATGCATTCAATTAAACTATAATTGGAATCCATCTCAAGGTTAACTGAATCTGATCTCTCAATTATTTCAATTATCCTAAATTGTGTTTTTTCTTGAATAATCTCAACCGCTCATTGCTAATCAATCTTGACCGTTGGTCTCTCTTTTGAGTCTCTATAAATTCAGCCTTCATCTCTCATTCAAAACACCCTGGAGATTTATTGTTATTATGTAGTTTTTTCTTTGGAGTCATTGAAGATATTGTGCTTTGAGATTATTGCATCCTAGTTTAGCTTTTTTTTGTATATTTAGTTTAATTATGACTGCTTGATTTCATCTAGCTTAGTATTCATTCATCTAGCTTAATATTCATTCATCTAGCTTAATCTTGCATATCTAGCTTAATCTTGCATACATTTAGCTTATCTTGTGCTCATATAGATTAAATCCTTCGTCTTGGTGTAGTTTAGTCACTAGTATTGCTTAGACAAATTTGAGAGCAAGTCTATACTCGCATCTTTTAGAAGGCAAGAGGTTGATTTTTTATGGTTTTTATATTCATGATTATATCTCTCTAACCATGCATGCAATGACCAAATTGAAGTGTTGTGTGTTACAGTTTGTAGATACTTATCCAATTTTCACACACACAGTTGGTAATCCTATGATAACCAGTTGCAAATTGTCTAAGGAGGATGAATCTCCAAGAGTGAACCCATCTAGATACAAATCAATGATTGGTGGATTTCTATACTTAACACAGACCAGACTGAATATAATGAATGTTGTCTGCATTGCTTCTAGATTTCAGTTTGTTCTGAGAGGAAGTCATGATATTGCTGTTGGAATCCAATAACACTAAGAGGGAGGGTGGGGGGGTAGTGAATGAGTGTTCTGTCGATTAGAGTAATTTTAACCTTATTAACAAATCCACTTATTAATCGGTATGCATAAAAGAAAGTAACAACAAGTAATATCAATGCAACCAAATGAATCAACACCATAACACATATATTTATATGTGGAAAACTTGAAAGAGGAAAAACCATTGTGGGATTGGTGACCCACAATATCTATCCACTGGCCAAATGAATAAATATGACAAGAGGGGTCTGCACATGTAGTAAGGCACACTGCCTAGAGCACACAGGTCATCACAAAAGGAGCCTCACTGACTACAGATCCAAATACTAGATTACAAACAAAAATTGAACTCAGAATGTGCATCTACTATGCTGGATGAGTTCTGATTAAAGCACTATCTGTATCGATTATACTGTAACCTCCCTTACTGGTATCTTAGATTGCTTCCCAATCCTCTAGACCAATAATCAAGACCGATTGTAAATCTTTAAATTCATATTCTATCGATCAAGATAACATCACAAAACCTTTCCCATCACTTATCTATTATATCTTCTGTATATCCACATCATACAAAATGACCTAACCCAGACTAACTTATATACCCATTTACATGAATAAACACAAAATTCTTATGTCGGCTTACAAACATATTACAAAAGATAAGACACATCTCGACCTAGATAAAATATAAACATAAAACAATATGACAGTTGCTACTTCCATGCTTGCCAGATCAATCTCCTATGTTGGCCTTAGAATACTGGTTCCAAGTTTGCCAGTTCCCTAAATGTCGGTTCCCTGAATGATGTTGTAGTGAATGTCGATTACCTTGATTTTCAGATCTCCCATGAAGTGTGTTGCCATCAATGATAACACTTATAACCTGGATGAGTGTCAATTGCGAACAATCTCCCCCTTTGGAATTGATGACAACACTCATGTGAAAAATGAATCGTTGAAATGTTGTACCAGTTCCCATCCAAAAACTAATCTCCCAAAACTGATCTCAGAAGACTACTCCCCATGAGATATACAAAACTGTCATGCTCTGTGAAGTGTGATACCTGCAACTGCAACATAAAACACTCAATAGATCATTACAAGCATGGCTAGCAAATCATAAGAAAAAGAAAGATAAAACCATGACAAAGCGATCTATCGCCTCCTAAGAGATGCAAGTATGAATTTTTCTCTCAGATCTGGATAAGCAATCCCAGTGACTTGACTACACCTAGATGGAGGATTTGAAATGATAATGATATGCAAAGATGAGATTGATTATGCTAGATTGATCCAAGAGACTAATTAAGCTAATGATATGCATGATTAAGCTATGATGATGATGCAATTAAGCTAGAAAAGAGATTGAATTAAACTAGATCTAAGATGCAAATGCCTATAATAACAATGCTCAAATGATATGCCTAAAGATATATGCCTATAGTAACAATGCCTAAATTGAAAATGAGATGGGATCCTTATTGCTCCAAAATGGGGGATATTTATAGGATTTCCAAGGCCAGGGGTGAGGTCGCAGGAATCAACAGTCAAGATTGAGTTTGAAGATATCAAGGGTGAAATTGAAGGAGGTTGGAGAAGAGGTTGGAGGAAGAGACACTTGTCATCTCTGTGGTGATAAGTGTCAAGGAGCTTTGCTCATAAAAGGGCAAGTGTCCAAGAGAGGAGACATATGGCCAAAGTTCCATGTGTCTCAAGAAGAAAATATCCACACCAAAGGAGGTTAGGATAAGGAGGTTAGGATGTGCAAGATAGGATAGGGTTAGGCAAACCCAAGGTTAGGTGGAATGGGCTAGGTTAGGGGGGTGGTTAGGAGGCATGTGGGTAATTTGAATTTAAAAATTCAAATAATAGGAAAAGACTAATTAATTCTCAACAACTCATAAATTGATTTGTTTTAATTAATTAGGGGATTAGAAGAATTAATGGAAGTGGGGGGAGGATTAATTAATTTGAATTAATTAATCAAAGGGGATTATGAAATGAACCTATTAAATAAATCCTTAGATTTATCAATAAGTAGTTGAGAGGGGGAATTTAATCAAATTGCTTAATGAATTCAATTAAATTAGGAAGGGGGATTAATTAAATAATTGCTTATTTAATTAATTATCTTCAGACCTTTTTTAGGTGTATACATTTTGCCCCTATTTGAAGTGAGGTGTGATGACGCGTTGATTCAAAGAATAATCTCATTTTGATGATGATATTGGTTCGATAGGATGCCTCAACTATTGATTGATAAATTCTGATACGATGATGCCCCTTGGGGAGATCAATTGAGATAACTGACCTTTGGAGTGTTTTGATCTTTGTGAAATTGATATCCCGATTAGAAATGATTTGATTTATGCAACTGTGGTTGATGAAAATGTGAGTTCTATGATCAAGGTGATGTGGCTCTTGATTGATTAGATTGATAAGATCGAGATTCAATCTGGTTTCAAGAATGGCACCTCTTGTATAAGACAAAGATGATCAAAGCGTCTGGTTTCAGGAACGATATATCCTGTATAAGACATGATCAGAACATCTGGTTTCAGGAAAGATACATCCTATATAAGACATGAGAGAATCGATTAAGATGTGATTGATTAATAGAATTGATACGGCTGATTGAGTAAAGAACTGATAGTTTGTTGATATCAAGTTGCATGAAGATTTATAAAAGCTGATGTTGGTTTTGTTGAAGAAATATAAGATTTTCTCCGAGTTGATAATATCGGGATAGAGATGAGTCATCAATTTGATTGCATATACACTACGATTGATTTAACCTTGGATAAAAGGAGCATGCAGGGTCCCATGCAAGCTAAATGCAAAGCTAATGGAAATGAAATGCAATGCGATGACCGGACCAGTCACTGGGTTATTGTGTTTTGTCATCATTGAGCTTTTTAAAATGTGGGAAGTAAGTGCAAACATCGATGGTATAATTAAACCATGATGACCTGTGCACAAATTTCCTGGATTTTGGTATGACAAGTTAGTACAAGCATCGAGGTATAATTGAACCAAGATGACTTGAGTGTTGCTTGCACAAAACAGGTAGTATTAATCATTTCAATACGCAAATTGGAAATGTCTTCGATGATACTCTGATATCATGTCTTGAGACAAATTTGCACATATTAATGATTAATTTATAGATAACAGGCAAGAAAAATATCATGTTCCTTCCTTGTTTCTCTAGTCAAAGACATCTTGGAGTCACTCAAAAATCATGATAGCGAAAAATCAAGATAGAAAAATATGAACAATCATGCTAAAATCATTATCCAAATGATATCATCCATGTGTTTAGACTGACTTTGTGATAGTTTGATTGTTTGACAATTTGATCTCGTGTTCAATGTTGGATATGTCTCAGTTTTTGCTTGATAAGAGTTGTCTAACTGTTTGTTCTACCTATTTGATTAAGCTCAAAATGATCAAAAATTTTGCCCCCAGCTAGGTGCAGGATTTTTCCCCAAGCCTAGAAACAAATTCAGTCTGATATACCCAATGATCCAAACCATGGCAAGAAGCCACCCCGGATGCCTGCATATGTACAAGGCTTTATTATGTAATATGAACAACGCTGATGGAAAAGAATGCATGAACTAATAGATGGAAGAGCTAGCCAAGAGATAGCGCCTGTTTGCCAAGTTTTCACCATCTATTTTTATTGCACTTTTTCTCATATTTGATTTTTTTTGGATTTTTCTGCTTTTTCACTATTTTTGGATTTTATTGGTTTTTCAAACATAAAACTTCTTCAGATGCATGCTATTGATGGGTTTGTTGAGCTGATCTCCATCCTGCGTTGATAGCTGATATGCCTCTGATCGAAATACTGTTGTGACCGCAAACAAACCTAACCCGTTTGGTTCAAATTTTCCTTTCTTTTCTCGATCTGACTGGTTGCATGGATTTTCCTTTAGTACTAGTTCCCCAATTTGAAATGTTCTCAGTTTGACCCTGTGATTATAACTCCGACACATTCTTTGCTAATATACCTTTAAATGATCAAAGGCATTTTGTCTTCGTTCGTGGATCAACTCTAACTCATGTAATCTAGATACTCCTTGTTCTTCATCTGGGATAAGACTTTTTAATGATACTCATAGAGAAGGTATCTCTACTTGTATTGGGAGTATTGCTTTTGATCCATAAACAAGAGAGAAAGGTGTGGCACTTGTTGGTGTGCGGATACTGGTATGGTAGGCTCATAGAGCAGGGTTCAATTGACTATGCCAATCTCTTCCTGCATCATTGACTGTCTTTTTGAGGATTTTCAAAATAGTTTTGTTTGATGCTTCTGCTTTCCCATTTCATTGTGGATAGTAGGGTGTGGAAAATCTATGTTGGATCTTGAATTTCTCACATAGTTCTTGTACATCCTGATTCTTGAATAGTTGCCCATTATCAGTGATAATGCTCATTGTTATTCCATAGCCATAGATGATGTAATTCAAGATAAATGTAGCAATTTGTTTTCCTATGATATTTGTGAGAGGTACTACCTCAATCCATTTTGTGAAATATTTTGTAGCTACAAGGATGAATTTGTGACCATTAGATGAAGAAGGATTTATCTTTCCTACTAAATCAAGACCCCATTGACAAAAAGGCCAAGATGTTGCCAAAGCATGAAGTTCTTGTGCTGGTGCATGAATCAAATTTCCATGGATTTGTCATTGTTTGCATGTTCTAGCTATTTTAAAAGAATCTCGTTCCATAGTCGGCCAACAATAGCCCAAGCGTATGAGTTTTTTCGAAAGGGTAAGACCACTTGAATGAGTGCCACAAATGCCATTATGGACTTCATGTAAGGCCTTCTCAGATTCTTGTTGTTCGAGACATCTTAAAAGAGTACTGTCTAGACCTCATTTAAATAGGGTATCCGCGACGAGAGTATAATGGGAAGATTGGCAAATAAAGTTTCTCTTTTGATAGTTCGATAAGTCAGGAGAGAGGATATTATCTTTCAGGTGTGTGTAAGTTTGGCCATAACGGGAGGAATCACGCCCAACAAGGTGACAGATAGTTTGGGAATTAGGACAATTATGAGCAGGGTAAAACAAGTCTTCCACCATGAATTCATAACGCTATTGATTTCCTATGTCTGAAGGAGAGAAGCAAGTATAGCCATGGCATTTGCTGCTTTGTTGTCATTTCTTGGAATCTAGTGAAAAGTTATTTCTACAAAGTATTTCTTGATATCAACTTTTCATCCTTTGTTTGATAATCGTCATTGATTTGATTGATGACGAGCTGAGAGTCTCCAAAGACTTGAAGTTGTGTAATGTTCCATTCTATACCCATTTTGATACTTGTAACCAAAGCTTCATACTCTATTGTATTTTTGGTACATGGAAAGCTTAATTTGTATGCTTTTGGAATTGTATGACCTTGTGGTGTGATGAATATAATACCTGCTCTTGATCCATGCTGTGTATATGAACCATCAAAGTATAATTGCCATGTTTTTGTTGTGGCTATTAGGATATCAGCATCAGAAAATTCAATTTGCAAAGGACAATTATCTTGAAGTGGTGCCTCAGCTAGTTGGTCTGTGATGACTTGTCCCTTTATAGCTTTTCTATCTATATATTCAATATCAAACTCACTCAGGATCATGATCCATTTTGCTAAACATCCTGTTAATGTTGCCTTGCTGAGTAAATACTTCAATGGATCGATTTTAGCTATCGACTTGATGGAGTAAGATAATAGATAGTGTCTTAATTTTTGAGAAGTAAAAACTACCGCCAAGCATTCTTTTTCTATTGGAGAATAGTTGATCTCGTATCCCACTAGTCTTCTACTAATGTAGTAGATGGCTCATTCTTTTTCTTCATTATCCTGTTGTGTGAGAAAAACCCCTAATGATACTTCAATGGTCGATACATAGAGTAATAATGGCTTTCCTAGAATTGGTGACATTAGAATAGGTGGTTGCATGAGATATGCCTTGATCTTGTTGAATGCGTCCTCACATTGATGGTTCCATTTAAAATGAACATTTTTATGCAATAGATGAGTAAATGGTTGACATTTATCTTCTAGTTGAGCAAAAAAACTTCTGATTGACTGGAGTCTTCCTTGGAGTGATCTTAGTTGACTTATATTCGTGGGAGATGCCATCTCCATGATTTCTTTTACCTTAGCTGGATCTACTTTGATACCTCTAGCTAAAACAATGTATCCCAATAGCTTTCCTGAAGTGACACCAAAGCCACATTTCTTAGGATTGAGTCGTAGCTTATATTGTTCTAACCTGTCAAAGATCTTTTCTAGTATTCCTATATGGTCTTCTCTGTTGTATGATTTTGCCAAGATGTCATCCACATAGTATTCCATGAGTGTATGCATCATGTCATGGAATATTGTTGTCATAGCTCTTTGATATGTAGCACTTGCATTCTTTAGTCCAATAGGCATGACGTTCCAATAGAAATTACCCCACGGGCATTTGAAAGCTGTCTTTTCTTGATCTTCAGGTGCTATTTTAATTTGATTGTATCCAAAGAAACCATCCATTAGAGAGAACATGGAGTGCTCAATAGTTAAATCTACAACGATGTTAATGTTGGGCAAAGGAAAGTCATCCTTTGGACATGTGTTATTAAGATCTCTGAAGTCTATGCATATTCTGATGCTTTTATCTGGTTTTGAAATAGGAATGATGTTAGATACCCATTGAGGATATGCTACAGGTCTGATGAATCCTACATCCAATAATTTCTTTAGTTCTGCTTTGACTAGAAGAGCGATATGTGGATACATTTTCCATAACTTCTGTTTGACTGGTTTAGCTCCGGGACTAATATTCAAGTGATGCATAATAAGCTCTAGATCCAACCCTGGCATGTTTGCATATAACCAGGAAAAATTGATTTGCCATCGTTTGAAGAATTCTATATATTGTTGCATTTCTTCTTTTGATAGAGAAGTGGCTAGATGTAGGATCTTTGGTTGCTTTGTTGTTCCAATGTTAACTGCCTCTGTTGGTTCGATCAAAATTGATGACCTTTCTTGATAGTGCATAGGTAAAGTGTCAAATCTCCCATCTTTTGGCACCTTGAGGAGGTTTTCACCATTAGATGTGTCCTTTCTTTTAACTTTTTCTTGATCTAATGTTGCCAAGAAATGGTTTTCAACATTAGACCTGATATTGTTTTCTTTGTTTTTCTTTTTGCGACTAGGAGATTTGGCACCCACTTGACTAGAAGATGCGTTGCTGAAATTCTTGGTGAAAGTTGTTGTGGGTTTGATTGCATTAAGATATACATATATGGCATGGTCATTTGGAAAGGTATCAATGGCAGGATGTCCTTCATTTCCCAATCAATAAGTTCAGGGTGGATTAGAGGTAGGGGGTCATTGGGTTGAGATGTTTTGAAAGTATCAAGAGTCATGATGGATGTATGAATGTTTTCAATATGTATGTCGATGTCTAGAATGGTACCCTAATCAGAATGACGTCACACAATAAGTTCCTAATCATCCTCGATTAATTCCAACTCATCTGAATGTGATTCTGATTCAAGTGAACTAGTTCCTAACATTTGCCTTGCATATGTGTGAACTACATTGACTCCTACATCTCCTTAAAAGCAATTGTCTTCAGCTGATTCTTCAGAGTGATAGGAATCCCATTCCCATTCATTAGAATCCATATCACTTGTAGCCTTCAATCTATAGATTTGTTCATATAGTATTTGATTTCTTTCTTCAAATTTTCTTGTTATATCTTTTCTTCTTTCATATTAAACCTCTTTGGGATTGAGATTGAGTTTTGTCAACTTTGCTATGAGCTCTCCTTGACTTATATTATCTTCTGTCTTGTTTTGATTGAGATTTAATGTTGCTTGAGAGGTGATTTTAGTTTGTTTTTCTTGTTGATTTGAATCTTGCTTCTTTTCCCATTTCATGTTTGCTTGTGTTTGTTGCTTAGCTGATGTCTCTTCTCTTTCAATTTCCAGTTTTTCTTGTTTGTTTTCATATTCCTCTTTTTGTTGTCTAAAAGATGTGTCTTCTAGTAAAGTAACTTGTCCATACCCTAAGCCTATTTTGTTTGTATCCTGTTGAGTGTAAGGTTGGATAGGTTCTAATATACCTTCTTTTCTTTTCCCTATAGGACTTGTTCCAATGTATCCCATCTTTCTAAGAATGTTAAATCCTTTTCCATACTTTTCTATAGGTATGCAGGCATTTTTGATCTTTTGTTGAACTTCTTCATCCTTGTATAGCCACTGCAGTACATCTTTGTCTTCTGTTTCCTCTGATAAGGTTCCAACACTAACAAATGCTCCATTGATTATCGGAAGATGTTTTACAATTGGTTGTTATTTAGAGTTTGATGGTTTTCCAAAGGATTTAGGAGAAAGTGGTAATTATGATATTGAGTATTCTCCATTCCCTCTATCTCTTAGTTGCATTTGTTTTTCCATACTTGACAAAATAGAGGAAAACGATTGTTCCTTGGATTGTGTGTTTGAAGATGATGCCTCTCTATTATGAGGAACAATGATTTCTTGAGCTGGTTTGAGATTACTACAGTACTTAAATGGATTTGAATTTGCTAAGATTCTGATTTCCTGCCCATTGTAGGGAAACTTCAAGCACAAATGATATGTGGCACAACTTGTATTTCATGTATCTAGGGTTTCCCCAAGAGTATGTTATATGATAAATCTAAGTCTAGAACTTGGCATGCTGCGTCTTCTTGCAAAGGTCCCACTCTGATGGGTAACATCACAATTCCTTTAGAGGAACACTCTTCTTTTGAATAACCCAAAGCACGGACTAGACTCAAAGAGCAAATATTTAAACCAAATCCTCCATCTATTAGGATGCGTTTAACTCATGTCTTATGAATGATGACTTCGATATGAAAGGGAGCATTATGGGGATGTTGCAAGGACATGTCATCTTCTTCAGTGAATGATAAGTAGTGAGGGGTTGTGAGGTGTCCCACCATGGTTTGGAATTGAATGATATCAAGATCTTTAGACATTGTGGTATCTACTAATGCTCGTTCAAGGATTTCTTTGTGTATAGGTGAAAGATTTAAAAATTCCAAGATGGATATTTGGGTGGGTGTTTTCTGTAATTGATCCACTAGATTATATTGTTTGGTAGTGGATGATGTGTTTGCCGTAGGACCCAACAAAACAAATTTAGCTTTGCTTCTTGTGATAGCATGAGAAGGTTCTTGATTTTGCTTTTCTTTAACTACAATCATGTTTACCACATTATCATATGTATGAGCGTAGTTTACCTTCACTTTACCCTTACCATTATTTGTTGTTGATGATTCACCCTTCTTATAATTTGGAAGTGGAGTTTTAAAAGTTGTATGAGATTCGTTTGTTGTATGTCCATCCACTGTTATTGATGAATAATGATGAACAATAGATACCCCAATAGGTACTGAGAGGGGGGGGGGTGAATCAGTACAGATAAAAACTCTCAATGACCTATCTAGCTAAAGCATTACCAACTGGTTATCATCATTACTGAACTTAACCATGACAATACCAGTCTAACATAGTAAGACACTAGACACCATAAACTGATAAGTCTGAATACATCAAATATGATCAATGTACAACATCAAACTTCACTCATAAACATATGCATATGGTACACTAGTAATACCATAACCTATTAACTCTGCATGCATGATATTTCAACCAAATACTTCATAAACATCACATGAAAAATGCATAACACATAACACACCAATTTTTCACTTGGAAACCTAAATGGGAAAAACCACGGTGGGAATGAATACCCACAAGCTTGTTTTGAACTCTTTTGAAGCTTGCCCTGTTAGGAGTCTAGTCTGGTTAAAGACTTTACAATAAGGTTCTGTTAGGAACTGATCATGTTAGAGATCACCCGATTAAGAGATGGCTATATACCCTGTTAAAGGTTGAAACCCTGTTAAAGATTACCTCGCTAGAGGATTTAAAGAACTCAATGATCTTGAGTCACTTGGTTACAGGTTTTACAATAAGCCTCTTATAGCTACCCGGTAAAGGGATTTTCCAACTGTTGCAATGGTTAGAAGACAACAGGTAAAACTATGATCTGATAACAGCACTACATGCATATGATATCCAACAATCTCCCCCTTTGGCATTGATGGCAATACTCAATGTAATATTGCAATTAGAAGCATCACAGACCAGTGTGTCTTGATCATCAGATATCTTCCATATCTTCTCCCCATATATCTGTCATATTTATATCTTCCATATCTTCTCCCCATATATCTATCATATCTATATCTTCCATATCTTCTCCCCCTTTGACAACAATGCCAAAGTGGATGCATAAGGTTCCAAAATCTACTATGCTGCTCCCCCTAAGAAGTAGCATCCTTTAACACATCAATCCTGAAGGATTTGTCATTTGTAGTACTTGACTGATGCAGAGCACATATCTTTTAGTTGACTTCATGAAGGGGCAGAACCCCTAATTCACCTCTCAAATAGGTAAATGTAGTCTTCGATAAGGGCTTAGTGAATATATCTGCTAGCTGCTCCTTAGTGGAAACATGTTGTAATACAACCTCCTTATTCTGAACTTTCTCTCTCAAGAAATGATATCTAAGCTCAATGTGCTTAGTTCTAGCATGCAATACCGGATTCGTGGAAATATTTATTGCACTTGTGTTGTCACAAAATATGTTCACTGGTTCAGATATAGGTACCTTAAAACCTTCCAATACATGCTTCATCCAAATTGCTTGAGTGCAGTTCATAAATGCTGCTACATATTCTACTTCAGCCATAGATTGAGAACTACAACTCTTCTTCTTACTTGTCCATGATACTAATCTTCCACCAAGAAAGAACGCTCCACCAATTGTTCTCTTCCGGTCATCAACATTGCCTCCCTAATCAACATCAGTATATACCATGAGAGTATAGTCACCATTATATGGATACCACAATCCATAATCAATTGTTCCTTTCAGATATCTAAGATTCCTTTTGACACCTACCAAGTGGGATTCTCTTACATTTCTAAAAAATGAGCAACTACACCCACTACATAAGCAATATCTGAGCTGCTGTGCACCACATAGTGCAACTTACCAATTATTAATTGATACTCCTTTTCAATCACCAGTGTTGAATCATCTTCCTTAGTCAATTTACAACCAGTTACCATCGGTGTACCAACTGGTTTGCTTTCCTCCATGCCAAAAATCTTTAATACCTCTTTGACATACATGGATTGGGTAATAAAGATACCCTCTTTCATTTGCTGAATCTGTAACCCAATGAAGAACTTTATTTCTCCTATCAGAGACATCTGAAGTTCTTTCATCATTTCATCTGCAAATGCATGACTCATTCTATCATCTCCTCCAAAGATTATGTCATCCACAAACACTTCACAAATCAGAATCTGATCACCTTCTGATTTCAAGTAGATGTTGCTATCTTCACTTGTTCTTTGAAATCCAATCTTCACAAGATGAGAGTGTAGTCTTTCATACCATGCCCTAGGTGCTTGTTTCAGTCCATACAAGGCTTTGTGTAATCTACACACCATGTCATTATCTTCTAATAATGCAAACCCTTCTGGTTTCTATATATACACTTCTTCTTCTAGGATTCCATTCAGAAAAGTAGACTTCACATCCATCTGATAAAACTTAAATCCTTTAAATACTACAAATGCAAGTAGCATTCTAACACCTTCTAATCTAGCCATAGGAGCAAAAGTTTCTCCATAGTCTTCTCCTTCCTTCTGAGTGTATCCCTTGCATACAAGCCTGGCCTTATTTCTGACAACTGTGCCTTCTTCATTCAACTTATTTCTGAAGACTCAATTGGTACCTATGACATTTTTATGTTCCAGTCTGGGCACCAAAGACCATGTTGTATTCTTTTCTATCTGGTCTAGCTCTTCTTCCATTGCTTTAATCTAGTCTTCATCTGTAAGAGCTTCTCTTGAAGTCTTGGGTTCTAATTCATAAATCATGCAAGAGTTCTCCTTCACTTTTCTTCTAGTGAGTATACCTGCATCTTTATCTCCTATGATTTTCTTTGGATCATGATGTAGCTTCACATATCTAGGAATGATTCTAGCCTGATCTACTAGCTTTTCTTCTTCACTAACTTCTTCTTCTTCTGCAGCTTCTATTGGTGCAGGAACGTTGAGATCTTTACAAGTTTCTTTCTTAACAGGTTCCCCAAAGGCTATACCCGGTTCATCTTCCACTTCTTCACTGCATGTTTCCTCAGGTTCCTAAGGGGATTCATCAACCCTGACATTGATACTTTCAACAATCTTTTGTGTTCTATTGTTGTAGCACTTGAGAGCTTTGCTCTTAGTGGAATATCCCAGAAATATTCCTTCATCACATTTTGCATCAAATTTTCTCAAATGCTCACCTCTCTTGATATAACACTTGCTGCCAAACACTTTAAAGTAACTCACAGTGGGAGTTTTCCCCATCCAATACTCATAAGGGGTTTTATCTTTACATTTCCTGATGAGTACCTTTCTTGATGAGTACCCAATTCATAGTATAGACTGTAGTGCTCACCGCTTCTCTCCAAAAAGTGTGAGCAATCTTTCCTTGAATCAACATTGTTCTATCCGCTTCAACTACAATCCTATTATTTCTTTTTGCTATGCCATTCTATTGAGGTGTCCTTGGAGAAGATAGCTGCCTCTTAATACGGTTGTCTTCACAATACTTATTGAATTCATTAGAAGTGAATTCTCCTCCTTGATAAGTTCTCAGGCACTTTATCTTTTTACTACTTTCTTTCTCTACTAATGCTCTGAAAGCTTTGAACTTTCCAAATGCTTCAGACTTATCTTTCAAGAATGTGAGCCACATCATTCTTGAGAAGTCATCAGTAAGAATCATCAAATACCTATCTCCCTGAATACTTCTAGTTTTCATAGGACCACACAAATCAATATGCACAAGATCGAGTAAATTTTCTGCTGAGAAAGACTTACCTTTAAAAGTTGAGGAAGACATCTTCCCAAGTTGACATTCTCTACACAAATAATTCTCAGGTTTGTTCAGCAACGGTAATCCTTTTACCACCTTGATCTTACTAGCTTTAACAATGTTGTCAAATTTCATATGACATAGTCTCCTATGCCATATCCAATTGTCATCAAACTTAGCCATTAGACACTGACTTATCTTGGCATTCAACTGAAATAGGTTTCATCTGGTTTGCTTGCCAGTGGCAATAAGTTCACCGTTCTTTCCACCTATACTGCAGACTCTGCCTTTGAATTCCAGAACTAGTCCTTTGTCATTCAACTAAGAAACACTCATCAGGTTATTCTTAAGACCTTCTATCCAGTAGACATCATCTGCACTACTCTTTCCATTTAGTGAGATGGATCCTTTACCTTTTACCAAGCACGGTGCATCGTTGCCAAATCTGACAACACCTCCATCATATTTCTCTAGAGACATAAACTTTCTTCGATCACCAGTCATATGATGAGAATAACCACTATCAATTATCCACTCACTGGAGTTGTCAATACAAGAGATGAGCTTTCTTGTCGAATACTTCTTCCTTTACTACTACAAACACTATGTCTTCATTTTCTTCATCCTCTGATTCTTCATCAATGACACCTTCATCCACAACAACTAGGCAATTTCTTTTGTTTCCTCCTTTATATTTTCTAAACCTCTCTAGTTTGTCCTTATTGTCATTGTTAGGACAATTAACAGCTATATGTCCTATCTTGTTGCAGGAAAAACATTTCAAAGGAAGTTTACCTCTATACTTTCCAGTTCCCTTTGGAAGTCTTTTAGCAAGAAGGGCTTTGAACTCCATTAGAATCTCTTCATCATCCATATCTTTGCATCATCTAGATTCATAGCTGGTACTAGTTTCTTTCCCTTTTCTGGATGGTATAGTAGATGCTTTAAAGATTGACTTAGTCTTTTGAACACTACCATCATATCTATTCAACTCATATGTAGTTAACTTTGCAATAATAGAGTCTAAGGATACCTTGGTTCTATGAATAGACCTTATCTCTTGGATAGCTACTACTCTGATAGCATAGATTGGTAACAATGATCTAAGAACTTTACTAACAATAGTGGCATCTTCATTTGTTCCACCAGTGCTTTTGATATCACCAATTACTGTCTTAATCCTAATACCATACTGCTGAATGGTCTCACCCTCAACCATCCTCATGTCTTCAAATTTTCCTCTAAGGCTCTCTTCCTTAGCTTTCTTTACATGTTCATCACCACCATAGATGGTTTCCAGTGCTTCCCATACCTCCTTAGGAGTGTCTTTGTCTTGAACAACAATAAACTCAGTATCTGATAGGCTACTGATAAGAGCTTCCATAACTTGCCCATTTTCCTAGATTTCTCTCTTCTGATCATTAGTCAAAGTGCCAGTGGGAGTCACAAAAGCATTCTCAATATAGTTCCAATGTTGAGCACCCATACTCTTGATGTAAATCTTCATTCTGTCCTTCCATATTTTGAAGTTATCTCTATTGAACTTAGGACCTTCTCTCTTCATCATTACAGTAGGATCTTTTACCTCAAGTTGTTAGGCTTATATCACCAAGGACCTAGAGGCGCTTTGATACCAATTGATGAATAATGATGAACAATAGATACCCCAACAGGTATTGAGAGAGGGGGGGGGGGGGTGAATCAGTACAGATAAAAACTCTCAATGACTTATCTAGCTAAAGCATTACCAACTGGTTATCATCATTACTGAACTTAACCATGACAATACCGGTCTAACACAGTAAGACACCAGACACCATAAACTGATAAGTCTGAATACATCAAATACGATCAATGTACAACATCAAATTTCACCCATAAACATATGCATATGGTACGCTAGTAATATCATAACCTATTAACTTTGCATACATGATCTTTCAACCAAATGCTTCATAAACATCACATGAAAAATGCATAATACATAACACATAGATTTTTGACGTGGAAACCCAAATGGGAAAAAATACGGTGGGAATGAATACCCACAAGCTTGTTTTGAACTCTTTTGAAGCTCGCCCTATTAGGAGCCTAGTCTGGTTAAAGACTTTACAATAAGGTTCTGTTAGGAACCGATCCTTTTAGAGATCACCCAGTTAAGAGATGGCTATATACCCTATTAAAGGTTACCTCACTAGAGGATTTAAAGAACTCAATGATCTTGAGTCACCTGGTTACAGGTTTTACAATAAGCCTATTAAAGCTACCCGATAAAGGGATTTTCCAACTGTTGCAATGGTTAGAAGACAACAAGTAAAACTGTGATATGATAATTGCACTACATGCCAAGGTAGATCCTTTTCTTATCCTCTACTTTGCAATCACACTCTGTAGTTTCCCTCTTTACCGGTCTAGCAAGTATCAAGTATCTCTTCACTCAGATACACACACAACATTTGCCAACAACATTTTAATACAAACATCATCGACCTTATACGTAACAGAAAGGTCGGTGGCAAAAACCCTAAACCCTAAACATCTTAGGTTTACCACATAGGCGGTCTCATCCTGACCATCGAAACATATTGCATAAAGCATTTACAATTTCAAATAGATCATAAGTCAATCTACATCATTCATTCATCACCGGTCATGGGAATCAGTAACCCATCACGTTTTCTTCTTATGCCACTAAGAAGAATAGTCATTCCTGAGGTAGAATTCAAACACGGTCGATCTTCTCATCCTCAATCCTTTATGCTCTCAAAGCTGATGTGGAACCTTGATCACAGAGTATCATTAGTTCATCAAACAAGCTAGATCGACAAGCCAATAACCATAGAGCTGAGACTACCAACCAGTAAACACACTTAGTGAAATCCTGACACTGGTTCATTGAATCTCCTCATACCTCTTCATAACGGTTCACTTGAACTTATTGACATCAATGACAACATACTGGTTCATCATATGCCAATTATATCCAATAGTTATTACTCCAATATCAATCAAATCTTGGATGACATGTTTCAATCACTGACAATTATCTGTGTGATGTCCCTTGTTTCAATGGAAATTGCAATAATGGTTATCATTCCACCAAGGTGGTTTTACTTGAGGTTCATAGTTCTTTTCTTCTGGTAAAGTCATCAATTTGTTTGCGAGAAGTGTCTTTAGTGTTGACCCAAGGGGTTCACCAATGTTTGTAAATTGTCTTCGAAAGAAATTTTTGATAGTTGTTTTTTGGTGATGATTGTTTTGCTGAGCCACTATTGAGTGATGAGATAAATTAAAAACTGGTTGTTTTGGTTTCACATTGTTGTTATCAACTATTCCATCGTTGATGACATTATTATTTCTATTCCAAAACTTTGGCTTATCATTGTGATTGTTGTTATTAGTGTTATTAGGAGGATGAACTCCATCTTTGTATATTTTCAATTCACCTTTCTTTATCATGGCTTCTTCCATTTTGATTCCATTATCAATCATCTTTCTGAAACTTTGATTTCCTTGCATTTTTAGAAGATAACTCATTTGATCATTTAGGTTGTCAATGAATATGTCCATTTTTTCATACTCTGGCACTGTACGAGGATATCGTGAAGCTAACCGTCTCCATTGTTGTAAAAATGTCATGAAAGGTTCTCCACTCTTTTTTTTGGTATTACATAGGTCTAGCATTGTTACTTCATGTTGTATGTTGTAAGAGTATTGTGAAACAAACTTATCCACCAATTTTGAGAATGATTTGATTCCAGGTGGAAGTTTGGAGAACCATTCCATAGCTAGTCCAGTTAAGCTTTTCAAAAAATAATCTCATTAAATAGGTATCCTCATGTGCAAACCCCACACTCATTGTGCAAAATTCTTGTATATGATCTTGAGGGTCAGTGCTTCCATCATATTTTTCATATCTAGGAGTTTCAAAACCTATAGGAAATGGTATCATGTTTAGATTTATGTTGAATGGATAAGGATAAATTTCTTGAAGTGAGTATCTTCTAACATTTCCTCTCTGCATATCTTGAATTTATGTTTGCAGTTGTTGTGTGAGAGTTGTGATAGGATTATCAACATGATTTGTTCTTGCATAACCATGAATTTGTATTCTAGGAGGATTTGGATCTCATCTTGTGTCATCTCTAGTCCTTGTATTTTCATTGGGTTGAACGGTATTCAGAATTTCTACTTCATCTCTTTTGGGAATGTAAGTTTCTTCATTGGTACTGGTGTTACTAGGAATTGATGTGTCATTCATTTTAAGACCAAAAATATCCTCATATTGTTCATTACTAGGAGGAGGATCACTTTTATATTATGTCAATTTGTTCATATCAAAATCTTGGGGGAGTGTAGCACCAATTCTTGCTAACATTATGAAGTATTTTTCTTTATCTCCCTCCAATATTTTCTCCATAAATTTATCAAATTGGGGATATTTTTTGATGTCTCTTACATGTGGTTCTTTTATTTCTTCTTTGACTTGTATTTCATCTTCGTGTTCGATGGCTATATGCTCTTCAGTTATTTCCAATGTTTTGATTTCTGTCTCTATGATCTTTCATCTCTAAGCTCTAGTTAAAATGGGCATACACGTGTGTTAGATATTGTGCTAGGATTTGATTGTCCAAATTTTTTTTTGATAAGGGATCAACTATCAATGTAAATGTGATAGCGCGATATGACACAAAAAGATGGTTCAAGTGTTTAAAAATTTGCAAGTTTTTCGATCTTTGGTTTTGGAGTGCAATGATGATGATTTGATAAGAACCAAGTCCAATAGGAACGATATATCCTACGATGTGGGGCAAGATTATCCTGACCAAGTGTTGTAGTTTCATGATAAAGGATAATAGATCCTAATCAGAAACTATATTTTGGGTGATCAGTTTATCAAATAGGTTGATGATGCACTTTGAGATGTTTAGACCTTGAACTTGTTGATGATGAGTACTTGAAAATCTTGAGGTGTTTAGCTTTAGAATCTGATTTGATAGATGATAACTTGACCAAGGGAACCAAGAAGACAATCCAAGCATAAAATGACAGATAACAGGTGCTTATGATCACTACAAATTGAATGAGCAAATTGTTAGGTCCCGGAGACAACTGAGACGAGGGGGGGGGGTGAATCAATTGTCAAATAAATTCAAACCAAAAACAACTTATCCAACCGTAAATCTTAATACTGGTAAACCAAACTTTATGTCGGTAGATAGTTTATCAATTAATTATAGTATTGGTAAAGATTAATGCATGAAATAGAAAGATAATAACATCCACAACACACAACACCAATATTTGTACGTGGAAACCCTATAAGGGGAAAAAATACAGTGGGAAAAATTACCCACAATCAGATGACACTACTGCAAATAGTATGTTTATACAAATAGGGTCTACACATGCAGAAAGGCCAAGTGCCTAGAGCTCACCGCTCAAACACAAATAGGAGTCACACTGATTACAATGAGATGGTTAAATTCAATAATGATGTACTGCACAAAATAGCATCTTCATATGCTGGATTCAGCACCGATGTAGTTTTGATTGCTTTCACAAAAACCTTGCTTCACCTTCAAATGATGTCTGCATGTATAACTCTTCTTATTCTCACATATACCTTCTTCCAATTCCTTATCTTAATCACATATCGATCTTACAAATAAGATCTTACATATATACCATAACCTAAGACCAATTTTAGTAGGTCGGCTCTAAAAGATATTAGAATAAAATAATTACAAGTAAATCAATAACCGATGCAATATCCAATTCAACATGTCAACTTAATGCATTTACAATAACAAAAAAATCATCTCCAAAGCGTGCCATGCTGATCTGAAATAGATAATCCCGCCAATGCTTATTTTGGACCTATTTGTCGGTAACAACAAATATGCAAATACGAATATGCCAATGAACAAATATCCAAGACAAAGTGTCCAAATGATGTCTTTGACATAACCAAGTGTTTTCCATGTCATTCCAAGTGCAGGTGAACAATATATCCTGTCGGTGTACCATATATCGATGACTGTGCATAAGTCACTTGCTTGCTGGTGAACATCGTTGATCCTCCAAAGTGCCAGAGTTGATAAGTGTTATAGGTGTTGACATCAATGACAAAACCATACCAAAATACCAACAATCTCCCCCTTTGGCATTGATGGTAACACAAGATGGAAAAACCATCAAAGTGCCAAAATAGAAATGCCAAAAACCAAAAACCAATAATTTCCCAAAAAAGATCATAACCAGAATTCAAAATTCAGATGCAAAGAGTAATCAATCTCAAAGTAACAATCTCTCCCCCAATGAATAATCTCTCCCCAAAAGATAATGTGTTTTTCCATAGACATCTCTCCCCCTTTGACATCAAATGCCAAAGCCAATACAAAAGCCAGGTTCAAATACAAAATACCAACCAATTCAGTATGCCAACCACTCCCCCTTAGAAGTAGCTCTCCTCATCAAAGCCAAAATAAAAGATTTCTCTGTTAGTTCTGCCAGTTGATGACAAACATCAACTGTCTAAGTCTCTACTGGTGGGGGTATGACCCCAAGCTGGTCTCTGAGATATTCAAAAGTCTCCTTAGGCAAAGGTTTAGTGAAAATATCTACAATCTGCTCTTTAGTATTCACATAAACCAATTTTACTTCTTTTGCTTCAACATTCTCTTTCAGAAAATTCAATTTGATAGAAACATGTTTAGTTTTAGAATGTAGTACCAGATTCTTAGATATATCAATTGCTACAATGTTATCACAATAGATAGTTATAGGTTCCTTGCATTTTACCTTTATGTCCTTCAACATTTTCTTAAGCCATAATACCCGTGTACAGTTAGTTGTTGTTGCAACATATTTTGATTTTGCTATTGATAAAGATGTGAAACTTTGTTTCTTACTCAACCAAGAAATTAATCTACTTCCAAGAAAAAATGCTCCACCGGTGGTGCTTTTTTTGTCATCCACATCTCCTGCCCAATTTGCATCTGTTTATGCACATAATTCAAAGTTTTCATCTCTAGGATACCATAAACCAAGATTTGTAGTGCCTTGTAAGTACTGGAAAATCCTTTTTACCGATGATTCATGATTTTCTCAAGGATTACTCTAAAATCTTCAAACAATACATACTGCATTCATAATATCAGGTCTTGTTTGTGTCAAATACAGTAGGCCTCCTATCATAGATTTGTACCTAGTCGGTTTAATAGGTGTTGATTCATCCCTTAGTGATAATTTGTCATTTGTAGTCATAGGTGTGCTTACTGGTTTAGAGTTCTCAATCCCAAATTTCTTTAGTAACTCCTTCAAGTACTTGGATTGACTTAAGAATATACCTTTATCAGTCTATGAAATCTGTAATCCTAAAAAGAATTTTATCTCTCCAATCATAAACATTTCAAATTCATGCTGCATTTCAATAGAAAAGTCTTTACATAATCCATCTTCTCCTCCAAAGATTATATCATCAAAAAAAAATTCTATAACCAAGATGTCATCATTAGTCACTTTATAGTATAAGTTGCTCTCAACATTACCTTTAGAAAAACCAATCTTCAAAAGATATTTATCCAATCTAGCATACCAAGCTCTTGGAGCTTGCTTCAACCCATACAAAGCTTTCCTTAACCTGCAAACCATATCTTTATTATCTCCATTCAAAAATGCACATTTAATATCCACTTGATATACTTTGTAGTTCTTGTGTTCTGCAAAAGCCAAGAATAATCTGACTGCCTCAATTCTAGCTACCGGTGCAAAGGTTTCATTATAATCAATTCCTTCTTTCTGAGAATATCCCTTACACACTAGTCTTGCTTTATTCTTGATTACCTTACCATCTTCATTAAGTTTGTTTCTAAATAGCCATTTTATTCCAATCACATTTTTGTCTTTAGGCCGGGGAATTAATGTCTATGTGTTATTCTTCTCAATTTGTTCTAGTTCCTCTTCCATAGCTTTAATCAAGTGTTTATCTTCACATGCCTCATTAATTGATGATAGTTCAATTTGATAAATAAGACATACCTCTTCATTTGCTAGTCTTCCTCTTGTCATAACACCTTTATACTTGATTCCAATTATCTGATCTTTAGAATGGTTCAATCTTACATACCGGGGTGTCTTTGTTTGCTGTTGTTCCTTGTTTTAGTGGAGTTTTTAGAAGATACTGGTGTAACTGGATCTTCATTCTGTAGCCATGGATTCAATGTAGGTTCATTTGTTAGTATCTGTTGAACACTATATTTAAAAAAAATATATATATAAAA
The DNA here is from genome assembly GCF_030272615.1 of Cryptomeria japonica. NCBI lineage: Eukaryota > Viridiplantae > Streptophyta > Pinopsida > Cupressales > Cupressaceae > Cryptomeria > Cryptomeria japonica. The sequence continues at coordinate 464,074,344 of NC_081405.1, read as the reverse complement.
AAAATATATACTTCCATAGGCCTAAAGACTAAAGGATTTTTCGGCCAGCAAATTGTGTCGGGCATTTTGAAAGAAGTTTCATCGAAAGGGTATTTTCATCGAAATAAAGTGTGTAAAGTACCAAGCAGAAGTATTTCGGCAAAAAGTCACCTTCGATGAATATAAAAAATCACTCATCGATACTCGAAGTTTCATCGAAAAGGTAAAAAACAAAAGGCAAAAAGGCAAAAAGTAATTTCGAAGGAATATCATTACCGAAGAAACTCATAAAGCATTCATCAAAATGCAAGTTTTCATCGATGACATAATGTCAAGCAAAAGCAAAGGTGTTTCATCGATAAAGGAGGATATCGATGAAAAAGGAATGTCGATGAACATACATGAGCCTTCACCGAAGAAAGGAACTCATCGAAAGAATGATTTCGATGAAACGTGCGAGTGACTTATCGAAAAAGAGGTCTATCGATGAGAGAATGATTTCGATGAGTCTTGAAAGTGGCTTGTCGACATGGGCTACTCATCGAAAGAATAGTATTGAAGAGAATGGGCTTTCGATGAAAGATTTAAACACTCGGCCGAAGACAAGGGTTTCATTGATAACTTGAAATATGATCACTTTGATCGAACTGTACTTCCCGCGAAAGAGTTAAAGGCCCAAGTGAAGAATGTCACATTTGCAATTAAGTTTAAACACATGAGTAGCCGTTGTAGACGCAGAACATTAACTGTGCACAAGTTGCCCATATGATTACAGTTGAACTGATTGAATTTTCATAAGAACCAGATCAATGCTAAAAGACTGAAAATTGCGAAGAACTTGCGGAAACTTGCGAAGGACAGTCAGAAGAGCTGGACATTTCTCCAAGTAAGTGTTGTCTCTCGTATTTGCTGTAATCATGGAACCTTCGTCTTCTTCTTCTAAAAAGAGTAGGAAAGGAAAAGAGCTAAACCCTGAAGAGAAGCCCAAAAGACAAAAGAAGGAAGGGAGAGCTCTGACTCAGGATTTGTTAGACCAGTGTCGCTCATCTAGTGTAAGGTCCAAAAAGATCAAAAGTGAAGAAGAAGGATTGGAGGATAGATTTGAAAATATAGGAGACATTTGGACTGAAATCAGAGGACATGAGTTATTCTTATTTAGTTACAAAAGAAGGGATGCTCCTGAACCCATAAGTAATCTATCGAAGAAGAACTTAGGCAAATTGGTAATCCCGAACGTGTTTGTAGATGTAGAATTAATGAAAGCTCTGGTAGATTGTTATAACCCGAGGACCAAAACCATATGTGATTACAGAGGGAATCCATTAGTGGTGATTAATAAACAAACTATTGATATGGTGTTTGATTTAGACTGGGAGGTGGAGGAGAGTATCGATATGAAGAAACTTTCACAAGAATTCTTTAGTTTGGAAAACATCTACAGGACTTGGAGACTACCTATTCACAGGCCAAAAGTGGGTGGGTCATTTGTTCTGTTCAGCAAAGATGACAAGGTGCCCTTTGATGTCAACCACTTCCATCCATATTTCAAATATACATATTATGCTGCAACCCAAGTAATAGGCCTAGAGGCTCATCCACTCATGGATATTGGGGTTATGGTTCTGTGTGCTGACTTACAGTCAAAAGACCCTAGGTCATTTGATTTTGCCACTTATGTTGTAGATGCCTTAAATCATGGGTTGGAAAAATTGAAAGGGGACCTTGTGAATATTCATTTTTCATTATACTCCTTGTTAATGCATACCATTCTTTATTGTGACAAGAGATTAACTTCTGGTCAGATGATTTCTGCATTAGATCTTACGACAAGAATGGTCTGAAGAAACCAGTTCAGTTATGGGTTTCTGCATGGGACCAGAGGTTCATGAACAACTAGTACTGGCACTTTCAAGAATATTTTGTGAAACCCCTTAGTGCAACTTTTGGGCAACACAGGGATTACACTTTGTCCCCTGAAATCAAGAGATTCCTCAGACCAAAGGACTTCTCTCCAGAGTCACAGATTGATCATAATTGGGGTGATTGGTATTGCCATGATAATCACATAGAAATCAGGATATTTGGATATGAAGGGAAACCCCACATGCTTCCAATTACAGTGCCAAACAGGGTGGCTAGCCTGGAGATCATAAGACAATTGTCTATTGTCAGTGCTAAACACTTAACAGATTTCGGTAAACAATCCATCGTTCCAGGTTTATTGGTTTTCTCTGATTTCATTGTTAAAAGTTCAAAAAGTTATCATTTACTGCAGAACAAGTTAGACTACTATGGCATGACTCTGGGTGAGCCTAGAGAGAACTTCGATCCTGAAGGATATATAGGAGCTGCCAAAGCATCACAAAAACTCAAAGCTGGAATACATGTGGCCAAAATGCCAGATGACCTGATTAAGAATCTTGAAAGAGAAGAGGCCAAAGCTTTGAGAGAAAAAAGTGAGTTAGTTTGGGAGGCCTACAAATGGAAAAGGGTAAGGGGAATGATAGATGGAGACTTAATTGGAAATCTCCAAGATCCTTTGGAAGTGGCTAAAAGGCTGCTTCAACATGAAGCAGAAATCATGCATAGAGTGCCTTCGCAATTCCTTCATTTCATTAATACTGAGAAGGATAGTCAGCCCCTAGCTCACATGTCACCAAGATTGATCGCTAGTAGTATCCCTGCTGATTCTCCTAGAGAAGATTATCCTCCTGGTTTCGAAGCAGAGATGAATATGGACACTGGTGAAATTAATATCAAGGATGTCATCGATATAAGGATGACTGAGCATGAAGATTTTGCTACTGATGATGGATTCACCTCCTCTAGGGAATTCCTCTCATTTTTATACCAATACAAAGGAGCTCATGTAAAATGAAGCATGGTTGGCAGACCAGAGGAGGAACAGATGAAGAAATTGTGGGATGAGATTGATGTCCTCATGAAAGATATGACTCTTGAGAAAGGGAGGAAATTACTAAAAGAGGCCGGTGTAATCATCTTTTCTGGTTGGGATATAAACTCAGCACTTTTATTCGACGGGTTCTTGAAAAAACAAGACTTGAATCAATAGGTGTTGCCTCAGGAGATAGATAAATTGTTCCTAGGCTCTGGATATGATCCAGACAAGAAAGCTCTCCTACAATGGGCATTATATCCAAAGGGGAAGAGGCCTATCATTGTAGACATTGAAGAAACCTTTGGACACCTCATGGTTCATCAGGTTGGAAAAACTGACCCTAGGGTCACTGCTAAACTCAACTTGGATGTTGCTAGATTGAACCTGGACCAGACAGAATTTTTGGTCAGAGAGAACGTCACATATAAGGGGTTGTATGAAAAGTCTAAAGAGGAGAATCAAAAGTTGCAAGCAAAAATATTGCAACTAGAGACAGGGACTCCTATAAGCGAGTACACCTCATACCCCACGGGACGTAGCTTGGACGATGTCTCTGATGCTCTGTACTGGAAATATCAAGCAGAAAAGGCCAATAAACGCACAGAAGGTATCCAACAAAGGATGGACAAACTGGTCAACGATATCATAGGACATCGGTTTAACACCATGCTCTTGCAGGTTGAACCATATTGGAAAGTATATAGTGGAACAATAAAGGCGTTAACAGAGCATGAGAGATTAAAAGCATGACTGCATGAAGTACTGAATAATGTAGATGCCATGACACCAGAGGAAAAAACTGAGGGGACTGCGTATATGGAGAATCATGTTAAACTTGAAGATACGCTGAGAAGAGATCTGAAGGAATTGGATGATGAGAAACCTGTTGGAATGCCCTCTGTTTACAAAGAAGGAGAAGTGATATCCCTGGAAGATTTGCGAAAAGAGCTCATCAGCGTCAAGGATTGGGCCTTGTCAGAAATAGATCGAAGTAAGGATATGGCCCCTACTGTCAACCAGATGATATTCAAGTATCTATCGCAGGGAGATGAATTGAAGAAATAGAGTGCTCAAATCAAAACCTTCAAGGACGATGACTACATTCATCATTTAGGACTTCTGAATCTCTTTTTGCTTAAGTTTGTTAGAAACACTCAAACTAACGATTAGTGTTTCGAAAAGTCGTGTCTCTTCATGAAAAGCCTTCATCCTCATATATATATGAGAATGATTTTTGTAATGTAAGGGAGGAATTAAGGTCAAGATAGCGATGTTTAACAGCCTGTAAGTCTTCTGTATACGAACCATAATGGAATACAAATTCTGATAAATTATTTCTCTGCATATGTGTTACGGATCATTTCATTTTCTTTTGGCAATCATCTGTGATATTGTCTGATAGGATAAGGTTATTCATGTTCTTGAGATCAAATCCATGCTTTGTATCATAATATTGAAACAAAAGTTTTGCTTGCGGATTGTAATTGTTCCTTGCAGAGCTTAATTGACTGGTCCCTTAAGGGTAGGGTTAAATTCACTCAATCATCATATGATATAAGCATTTATTTGGTTTCAAAAGAAATAATAACTGACAGGATCATAAAGGGATGAATTAAAAACTGTCTCACAGGTTCGCACCATAAGTCCTGAAGAAAAGTGCAATGACTGTAGCCCTAATAGCGAAGAAGGCACTGGCTAATTACAGATTACACTCATCGATTTATTCATCATTGATTATTTTAACAGCAATAGAAGTAATTAAGAAACATAAAAAAAATAATTATTACAACAACAATCTTGAACTCATCTGCTATATCTCCATTCAAGAAACTTATGCCATTTCAAGATTAGGAGATATCAGATTAGGATAATAAATCTGCTATAAAAAGCACTGGTTATTGGAGACATTCAGTGAATAGGTATACCCACCTAGGTCCTGCAGAGCCTGAAGTGAGAGAGTAAAATTTGAATCAGTTTGCTCTATATGTTGGCCAAGTCAATTGGAGGGTTTAACCATAGGAGTTGGCATTTCCTTAGAACCTATCCAATCTGTTGATTTGAGACCCAACAGATTGGCGACTCTACTGGGGAAGAATTATTAAGACTCTGCTGTCGGAGAGAACTCAGAAGAAATAAGTAACTTATATCCTCTAGGAAAGAGGTGGCGACTCTGAATTAAGAATATCAATGCACGGAACAAGATCAGTCACAAAAGGACAATCTTTATCCCAGTTAGATTTCTCTCAGCGAAAGAAAAAAGATAAAGAATCCATGAATGAATCCATGAGAGAAAGGTATAATCAGTATAGACATGAAAGCAACCAACATTCACCCTTAAGAGAACAAGATAGAGCAACTACTTCAAGCCCAGTGAATGAGGATTTGGTTGCAGCATATAAAGCTCAGAAGGGGCGATGCCAAATTCCCCCTGGTTTCAAAAGTCACGAAGCACGGTCCAGACAAAACACACCGCTTTCATCAGGATCAGGTATGGCGGATCCTGCAAACAGATTTACAGATTTAACTAGACAAATGATGGAGGCAGCTGCTGAAATGAGAGATTCAGGAAGGACTCAGGAATGTCTGGAACTGTGTGCCAAGTTAGGCATAAATGTTGGTGAGGATGACTTTAATAAAAATGTAAACAACTACAAGAAAAAATACGCTCAAGGAGTGGGTAAAACAAAGGGTAATGATTTCAAAGCTTATGAGAATCCCTTGTTTGGTAGCAAAAGGGATGATCATGTGCAATCAAGTGCACCACCAGTCCAGCAAAATTCACATACAGGCTTCACTACTCATAATCAATACCCACCCCCTGGTCAATTTTATAACCAACATCCACCCCCTAATCAGTTTCAATATCAACACCAGAATCAATACCCTCTTCCTTATCAAAATCAAATGCCCTTATATGGTAATATGAACCAAAACTTTGTGAATCCTCATGGATGGCATGGACTAATAAATATGGAACAAATGAGGCAGTTTGATTTTTCAGGAATGATAGTGTACCCATATCCTATCCCAAATGAAATCAGGATAGCGATACCAAGGTTCACAGGAAGTAATGCAGTTTCAGGTGAGGCTCATTGTAAAGCCTTTGATGCAGTAATTGAGGATTTTGGTTTGCCATATGAGGATGTCAAGATCAGGTTGTTTATGCAGTCGTTAATAGAAGATGTGAGAGATTGGTTTAGAACGTTGCCTGATGCATCCATTAGAAATCTTGCAGAATTCAAAGAATTGTTCCTTGAGTAGTATGGAGACCATAACAGCCCTGAGTTTGCTTTGCATGAAATCATTAGCATAAAGAAAGAGCAAAATGAATCAGTGATAGATTTTAACAAAAGATTTAACAGGGTTCTAAACAAAATCCCTAATAGGATGAAACCAGTACCTGAGGTGAGCATTCTGTATTACATCAATGCTTATGATAGTAAAACAAACTATGAGCTGAGAACCAGAAATCCTAGAGATCTCCGGGATGTTATGAAAGATGCCATTGTTATAGAAAACAATAGAAAGGCTACTGGTAAAGTGGGAAAAAGAGAGGATGCAAGATTATACAATCCCAAAGCACCCAAGGCTAATAGAGATGAAGATAAGCTGGACAAAGTTTTAAATGCCCTGAAAGATTTATCTGTAAGAGTGAACAAAACAGAGAAACAACAATACTACCGTCCTGAGAGACCCAGACTACATGACATGCCTTATAACACTACATGGAAGGATGGAAAGCCAGTAGACAGGAACCACAGAGATAATCAACAAATTCCAGATCCTTTAAAAAGAGCAGTAAATTATACTCAAGATGATGACATGTGGTGTTATGCTTGCAATATGCCACATGCTTCTTCTTTGTGTGCAGTAGCAAAGGGATTGCAAGAGGAGGAGGATAGTTATGAAGAACATATGGCTGATTCAACTGTTAACATGATATCATTTGCCCAGGAAGGAAGGTCAGATTCCATGAACATTGATCAATGCTCTGTCTTACCTGTGACCACCAGCAAAAATGAAAGTGTTAAGCTCAGAATCCCTACTGAAGAAGAGAAAAGGAAAATTACAGCTTGTGTCGTCACACAAGCAAAAAGGACTTATGATTTAAGAAATAGAATGGTGAATCCAGAACAGGGTAAACCTACTAGTCTTTTTATGAAAGAAACTGATGAGACACTCAAGCGAATAAACAAGGTAACTAAGACTAAGGAGGTTGTATCAAGGGATAATAATAAGGGTCCTGATGTTCAAAAGAAAGAAACAGTAAAATTTCCTTCATCACAACACTCTACCTCATTTGATATCTCAACTGCATTAACACAATTAAAAGTTTCTGTTCCATTGATGGAAATAATGAGGTTTCCTGACTATAGAGAAAAAACTTTGGAGATGATTTTAGGTGTCCAAGAAGAAAAAGTTAATGAACAGAAACAAGAGGTCCCAACAAGTGACAATAATGAACAAATGGCCCCAGTTATATATTTAGGGTCCACTATAACTAAAAACCCAACACAGGTAGACCCATTTTATCTTACTTTGGTGATAAACAACAAAAAAATAAAGAATTGTATGATCGATTCAGGAGCAGCCATAAATGTCATGCCTGTTGGGGTAATGAAAGAACTTGGATTGGAAGTTGATACTACCTTTGGGAAATGCTATGCCATGGACAATAGATCAGTCCCAATGGTTGGTATCATGAAGGATGTAGAGTTCAAATTAGCAGCCTGTCCGGAAGCATCATATAAAACAGATATTATAGTGGTAGATGTTCCTCCTAACTATGGAATGTTGTTGTCTAGACAATGGTCGAATCTGATTGGTGGATATGTACAGTTGGATTTTTCATATGCTACGATTCCAATCAATGGACAGGAAATAAAGATTGACAGGGAACCCCGGTCCACATATATCATAGAAGACATGGAAGAAACAGTGAACCAAATATGTTTTTTACAAACTGACATGGACAACTTCCAAGTACAGTTAACAAAACCTAAATTTAAAGAGTGGATCCCCATTGAGTCATGTCTAACTGAAAAGGATGGTCAGATATGGAAAATGTTCTTTGATGGGTCTTGTAGCAAAAAAGGGAGTGGGTTTGGAATCCTTTTTATTTCACCCACAGGGGAAACCTACAAATATTCTTTTAAGTTGTTATTTGAATGTACAAATAACATTGCCGAATATGAAGCTCTACTCACTGGTCTTAACATAGCAGTCAAACATGGAATCAAGTTGCTAAGTGTCTTTGGTGATTCAGAATTGATAGTCTCACAAGTAAAGGAAAAATATGCCTCAAAACACTTAAGACTGAAACAATACAGGAATGCTGTATGGGATACCATGGAGCTTTTTGATGCTTTTCAGATAAACTGGATAGACAGGTCAAAGAACATCATGGCAGATTTTTTAGCAAATATTGCATTAAAAGGCAATGATATAACACTAACTAGGATATCTGAAGTAGAAATAAAAGTAAGACCATCTGTCCCTGACAACTTGTATAATTGGCAAGTGTTTCAAGATGATACAGATCTGTTGAACTTCTTACAGTGTATTGATCATTATCAGACTCAAGCTATAAATTTTAATGACTTTGTGGAGAAAACTGAAGGTAAGGAAACTTTATTTGGACATGAAATTATACAACTAAAGACAAATAAATTACCAAGAGGCCTAGTAGCATTAGAAAGAACTTTTAATGCTCAAGATGTGATTGAAACCAAAGGGTCAGCTGTTAAAGAGAGTGATGTTGAACAAATCAATCTAGGAAGTGAAGGAGCCCCTAGAAATGTTTTTATTGGAAAAAAATTAACTCCCATTATGAGGCAACAACTGATAATGTTGCTAAAAAGATACAAACATGTGTTTGCATGGTCTTATGAAGATCTCAAAGCTTACAGGGAAGATCTTTTTCAACATGAGATACCACTTAAACCAGAGGCTAAACCATTCAGACAAAAGCAGAGACCTATTAATCCAACATTGTTACCAAAAATGAGGGAAGAGATTATAAAGATGAAAGACGCAGGAATAATTGAACCATGCAAATATTCCACATGGGTTTCTAACTTGGTACCAGTCAGGAAGAAAAATGGGGATATTAGATTATGTGTAGACTTTAGAAATTTGAATATATCATCTCTAAAGGATAACTATCCATTGCCAAATATGGATAACATGCTGCAGAGGGTAACAGGGTGTGAGTTGCTGTCTATGATGGATGGATTTTCAGGTTACAATCAGGTGAAAGTTAGAGAAACTGAGAAATATAAGACAGCCTTCACAACTCCATGGGGCACTTATGTCTATGCACGAATGCCATTTGGATTGACCAATGCTGGAGCTACTTTTCAAAGGGCAATGGATGTGGCTTTTGCAGAATTGATTGATGTAATCATGGTAGTATACCAAGACGATCTGACTGCATACTCAAAGAAAGCTGATGATCATTGTGAACACCTTGAAAAGATATTTAAAAGGGCCTTAGAATATGGGATTTCTTTGAATCCTAAGAAATGCCACTTTGGTGTTGAAGAGGGAAAATTACTTGGACACATAGTATCCAACGAGGGGGTAAGAATTGACCCTGAAAGGATAGCAGCTATCAATGAGGTTCCCATCCCTCGAACTATCAAAGCCGTTCAATCATTTTTGGGACAAATTAATTTTGTGAGAAGGTTCATTTTGAATTTTGCAGACATAGTAAAACCTATAATAAGAATGTTGAAGAAAGAGGCCCAAATTGATTGGACTGAAGAAGCAATTGATTCCTTTGTGGCGATCAAAAGAGCAATTTCTGAGGCACCAGTACTCATTTCCCCAGATTTTGGCAAACCTTTTATAATATTCTCATTCACCTCTTGTCACACTATAGCAGCAGTGTTGTTACAGAAGAATTCAGAGGGATATGAATAGCCCATTGCATACTTTAGCAAGTCTTTGAGCCCTTCAAAAGTAAAATATGAACTGAATGAAAAGCAAGCCTATGCTTTGGTCAAAGCAGTGAAACAATTTAGACCATACTTAGTAGGGGCTGAAGTTATAGCTTATGTCCCCAATGCAGCAGTAAAAGATATCTTCAGACAGACTGAGGTCATGGGCAAAAGATGCAAATGGATCAATCAGATACAAGAATTTAACATTGAGCTCAAAATTTCACAGGTTATCAAAGGACAAGGGTTGGCCAAACTCATGACAGGAACTGAAATTGAGGAATCTGGTGTGAATCATGGTTGGATGGGAAGAAGCTAACTTCAATATTGAGAGAACAGCATGGTACACTAATATCATGTATTACCTTAAGCACTTGAAATGTCCAGATGGTATGACCGATAATCAGAAGAGAGCTTTGAAGCTAAAATCAGCAAGATATGTAATTATCAATGGGGACTTATATTGGAAAAATAGAGATGGGATATTGTTATTATGTCTAGACAACTACCAGGCAGACAAAGTTCTTCATGAAATGCATGATGGGGTTTGTGGTGGTCATTTCTCGGCCAAGACTACAGCACATAAAATATTGAGAGCTGGATATTATTGGCCATGTGTCTTCAATGATTCTTATAGATATGTCAGAAAGTGTGAAGCTTGTCAGAAGTTTTCAAACAAAACAAAGTATCAAGGATCACTCCCATTGAGACCAATGTTGGCTGAGGAACCATTTCAACAATGGGGAATAGACTTTATAGGGGAAATATCAGAAAAATCCAGTGGAGGACACAGATAGATATTAGTCACTACAGACTATTTTACCAAATGGGTGGAGGCAATACCTACCAGACAGGCCACTAGCAAAGTGGTGATAAAATTCTTAATGGAGAACATTATTACTAGATTCGGTGTTCCTGCAAGGATCATCTCAGACAATGGCATGTCCTTTAGATCAGAGGAATTCAACACTTTTTGTGGAGAATATGGCATTAAGATATCACATTCTTCTCCTTACCATCCCCAGGGGAATGGGCAAGCTGAATCAAGCAACAAGAATATCCTAAAGATCATTAAAAAGATGTTGGGACAGAAAAAAAAAGCATGGGATTCAAAGTTGAATCTTGCACTATGGGCAGACAGGATAACTGTGAAGAAATCTACAGGAAAGTCTCCATTTGAATTGGTTTTTGGCAAAAGGGCCAGACTACCTTTGGATAATCTCTTGCCTGTACATAGATTTATGATTCAAGAAGAGATAGATGTTGAAGATCCATCACAAGAAAGGATAATGCAGTTAGTAGAACTTGATGAAGTCAGGGCAGAAGCTCAAAGGCAGAATATCAGGATTCAAAATCAAATGAAGAGGTTGTATGACAAGAGGACATCAAACAAAAAATTTTGTGTAGGTGATTGGGTTTTAATGTGGAATGCCAGGAGTCAGGACAAAGGCAAGCATGGTAAATTTGAAGCCTTGTGGATCGGCCCATATGTGATCATAGATAAAAAGGGGGAGGATTCCTATGTGCTTCAAAACGCAACAGGGGAGGTCCAAGAATTGCAAGTACATGGGCAATTCTTAAAGAACTTCTTTTTCTGAACATACTATATCACATGTACAGTAGATTAGGATCCATTTCCATTGTAAATACCATCATATATCTGCGCTAACCAGAGATTCAGAATTCTTGAAGACATATTCAATATGCCTCCATCCTCAGTCAGAGCCGCTGTTGAACACTATATTTTAAAAATATATATATATAAAAAAAATATATACTTCCATAGGCGTAAAGACTAAAGGATTTTTCGGCCAGCAAATTGTGTCGGGCATTTTGAAAGAAGTTTCATCGAAAGGGTATTTTCATCGAAATAAAGTGTGTAAAGTACCAAGCAGAAGTATTTCAGCAAAAAGTCACCTTCGATGAATATAAAAAATCACTCATTGATACTCCAAGTTTCATCGAAAAGGTAAAAAACAAAAGGCAAAAAGGCAAAAAGTAATTTCGAAGGAATATCATTACCGAAGAAACTCATAAAGCATTCATCGAAATGCAAGTTTTCATCGATGACATAATGTTGAGCAAAAGCAAAGGTGTTTCATCGATAAAGGAGGATATCGATGAAAAAGGAATGTCGATGAACATACATGAGCCTTCACCGAAGAAAGGAACTCATCGAAAGAATGATTTCGATGAAACGTGCGAGTGACTTATCGAAAAAGAGGTCTATCGATGAGAGAATGATTTCGATGAGTCTTGAAAGTGGCTTGTCGACATGGGCTACTCATCGAAAGAATAGTATCGAAGAGAATGGGCTTTCGATGAAAGATTTAAACACTCGGCTGAAGACAAGGGTTTCATCGATAACTTGAAATATGATCACTTTGATCGAACCGTACTTCCCGCGAAAGAGTTAAAGGCCCAAGTGAAGAATGTCACATCTGCAATTAAGTTTAAACACTTGAGTAGCCATTGTAGATGCAGAACATTAACTATGCACAAGTTGCCCATATGATTACAGTTGAACTGATTGAATTTTCATAAGAACCAGATCAATGCTAAAAGACTGAAAATTGCGAAGAACTTGCGGAAACTTGCGAACGACAGTCAGAAGAGCTGGACGTTTCTCCAAGTAAGTGTTGTCTCTCATATTTGCTGTAATCATGGAACCTTCATCTTCTTCTTCTAAAAAGAGTAGGAAAGGAAAAGAGCTAAACCCTGAAGAGAAGCCCAAAAGACAAAAGAAGGAAGGGAGAGCTCTGACTCAGGATTTGTTAGACCAGTGTTCCTCATCTAGTGTAAGGTCCAAAAAGATCAAAAGTGAAGAAGAAGGATTGGAGGATAGATTTGAAAATCTAGGAAACATTTGGACTGAAATCAGAGGACATGAGTTATTCTTATTTAGTTACAAAAGAAGGGATGCTCCTGAACCCATAAGTAATCTATTGAAGAAGAACTTAGGCAAATTGGTAATCCCGAACATGTTTGTAGATGTAGAATTAATGAAAGCTCTGGTAGATTGTTATAACCCGAGGACCAAAACCATATGTGATTACAGAGGGAATCCATTAGTGGTGATTAATAAACAAACTATTGATATGGTGTTTGATTTAGACTGGGAGGTGGAGGAGAGTATCGATATGAAGAAACTTTCACAAGAATTCTTTAGTTTGGAAAACATCTACAGGACTTGGAGACTACCTATTCACAGGCCAAAAGTGGGTGGGTTATTTGTTCCGTTCAGCAAAGATGACAAGGTGTCATTTGATGTCAACCACTTCCATCCATATTTCAAATATACATATTATGCTGCAGCCCAAGTACTAGGCCTAGAGGCTCATCCACTCATGGATATTGGGGTTATGGTTCTGTGTGCTGACTTACAGTCAAAAGACCCTAGGTCATTTGATTTTGCCACTTATGTTGCAGATGCCTTAAATCATGGGTTGGAAAAATTGAAAGGGGACCTTGTGAATATTCATTTTTCATTATACTCCTTGTTAATGCATATCATTCTTTATTGTGGACAAGAGATTAACTTCTGGTCAGTTGATTTCTGCATTAGATCTTACGACAAGAATGGTCTGAAGAAACCAGTTCATTTATGGGTTTCTGCATGGGACCAGAGGTTCATGAACAACTAGTACTGGCACTTTCAAGAATATTTTGTGAAACCCCTTAGTGCAGCTTTTGGGCAACACAGGGATTACATTTTGTCCACTGAAATCAAGAGATTCCTCAGACCAAAGGACTTCTCTCTAGAGTCACAGATTGATCATAATTGGGGTGATTGGTATTGCCATGATAATCACACAGAAATCAGGATATTTGGATATGAAGGGAAACCCCACATGCTTCCAATTACAGTGCCAAACAGGGTGGCTAGCCTGGAGATCATAAGACAATTGTCTATTGTCAGTGCTAAACACTTAACAGATTTCAGTAAACAATCCATCGTTTCAGGTTTATTGGTTTTCTCTGATTTCATTGTTAAAAATTCAAAAAGTTATCATTTACTGCAGAACAAGTTAGACTACTATGGCATGACTCTGGGTGAGCCTAGAGAGAACTTCGATCCTGAAGGATATATAAGAGCTGCCAGAGCATCACAAAAACTCAAAGCTGGAATACATGTGGCCAAAATGCCAGATGACCTGATTAAGAATCTTGAAAGAGAAGAGGCCAAAGCTTTGAGAGAAAAGAGTGAGTTAGTTTGGGAGGCCTACAAATGGAAAAGGGTAAGGGGAATGATAGATGGAGACTTAATTGGAAATCTCCAAGATCCTTTGGAAGTGGCTAAAAGGCTGCTTCAACATGAAGCAGAAATCATGCATAGAGTGCCTTCGCAATTCCTTCATTTCATTAATACTGAGAAGGATAGTCAGCCCCTAGCTCACATGTCACCAAGATTGATCGCTAGTAGTATCCCTGCTGATTCTCCTAGAGAAGATTATCCTCCTGGTTTCAAAGCAGAGATGAATATGGACACTGGTGAAATTAATATCAAGGATGTCGTCGATATAAGGATGACTAAGCATGAAGATTTTGTTGCTGATGATGGATTCGCCTCCTCTAGGGAATTCCTCTCATTTTTATACCAATACAAAGGAGCTCATGTAAAACGAAGCATGGCTGGAAGACCAGAGGAGGAACAGATGAAGAAATTGCAAGATGAGATTGATGTCCTCATGAAAGATATGACTCCTGAGAAAGGGAGGAAATTACTAAAAGAGGCCGGTGTAATCATCTTTTCTAGTTGGGATATAAACTTAGCACTTTTATTCGACGGGTTCTTGAAAAAACAAGACTTGAATCAACAGGTGTTGCCTCAGGAGATAGATAAATTGTTCCTAGGCTCTGGATATGATCCAGACAAGAAAGCTCTCCTACAATGGGCATTATATCCAAAGGGGAAGAGGCCTACCATTGTAGACATTGACGAAACCTTTGGACACCTCATGGTTCATCAGGTTGGAAAAACTGACCCTAGGGTCACTGCTAAACTCAACTTGGATGTTGCTAGATTGAACCTAGACCAGACAGAATTTTTGGTCAAAGAGAACGTCACATATAAGGGGTTGTATGAAAAGTCTAAAGAGGAGAATCAAAAGTTGCAAGCAAAAATATTGCAACTAGAGACAGGGACTCCTATAAGCGAGTACACCTCATACCCCACGGGACGTAGCTTGGACGATGTCTCTGATGCTCTGTACTGGAAATATCAAGCAGAAAAGGCCAATAAACGCACAGAAGGTATCCAACAAAGGATGGACAAACTGGTCAACGATATCATAGGACATCGGTTTAACACCATGCTCTTGCAGGTTGAACCATATTGGAAAGTATATAGTGGAACAATAAAGGCGTTAACAAAGCATGAGAGATTAAAAGCATGACTGCATGAAGTACTGAATAATGTAGATGCCATGACACCAGAGGAAAAAACTGAGGGGACTGCGTATATGGAGAATCATGTTAAACTTGAAGATACGCTGAGAAGAGATCTGAAGGAATTGGATGATGAGAAACCTGTTGGAATACCCTCTGTTTACAAAGAAGGAGAAGTGATATCCCTGGAAGATTTGCGAAAAGAGCTCATCAGCGTCAAGGATTGGGCCTTGTCAGAAATAGATCGAAGTAAGGATATGGCCCCTACTGTCAACCAGATGATATTCAAGTATCTGTCGCGGGGAGATGAATTGAAGAAATAGAGTGCTCGAATCAAAACCTTCAAGGACGATGACTACATTCATCATTTAGAACTTCTAAATCTCTTTTTGCTTAAGTTTGTTAGAAACACTCAAACTAACGATTAGTGTTTCAAAAAGTCGTGTCTCTTCATGAAAAGCCTTCATCCTCATATATATATGAGAATGATTTTTGTAATGTAAGGGAGGAATTAAGGTCAAGATAGCGATGTTTAACAGCCTGTAAGTCTTCTGTATACGAACCATAATGGAATACAAATTCTGATAAATTATTTCTCTGCATATGTGTTACGGATCATTTCATTTTCTTTTGGCAATCGTCTGTGATATTGTCTGATAGGATAAGGTTATTCATGTTCTTGAGATCAAATCCATGCTTTGTATCATAATATTGAAACAAAAGTTTTGCTTGCGGATTGTAATTGTTCCTTGCAGAGCTTAATTGACTGGTCCCTTAAGGGTAGGGTTAAATTCACTCAATCAGCATATGATATAAGTATTTATTTGGTTTCAAAAGAAATAATAACTGACAGGATCATAAAGGGATGAATTAAAAACTGTCTCACAGGTTCGCACCATAAGTCCTGAAGAAAAGTGCAATGACTCTGTAGCCCTAACAACGAAGAAGGCACTGGCTAATTACAAATTTCACTCATCGATTTATTCATCATTGATTATTTTAACAGCAATAGAAGTAATTAAGAAACATAAAACAAATAATTATTACAACAACAATATTGAACTCATTTGCTATATCTCCATTCAAGGAACTTATGCCATTTCAAGATCAGGAGATATCAGATTAGGATAATAATTCTGCTATAAAAAGCACTAGTTATTGGAGACATTCAGTGAATAGGTATACCTGCCTAGGTCCTGCAGAGCCTGAAGTGAGAGTAAAATTTGAATCAGTTTGCTCTATATGTTGGCCAAGTCAATTGGAGGGTTTAGTCATAGGAGTTGGCATTTCCTTAGAACCTATCCAATCTGTTGATTTGAGACCCAACAGTATCTCTGTTGCGGGTTTAGAGTCTATATACCTTGAAGTTCCTCTAAATTGTTCATCAATCTTTACATTTGTACTCTCAACAATTTTCTGCAATCTTTTGTTAAAACATCTATATGCCTTGCTCTTAGATGAATAACCAAAAAATATTCGTTCATCACTTCTAGGATCAAATTTGCCAATATACTCATCTCTTCTAATATAACATTTACTTCCAAATATTTTGAAATATTTAAGAGTAGGAGTAATACCAAACCATAGTTAATGAGGGGTCTTACCGGTGTCACCTTTGATGTGAACTTTGTTGAATGTATAGACCACTGTGCTTATTGCCTCTCTCCAATATACATGTGGTAGATTTGCTTCAGATAACATACTTTTAGCTGCATCAAAGATAGTTCTATTTTTCCTTTCAACAACTCCATTCTGCTGTGGTGTCCGGGGTGGTGATAACTATCTTCTTATTCCATTCACTTCATAGAATGTATTAAATTCCTTAGATGTGAATTCACCTCCTTGATTTGATCTCAAACATTTGAGTTTCTTACCGGTTTCATTTTCTATCATTGCTTTGAATAATTTGAACTTCCCAAGTGCTTCTGAGTTTTCTCTAAGAAAAGTAACCCAACAGATTCTAGAATAGTCATCAATGATTAGCATGAAATATCTATCACCTTGTAAGCTTTTAGTTCTAGCTAGAGCACATAAATCAATGTGAATTAAGTCAGGAGCATTATTGGATTTCTCTGGAATACTTTTGAAAGATACTCTAACTTGTTTTCAAAATTGACATTCCTTACATACCAGATTGTGAGGTTTAATAATCTTAGGTAAGTCTCTAACCGCCTTAGTAGTACTGATTTTTACCATGCAATCAAAATTTACATGATAGAGTCTCTTATGCCATAGCGAACTTTCATCAATGTGTGAAATCAAGCATGTCTTTTCACTGTTATTCAAATGAAAGATATTACCTCTAGTTTGATTACTGGTTGCAATTTCCAAACCAGTTGTGTTCATAATTTTGCATTTACCATTCTTGAATTGTAACTGAAATCCTTTCTCAACTAATTGACCAACACTCAAAAGATTATGCTTTAAACCTTCTACATAATAAACATTGTCAGTATTATGCTTACCATCAAGAGATATAGTACCTTTTCCTTTGATCAAAAAAGCTTTATCATCTCCAAATCTTACCAGACCTCCATTATATTCCTGAAAGTTCAATAATTTACCTTTATCACCAGTCATATGATGTGAACATCCTGAATCAATGATCCATTCATCCTTAACTTCAACTTTAGCTGCTAGGGCCTGCTCTACTAGTTGAACAATAGGTGTCGGTTGATTTTTAGTTATAGGAACAAAAACCCATCCATTGTCTATTGGATCTTCATCAGAATCATCAGTGACTCCTTCATCAGCAAGATAACAAGATTTATCTTTATTCTTCTTAAATCTGTATCTCTGATATTCAGGGTTAGGCTTGTATGTTCTTCTAGCTTCTTCTCTTAGTCTAGCATGTGTATCAGAGCATCTCGAAGCCATATGACCAATCTTATTATAGTTAAAACATTTAAAGGGTGCTTTACCTTCATACTTACTTCCAACTAGACCTTTAGGCATTTTCCTTGCAAATAGTGCTTCAAGTTCTTCAAGTTCTTCATTTTCTCTCCTGCTTTCCTCAAGTTCTCTTGCATAAAAGGTTTTCCAATCAAATTTTTCAAAAGATGGTGCAGATGATGTTGATGCTTGAAAAGCTGAATCTATCTTTATAGTACAAGCAAGACCAAATTCCTCAATTTCAAAAGCTGAAAGTTTTCCAATCAATGTATCCCTAGTTACTCATGTATTAGGCATTGTTCTCAACTCATTTATAGCAATAACTTTCATTTTATATGCCGGTGGAAATCCTCTTAAAACTTTTAAAACAATTTCATCTTCACTTAAGGTTCCTCCACAACATTTAATACTCAAAACAATTTCATTTACTCTTTCCATAAAAGCAGGAATCCTTTCATCTTCTTCCATTTTCAGATTTTCATACCTGACCTGGAAGCTTTCAAGTTTTGCAATTTTTACTGTGGAATATCCTTCATTCAATGTTTCCAAATGATCCCAAATAGCTTTAGCAGTAGACCTATCCGATAATCTCATGATTTGCTGATCTGATAATGCACTCAAAAGTGCTTCCCTTGCTTTGCAATCATTTTCTTCATCTTTTCCTAAGGTAGGTGGATTAGGCTGACTTTGAGTAGGAGCAATATAGCCATTCTTTGTAACATCTTAGATGTCCTTTCCAATGCAATTTAGATGTGTCTCCATTCTGATCTTCCATATACCATAGTTGGTTCCATCAAGTTTAGGACTGTCCTTCTTGAAATAGTTAGTAGACATTGGATCTCCTCAAGCTGTTAAACTTTTGCAAAAAGAGGACTAGGCTCTGATACCAATTGTTAGGTTCTAGAGACAACTGAGAAGGTGGGGGGGGGTGAATTAGTTGTCAAATAAATTCAAAGCAAAAACAACTTATCCAACCTTAATGCTTAATACTGGTAAACCAAAATTTATGTCAGTACATAGTTTATTAGTTAATTACAGTACCGGTAAAGATTAATGCATGAAACAGAAAGATAATAACATCCACAACACATAACACCGATATTTGTACGTGGAAACCCTATAAGGGGAAAAAACATGGTGGGAAACCTTACCCACAATCATATGATACTACTGCAGATAGTATGTGTATACAAATGGGGTCTGCACATGCAGAAAGGCCAAGCGCCTAGAGCTCACTGCTCAAACACAAATAGGAGTCACACTGACTACAATTGGATAGTTAAATCCAATAATGATGTACTGCACAAAATAGTATCTTCATATGCTAGATTCAGTACTGGTGTGGTTATGATTGCTTTCACCAAAACCTTGCTTCACCTTCAAATGATGTCTACGTGTATAGATCTGCTTATTCTCGCATATACCTTCTTCCAATTTCTTATCTTAATCGCATATCAATCTTACAAATAAGATCTTACATATATACCATAAGCTAAGACCAATTTTAGTAGGTCGGCTCTAAAAGATATTACAATAAAATAATTACAATTAAATCAATAAAAGATGCAATATTCGATTCAACATGTCGGCTTAATGCATTTACAATAACAACAAAATCATCTCCGAAGCATGTCGTGCTGATCTAGAATAGATAAGCTTGTCGGTGCTTATTCTGGACCTATTTGCCGGTAACAACAAATATGCAAATACGAATATGCCAATGAAAAAATCTCCAAGATGAAGTGTCCAAATGATGTCTTTGACATAACCAAGTGTTTTCCATGCCATTCCAAGTGCCAGTGAACAATATATCCTGCCAGTGTACCAGATACTGGTGATTGTGCATAAGTCACTTGCTTGTCGGTGAACATTGTTGATCCTCCAAAGTGCCAGAGTTGATAAGTGTTATAGGTGTTGACATCAATGACAGAACCATACCAAAATACCAACACAAATATGATAGACCTAAAAAATATGTGCAAGAAGACAGTTCTTGACCAACAGAGATAGAAGTTTGTACGATAGACTGCACAACCCCAATATAGGTTCATATGACAAACTGAAAATCTCACACGATAGAAGACATAAAATTGTACGAGCTTTGTCACTGAACCAGATGACAAATGAAGGCATAAAATCCTCTACTAAGATGACTTGTATGACAATTATCACTGGACTAGACGATGAAAGATAGCATAATTTTTTTTGCTAAATAGGATCGTACGACAACTCCCACCAGACCATACGACAAAGTAGATACCTCATACAAAAAAATAACAAACTCGTATGACAGAGGACAAAACAAAGATTAAATGTTTATTTGACAGAATTTTAATTAGTGAAGTTTGATTTTTTTGCTTATATTTTCTAGTTTTAAATGTCTGATTTTCTTCTTAAGGGATGAATACACAACAAACACATGATATGATAAGTGACCTCAAGCATATTACACTACCTAAGGAAGTTTGCTGAGAGAGAAAACCTTTTCTTGCAA
The DNA here is from genome assembly GCF_030272615.1 of Cryptomeria japonica. Classification (NCBI taxonomy): domain Eukaryota; kingdom Viridiplantae; phylum Streptophyta; class Pinopsida; order Cupressales; family Cupressaceae; genus Cryptomeria; species Cryptomeria japonica. Next base: position 464,053,751 of record NC_081405.1, on the reverse strand, counting down.
GCTTAGGTACACACCCAATAGCTAATCAAAATACGACCGCTGAGTCTCACGCAATGGATTCTCAACGCTGTATTATCTGACTCCAAACACTAATGGGGGCACAATATGGCAAGTGTCTTGGGAGAGTTACTATCTCTCTTGCACAAAGATTATCACCCTTTCCGAGGTGAATTAGGTAGCTTCAAATTTAACCCCAACTAGTAAGGGATCTGTTCGACGCGTCGGGGTATAATACTCAATGAAGAGGTCTCCCAGCCTTGAAAACCAAGGTTTGATATACCTGAAGGTACAAATGAGAGTTATTCCCGAGCACTGCTATTGACTTGATTTTCATCAAATCACATTTATTTTATAGTGGGTTGGATTACTTGGCGTTAGCCGTTCCCACTTAGGTCGTTCCCCTCTCACTAACCTTAATGGCTAAGAGTTATTAGCTCCTTGGGAGGGAAAGTCCACTAAATAAATGTTAGGATTCCCAAAGATACTGAGAGGGGGGGTGAATCAATATCTAACCGGTTTGTGAATTTACTTGATTTAAAATATGCAAAGCATATTAATACTGTGTACCGATAAACCAAAAATAATGCAGTAAAGAAGAATAACAACAACCACATGAAAAGCACACCATAACACAGTAGTTTAACGAGGAAACCCAGTGTGGGAAAAGGCTCGGTGGGATTTGTGACCCACAATATTCATTTACTGGCCAATAAGGGAATATTACTATTTTACAAGAGGGGCCTGCACATGCAGGAAGGCCAAGTGCCTAGAGTTCACTGCTCAATTACAAAGGAAGTCACACTGACTTACAAAATGGATTTTACAAATCCAATGTCTTGTACTACTGTAAATTAGCATCTGCTATGCCAGATCCAGTATCGGTTTTAGCTCTGCTTCATACACAAACCCTTAACCTATATTTCGCATATTAGGTCTACATAATTTCGCCTATCACCTTATTATTAAATGTTCTACAATGATCTCATACATATATGAGTCATATTACAACTTGCCATGTCAGATTACAATGATTTTACAATTAATTACAAAAAATATTATCAACAAAATTCCTGTCGACCAAAGTGCCAGTATCCATCCTTTCACTGCCGGTGTTCTGTGTGTCGGTGTAGAGTTTGTCATTGCCGGTGCCGGTATATTTTTCTTGCCAGTATCATATGATTCCAAGGTTTCCATCAATGACAAAACCTTCAATCACCTACAATTTGTCATTGGAGTGTGCATTTGCCAACAATCTCCCCCTTTGGCATTGATGGCAACACTCATGAGAAAAATAAAAAAGTGTTAAAAAATGATATCCAAAAATAGTCTGCCAAAAATGTCTTACCAAAATTGTATGCTCAAAACTGTGTGATCCCCCTGAGCAGATGAACCATTTTTCTCATTCCTCTACTCCCCCTTTGACATCAATGACAAAGGTTGTCATTTGCTATCTGTGGAGTCCTACCTGGATTGTTGTAACCAGTGGGTTACAATCTGAAAAATGTCTGTCAAAACTAGATTTATTCCATTGCTGAATGTTTTGCAGTCTTTTATGGCTTCTTGAGTCCTCTGTACTGTACTTGTGAGTATGTGCATTTTCTCTTTCAGTGTCTTTAGTCCGAGAACCAGAGCCTCAGATATTTCTTTTCTCAAAGAAATAAGATACTCTAGTCTTGGACCAAGTCTGCATTTTAAGTCCTTTGCTTTGTCCTTTATTCTTTGTTTTTCATTTTCCAGCTTCTTGATTTTCTCTTTGTGCTCTGCAATTTTCTTCTCTAATTCCAAAAATGAGTCTGATGTTCCAATCAGATTATCAGCAATATTATTAATCTTATCTTGTGCTTTTCTAATTTCTTTGTCAAGATCCTCTGTTAATACATCCATTTTGCAAGTGTCCCTGTATAATTTCTTGAAGTCAAAAATGATTTCACTGAGTTCCAGTAAAAGAGTATCCATTTCCTCTTTGTTCTTATTCACAATTTCCATAAAGAATTTTTCTTTCTCTTTTATCATTCTTTCCTTAAATATATCCTCATTTATTTTGTCCAGTGTTATTAGGTTGCTGGTTATATGCTTAGACAATGTGTCTAATTGGCTCAAAGAATCTTTGTTGTCTATGTTACACTTTGGAGCTATCATCTTCAAAATTGGTAAAGTGTCATCTATAGCCTTATAGGCTTGTGCATTGCACTCTGTTATTTTCTTTATTGAATCTAATAAGACCTCAGTTACATTAGTAGGTCTGAATTCTGTCATGGTTGTACCGGATGTTTGTCCAACAATTTTTATAATCTATAATCCGTTGGTTGTAGTTATAGCTTTTCTTTCCTCTTTCACTAGAGGATCTATTTGAGTTTGCATTTCTACAAACAAAAATTTAGGCTTTTCATTTTGGGCCGGTGGCACTGTCTCTATCTGTACCTGTGAAGGAGCTTGTTGTTCTACCTATTTCTCTATGTTGTCCACTGTCGATTTTTCTTCTATGCTACTTGTTGCATGTGACTCGGTTGGTTTTTCATTTTCAGTAGTTGATGGTGGTTCAGTGGATGCATCAGTATGTACATCTATAGTTTTTGCCTTTCCAGTGTCCGGGGGTTCACTTGATCCTTAAGTTTATTTTAGTTCCCCAATTTCAATGTTTTCTACTATAATATTTCCTATCGGTGGCTCTGTTGCCACATTTGATTTCTTAGTTGACTCGTTATCCACCACAATATTGACTTCCTGAGTGTCAATGTTCATTGTATATAACACCTCAGAATCAGGATTTGTATCCTCATGTGGTGTGCCCATACTCTCAGTTGTCGGTTGATTGTTAGTAGTGTCTACCGGTGGAGTATCTAGAGGCGGTGGGGGTAAGTTGTCTGCTATCTTTATACTGGGAGGTCCACCTACCTTACCTTTTCCTTTGTCCCTTTCCTTTTGATATACCTTGAAGGTTTTAGGTTTTTGATACTCTTCTTGTTTCTCTTTTTCTACCAAGAATATGTCCCATGCATCTGTTGTTTCCTTTGTTACCCGATTCACTCTTCCTGCCATCAGTGCTACATGTCGGTGAGCAGTTGAGAATACTGACCAGTTAGCCTCAGAGATTAATTGATCTATCTCATCAGGTGAGTTAACAAGGTGCACTGCAAGTAGTTTTTCAATCTTTATTTTCTTATCTAGCTCAACAATAGCTACTCTGTTCTCTACTTTCTCTTTGTCATTAGTGGATAGTATGTCATATAATTTGTTGATGTACTTCAACTTTCCATCCTCTGTAATTTCATTGAGAAGTTTATCAATGGGAACAATAGTTTGATGTGTCTTCTTCTTAGGAGTCATCTTCTTTTTCTTTGGAGTTAATTTCTTTGCTGGGGGCCTCACTACCTGTTGCTTCTATCTTGTCCTCTTTGGTGTAGGAGAAGGTGCCGGTGAAGGTTTTCTTTTCCTTTCAACTATCCTAAATATAGTAGGTATGTCACTTTCTGAAGAAGTTCCAACCGGTGAAAGGTTAGTTTCTAGTTGAAGTGCTTCCAACTCACTTTCAGTTATACCGGTTTGTTTTAGCACATCTTCTTTAATAGATTTTGCCTGCCGGGTTCCTTTTATAATAGTTGCCTCAACCTTCTTAACTCTTTTCCTTGATTGAATTTGGCTTTCTATAATTTCAGCACTACCAAATACTTTTTCTTCCAGTTCCTTAGGAGCTTCCAGGAGGACTTTTGCATAAGTTTATATTATGATGTCATCAGTCTCATACCCCATTTTAGTAACCTAGATGGTTCTAGGAATAACTGCCTCCATCCAAATTTCATCTTTCTTTATTACAAAATAGATTTCCTTTTGGTACTTATCCACAATAGCTTGTGATAGCCTTACTCTTGTTTTCATTCGAGCCTTTAGTGCTTGAAAGTGCTCATTTATGGTTTTCTCACTGTTCTCTCTCATATTGTTCAACAATTCTGATAGTTGTTTTCCTATTGGTAAATCAAATCCAAAACCTTTGGCACCAATACCGGGTACTTGTTTGGTTATGTATAGCATCAAACAAACAAGTAGGTTTCCAAATATGAATTTTCCTTTCTTTTCCCTTTTGATCTTTCCTAGATTGTCTATTAGCTCATCTTTAAACCATTCACATATGTCTATCCTTGCATTATAATTTACCATATCATAGGAACTCTTAATACATAGGCTAGAAACCGAGTTTAACCTATTTGCATATGTAGCCTTGTAAGCTAAGATCATACTGATAAATCTGATATTTGTATCCTTTACATCATTTACCCTTAGTGATCTTTTATCAAATTTTGCACCAGTTAGGTTTGTCACTAAGTCATTTGAGACCTTAGTTTTGTCAGGCCTGTTGCCGGTGGAGGGTAACCCTGTTACTGCCCTTACCGCTTCTTTTGTGATCTTGTGAATAGAGTCTAACCAGAAAAATTCACCATGTACTCTACTTAACACAATCCTTATGATATCCTTGGGAAAATCCGGGATACTAAGTATTTCAGTGAAACCTAGGGTTTCTACTATCTTGTGTTCAAGTTTGACATTTCTGGATTCATCACAGATTACAATCTCATACATATTTTTAATTTCATCATCACCTAGTTCATCAATATGACAATGTATATACATTCTAGGGTCTTCAGCATATACTACTCCTTTAGGGATTTGGGAGAATGCACCTACGTTGTCATCTTTCTTAGCAATTTCGGGAACTAGCTGAAAAAATGGTCTAGGTCGCTTAACAACTTCAACAATAGTAGGGTTTGCAATAAATTTAGGAGTGGATGAAGATGCCATAGCTATAAATATCTCAATCTGCCTTAAGGATGAATGCTTTGATGGATTGCTTCACTTCTTTTCTTGGAGTACCTTCGCTTGGGAATTTTTGCGCTCTCAAAGATTTGAATGCTCAGTGAATGAAAAAGAGCCAAAACACTTGCTTTATAATGTTATTTTTGCCAACTACCACATTTAATGCTTGCCAGTTAAGTCACAAATTAAGTCATTTGTCGGTATAGAAGTAATTTCAACTTCTCACCATCAACCGAGGGAATAATAGCATGTTTTTCATTTTGTTGCTAAACCCCCAAAAGAATTTTCTTCAGTTAGATGAGGAGTCTCCTACCAGTGGAGTGTTACTCTGTTCTGCTGGTGGAGGTGTAATCATATCAACATTCTGATCCATTGTTTTGAAAATTCTTGCTTTACCTCTTCAACTTTTTCTTTACCTTTCAAACTAGGACCTTTGTTATTTGCCGATGATGCCTTACTTTTGCAAAATTTAGCAATATGTCCAATCTTGTTATAGGCATAACAAGTCACATTATTCTTTTGAATAGATTTCCCATATCCTATGCCGGTATGTGTTTTGCATTGATTAGATAAGTGCCCAAATCTTCCACAAACATAACATCTCACATTCATTCTGAAATTTTCTGAATTATGACCAACTTTGTTGCATTTAGAACATTGACCGGTGGGTGTATTAGTGTTCTTATAATACCTAGATCTACACTAATTTTCTCTATGACCATACTTGTTATAGTTAAAGCATTTGCCATTAAACTTGTAAATAGTAGGTTGTCTTACCCGTTTGCAGTACCAGAGCTTTCACCAACTTCAAAGCCAAGGCCATTTGTATCACCATTAGGTTTTTGATTCTTCAGCATGTCACCAAGTTCTTCTAAACTTTTCTTGAATTTTTCCTTGTGTTGATTTGTAGTAGCCAGTTCTCTTTCCAAGATTACTTTCTGTCTCATGAGCTCATTTGTGTCATTTTGTGTATGCATTAGATCTGTCTTCAACATATCATTTTCATGACTAAGTCTTGTGTTTTCATTTGCAACATCATTCAGTCTTCTAGTCAAGTCTTCTTCCTTTTTCTTCCTATCTTCAATTTCTTTGCAAAATCTCATAGTCATATCCTGCATCTCATTCTATGTTGTACTGATCTCTTGTCTTAGCTTATTTACTACATCATTAAGAGTTTCCTTTTCATCATTCTAATTCTGCATCTTTTCACAAAGGTCTCTTATTTCTTGCAATGGTAAGATTTTCTTGAAGCACTTGAATGATATCCTGAGCAGCCTTTAGATCATCTTCAAGTTTGATATTCTTCACCTTTTCTACATCATAGTCTGAAAGAGTTGTTTTCAATTGTTCTCTCAAGTTTTCCATCTCTATGAGTGACAAGATCTTCCTCAAGCTATTAGGCTTCTGAAAATAGGGGACCAGGCTTTGATACCAATTGTTAGGATTCCCAAAGATACTAAGAGGGGGGGGGGGTGAATTAGTATCTAACCGGTTTGTGAATTTACTTGATTTAAAACATGTAAAGCATATCAATATTATGTACTAGTAAACCAAAAATAATGTAGTAAATAAGAATAACAACAACCACATGAAAAGCACACCATAACACAATAGTTTAACGAGGAGACCCGATGTGGGAAAAACCTTCGTGGGATTTGTGACCCACAATATTCACTTACTGGCCAATAAGGGAATATTACTGTTTTACAAGAGGGGTCTGCACATGCAGGAAGGCCAAGTGCCTATAGCTCACTTCTCAATTACAAAGGAAGTCACACTGACTTACAAAATGGATTTTACAAATCCAATGTCTTGTACTGCTTCAAATTAGCATCTATTATGCCAGATCTAGTACCAGTTTTAGCTTTGCTTCATACATAAACCCTTAACCTATATTTTGCATATTAGGTTTGCATAATTTCACCTATCACCTTATTATTAAATATTCTACAATGATCTCATACATATATGAGTCATATTACAACTCACCATGTCGGCTTACAATGATTTTACAATTAATTACAAAAAATATTATCAACAAAATTCCTGTCAGCCAGAGTGCCGGTATCCATCCTTTCACTGTCAGTGTTCTGTGTGCCGGTGTAGAGTTTGTTATTGTCAGTGCTAGTATATTTGTCTTGCTAGTATCATATAATTGCAAGGTTTCCATCAATAAAAAAATCTTCAATCACCTACAATTTCTCACTGGAGTGTGCATTTTGCCAACAATAAATGCACTAATGAAAGCAAAGGATGAGTCTAGCTTTCTGATCACCTAAGAAAGGTGAGAGAATACTCGCCTATCATCAAAACACTTAAAACATAATTGTTCATTTCCATTAGAAAAATTGTGTGTGCATAGAAAACTTAAAGAAGACATAGAGTTTAGTTGAGTCCTCCTAGGCAACTTGCAAAATAGATGCATTAGTAGTCATGATGTGTTTTGTTGAAACGAAGCTTTGACAAGGGTAATCTTCGACAATCATCTTACAAAAATTAGTAAGGCTGCTGAAAAACTCACAAACAAACTAGGGTTAGCATTAGTAATAACCAAAAATTGAAGCATGAAACCCTTAAAATGCAAACTGCTTTAAAAACACAGAAATAGAATTTCGTACGACACAATCCACCTGACCATACAAGTATCTTTCCATGATCGTACGAGTGCAGAACAAAGCTCATTCGACACTTCAGTGTCCTTACAAGCTCGTATGAGTCAAGATGAATTATTGTGTCACTGCATAAAGGAGCTCATACGAAATTCTGATTCCAACCCGGTTAGAAATCAAGGTTTAATGATGCTTGAGAGGCCAAAAATTAGATTTTGGGCCCAGCAGTGGGTGCCAAAATGTCATGCTTTGTGAAGTGTGATAACTGCAGCTGTAACACAAAACACTCAATAAATCATTACAAGCATGGTTAGAAAATCATAAGCAAAAGAAAGATAAAACCATGACAAAGCGATCTATCGCCTCCTAAGAGATGCGAGTATGGATTTGCTCTCAGATCTGGATAAGCAATCTGAGTGACTTGGTTATACCTAGATGGAGGATTTGAAATGATAATGATATGAAAAGATGAGATTGATTATGCTAGATAGATCCAAGAGACTAATTAAGCTAATGATATGCATGATTAAGCTATGATAATGATGTAATTAAGCTAGAAAAGGGATTAAATTAAACTAGATCTAAGATGCAAATGCCTATAATAACAATGCACAAATGATATGCTAAAAGATATATACCTATAATAACAATTCCTAAATTGAAAATGAGATGGGATCCTTATTGCTCTAAAATGGGAGATATTTATAGGATTTCCAAGGCCAGGGGTGAGGTGGCAGGAATCAACGATCAAGATTGAGTCTGAAGATATCAAGGGTGAAATTGGAGGAGGTTGGAGAAGAGGTTGGAGGAAGAGACACTTGTCATCTCTATGGTGACAAGTGCCAAGGAGCTTTTCTCATAAAAGGGCAAGTGCCCAAGAGAGGAGACATGTGGCCAAAGTGCCATGTGTCTCAAGAAGAACCAAAATGTGATTATTGGATCTAGATATACTTAAAAATATCCGAATAAGAACCCTTCAAAAATAGATACAAATCCATTCAAAATGTAAGTGTGTAGTTCTTCATCTATTAGGGTTTCCAGTGAGGGAAAACTCATTTGTTCCATACATTCCCTCTTATGAAGTAACAAAGTATTTAGCCGAGGACTTACCAAACCTCTCAACTCTCTGGTCCACCGGATTAACTTGTCTTTTTCCTTCTCCAAGGCTGAAATTTCAGACTCTAAAAGCAAAATATGACCATCAACCATGTGGGTCAATGATTCAGTACCATCAAAAATGACTACAAGTTGTTCCAACTTGTCCTTATCCTCAACTTTATTATCTAGGTCTGCTATTAGTTTTGTTGTGTTAGTGCAAGACTGATATATTTGATTGCATTCATGAAGAGCCTCATCAATCCTTGTCATCTCATCTATCAGCTTAGCCTTGTCGGATGTGATCATGTTATCACAAGCGACCTTCCTAGCTACATTATACCTTTCCACCAACTGTTGGTTTGACACTTGTGGAAGAGTTTTATACTCTTTGGCAATGTGCTCAGTCAAACCTTTCAACTTATCAGATGCTCTAGCTACCTGATCAATCTTGCATTCTGGTGCAAGCTGTTGCAAAATAGGAATAGCTTGCTCAATAACTTGCTTATCTTTTGACCCTTCCTTCCTTAATTTCTGAGCTGCAACAAACATCAATTCAAAACTGCTCAGCTGCTCAATGTTCTTATTTCGAAGATGACCAAAATCTTCTTGACTGGATGAATCAAGTACTAACAATGACGGACCAATAATCAGTGAAGGTTTCAGTACTCAGACCTCAGTCTGATCAACCTGACCTTTTGACTTTTGATCTACTTTATCCTTTACTTCCTCAGCACTGGTAGCTTCGCCACTTGGTGTAGCTATTTCCACTGCCTTAACCTCATGAACTTCAACTGTATCAACATCATCACTAGAGGATTATCTATTGGTTTATTGATCTCAACATCTTGTACAAGTGTAACTGCTAGAGGAAAGTCCTCAAATGTTTTTTCATTCCAAAACCGATGGATCTCCACCTAATATACCTTTAGCTTTAGAATCAACTGAGATGTCTGGAATGCCAGACTTAGGTGGAATATCTGGTGATGTAAATAAACCTGGTTTATCCACAAAGAATTTAACCCAAGCTTCATGAGTTTCCTTCACAATTTCATTTACTCTTCCCACCATAAGACTTATATACCAGTGTCTACTCTGGAAAATTATATTATTAGCAAACTCTAGACGCTGCTGCATCTCTTCATCAATTATAGCACCACAAATAGTCAGCAATTATTGAATCTTAATATGCTTATCCTCCTCAATAGTTGATAACCTCCTAGAATCTAACTTATTATACAAATCTATTGATATTTGAGTCTCAATTTCAATTAAAGCTTTCTTATATATGTCTAAATATAACAAAATTGATTCCTCAATCTCCTTTTGTTCCTTATCATCCATATCACCATAATAGTGTTGTATGTTACTTAGAATACCATCGTTTGTGATCTGATCAATCAATTTAGCAACAAAAAGAGGAGTAATAACCTTTACACTTTTAGCAGATTCAAGAGAAATAACTAAATCTGATCTTTTCTTCTTATCGGGGGTGGGAGCAGACTCCTTGGCCGGTTTCCTTTTCTTACTAGGCTTTCTCTCCTTCAAAATTTTCTTCTGAGCTGTCGGAGGAGTGACTGTCAATTTTTTCAACTTCCTTTCCTTGGGCTTCTTCCTCTAGATCCTCATATAGGTCTTAGGAATCTTAAGGATTTCTTCCTTAGTCTCAAAACCAGATTCAACAAGAGCAATAAATGTTTCCAGTTTCTTCCTCTTAGATAAACCCTTACCGGTTCCTACTGCAGGAGAAGCCTGAACAACTACCAAAGGAGATGTCTCTACCAAACCAATGATTTGTTTGATTTCAGAGGACATCTTCTGGATAGCTTGTCCAACCGTCTTGATTTTCCCTTCCCTTTTATTCTTGCTGAAACCAATCTTCACCTCAGATTCCTTCTAGTTAGTTGTTCCAAATATTTTCTCCTTCTTATCAACCAAGGCATCTATAAGCATCTTGGCATAAAGGTCCAATATCTATGAATCAACCTCATAGCCCATCTTAGTAACCCAGATAGTCCTAGGTTGCACTGCCTCCATCAAAGTTTCATCCTTTTTCACCGTGAAGCATATGTCGGTAGAGTATTTATCAACAATATGCTTAGGGATCCTTTCCCTCTTCTTCATAGCTTCTGAAATGCCTTGAAATAACCCCACAAAATAGAGTCTATGTCCTATCGCAAGTTTCTCAATGTATCCTTGATCTATTTACCTACCAGTATATCAAAATCCCATTGCCTATTACCAGTATCCGGTATCTCATTCAAAAATAAAAGCATCAAACAAACAATGAGATTTCTATACCGGAATGTACCTTTGTTATCTCCCTTAATCTTTCCCAAATTAGAAATCAACTGATCACATATCCACTGACAAATATCATATTCTCATTTTCTTTCACCATCTTTTGTGCATAAAAAATACAGGAATTGGAAACAGAGTTCAACCGGTTTGATTGAGTTACCTTGTATCCAATTACCATGCTTGCAAATTGAACAATTTTATCTCTGTTAGTGCTAATCCACATTGACCGGGTGTTAGAGGTGGCACCAGTTATCTTGTTCACCTCATTGTTCAGAATCTTCCTCCTACCCGATGTCTGTCTGAATTGGGGTAAGTCGATGATAGCACGAATCACCTCCTTGGTGATTTTATAGGGCCAGTCAAGCCACATGAACTCACCATGGACTTGGATTATCACATACCAAATCATCTCATCCTCGAACTCGGGCGTCTCCAGAATGTCAATGAAACCCTGACCCTTCAGAATTTAAAATTTTGGTTTAATCCATCCATCCTTGTTCAACAAAGTAGATAGATAAATTGATTTAATCTCTGATGAACCCAAATCCTCCAGAGTGCAATGAATATATCAAGAACTTTGTCAAGAACCCTAGAAAATGCACCGATAGAGTCATTGACCTTTGCAATTTGAGGGTATTGTTTGAATTCTGAACATGGGCAATCCTTAATATCCACCACAACAGGGGCAGCCACATCTGCCGGAGCGAGAGCAGATCCAAAAGCCATTCTGATTTCAGAAAAAAATAGAGTGAAAACAAAGAAAATACCTCACAACCAAATTCGATGAAAATCTTTGATAAATCCGTGCAGAGAATACTAGAAATCACTGGAAAATGCTCTTAATCACCTTGACTGCCTTAAACTCACTCTTCTTCACTCTGAGTGTTGTGTGATCATAAATTAAGCAACTTATCCTTTTTAATCTACAAAAACCTAATTTCCCATTGACATTAATGCATGTCGACATATGACACCAGATACAAAATCCATTATCTTAGCACCGATGAATCTCCAGGCTATCTTCACCAAGATTTGAAACAAGCTTTTAGACCTCTATCGGGGGCAATGCAGGATCTGTCATTAATTTGCCTCCCCCTAAGGGTAAGGTGTTAGTTACCAGATAAGTTTCCTACCAATGGAGGAACATTTTTCTCTGCCAGTTGAGTAACCAAAGAATTTACCTCTACCGATTGATCTTCAGACTTCCTAATCCACTATTTAGCATGAGCTTACTAGGTCTCATCAACATTTTTCTTTCCTTTCTTATTTGATGTGTCATTCTCTTCCGATGTATTCTTTCTTCTGTAATATTTGGTAATATGTCCTATTTTCTTGCATGCATAGCAAGTAACATTATTCTTTTGAATTGCCTTGTTGAGTCCTTGACCATTGTTTGACCTACATTGATTAGCCATATGTCCAAACTTTCCACATGCATGACATCTCACATTAATTCTACAATCTTCTATCCTATGACCATACTTATTACACTTTAAACACTAACCGAGAACATCATTATTATGATTATTTTCTCTATTTCTGCATTGACTTGCTCTATGACCAGACTTATTACAAACAAAGCATATATGATTAAATATATGTTCATTGGGTTGCCTTACCAGTGATTTTTTATTCTGGTTGTCTGGTGGATTCCCCTGATTTGCAGTACCAGAGCTTTCTCCATGCTCAAATCCAAGACCTCTAGTTTCTCCAGTCTCTGTTTGATCCTTCAATAATTCATCAAGCCTTGCAAAATTGACCCTAAACTTTTCTTTGTATTCATTTGTAGCATCCAGATCACTTCTTAGGATTGACATCATTCTTTCCAACTCTTGCTCATTGTTCTGTGATTGCACCAAATCAGTTCTCAACACATCATTCTCATGCGCCAACCTAATGCATTCCTCAGATATGTCTTTCAGTGACATCACAAGATTTTCCTTATTCTTCTTCTGATCTTCAATCTCCTTGGACATCCTCATAGTCATGGCTTGCATTTTATTCTTCATGACACCATTCTCCTGACTCATCTTCTGATATAATTCCTTAAGAGCATTCTTCTCTTCATCATCTAGTTTTTGTAAAAGTTCCTTCCTTTTAGCTTGAGTAGATGATGACCTCTCCTATAGGGTAAGAATGAATTCCTTTGTAGAATTTAACTCATCTTTTAACTTCAAGTTCTTCAACCTTTCAACATCATAGTCCTCAAGTCCTACTTCAAGTTCCTTCTGTAGACTCATCTCCATAGATTTCTTATTCGGGATCTTCTTCATTATGTTAGACTTATTCTGAGGCACAAGGCTCTGATACCAATTGTTGGAATCCAAGAACACTGATTCACCCCCCCTCTCAATGTTCTTGGATTCCAACAATTTCTATTAAAAGGATATTCAGATATTTGGAAGGAACAAAAGATTATGGGTTATGGTAATCAAAGGATGATGATTTCAGATTATGTGCCTATACAGACTCAGATTGGGCTGGAGATGTTGATGATAGGAAGAGCACTACATGTGGTGCATTATTTCTTGGGAATAAGTTGGTTTCATGGATTAGCAAGGAACAATCATGTAATTCATTATTTACTGCTAAAGCTGAATATGTAGCTACTGCAACAAATTGCACTCAGATCTTATGGATGAAGCAAATGTTGAAGGATATAAGGGCAAGTTATGATGAGCCTATTAATATTCACTATGATAATACTGTTACTATTGGTATGTCAAAGAATCTGGTATTTCATTCCAAATCAAAACACATTTCTATAAGGTATAATTTCTCGAAGGAAAAGGTTGAAGCAAAGGAAGTCAGATTGGTCTATGTGCCTACTAAGGAATAGATTGCAGATATTCTAACAAATCCATTGCCTAAAGATATTTTTGGATATCTTCGAGATCAGTTGGGGATCACCACCCCTCCGACAGAGACTTAGAGATGCAGGGATGCATCAATCCGGTGAGCTTATTAGAAACATCTTCTGATCTAGGTTGATGGGATGATGCTGCTTCTCAGGGGGAGTAGTCAACTATTTGGTCTAGCATTATCCCTTTATCATTGATATCAAAGGGGGAGATAATGTTCATGTGAAAAACATAAAATATTAGGGGGAGATATATTTTGTTGGTTCTTGATTGTTTGGGGAGATTTTTGGCATTCCTTGGCACTAGGATGCTTTGAGAATCCGTCATTGGATTGGTGAGCCCTTGGAAATTACACTAGACACTAGTTTTAATAGCCAAAATCCTACATTTGATAGTGCAAGGGATGTATATTGTACCTAGAAGTTACTCCTCATGTATCCGCTTAGGATGAGACATAAATTCCCCATGTAATAGATCCTTGGATCTTTGGGGTAAGATAATCTGGTATGCCTGAGAAGTGAGTGTTGTGGAGTGGAGCCAGTGCTACCAGAATCTCTATTTGTCCGACTGAGTGAGGTATTGCTTATGCAAGGAGCCTATCAAATGGTTTCCACTTTCTAGCCTAATTTGTGTTGTCTTCAAGTGTTTTCATTTGTGTTATACTCGTAAAATCAATTTGGGCTAACCTAGGCCCCCATCACTTGCCCACTCATTATTGAGTGGTACAGTTGGCCAATATGTTTACTATGCTTGATGTTTTCTTTTCAAGAGTATATTGACAAACAACTTCCTCATCCTCCACATTTGATTAACATTCCAAATCCTAAATTTTGCACTTGTGTACAAAGTCCAAGCCTAGTCCACCTCACTATCCAACTCATGTTCTATAAGCCTAAGATGTACAAGTATCCCAGGAAGTCTATCGATCATCAAGTCAAGAAGAAGAAACTCACCCAAGCCCAACTCATTAGGCGTCGAAATTTTGGTACACCAACTGCAAACTCTTGCTCAAACATAGGACCTTGTTGCACTGATATCATGATTACACTTATGGTCATAGAAATGAGTTTGATTCTAGTGATGAACTAAGAGTCTGCACCCTACACCAAGGACCAGGCTTGTCTTTTAATACCAACTATCATCAAAATCAGGGTGGTGGCATCCCTTCATACAATTTATCATTTGAACCTATTACTTATTGAGTCATTTTTCATCCTAAGAATAATCTATTCATCACTTTCTTCTAGTCATCACTATCACCCCTCTTTGATCTTTCATCATCCACCTTTTCTAGGGACTTAGCAAATCAATAAATCCAACAATGAAATCAATCAATTATCCAATCATTCAATAAATCATCCAAATCAAATCAACCTCACTCAAAGGTTTGCACCTTGTGAAGTTTTATTTAGACCCCATCTTTAATCAATTAATTATTTGGCCTTAGTTCTTGGGAAAGAATCTCCCCCAAGTACCTTTGGCTCATCTTTTGGGTCTATCAAGACCCTAATTCTATGTCTTTATTTTTCTTAGGATCATTAATCAATCCTTAGTACAAAGAAAATTTGATCATTATCCTAAGGTCTAAATTTCACCCAACCTGGCTGTCACCTTGTTTTTGGTTTCCATCATCAACATCTCCCACCTAAAATCCTCATCCAAAGACTAAGGTGCAATCTTAATCAATAATTTTCCTAATATAGAGACTCAATCATTCAATCAATCTTCATCAAATTCAAATCAAATCAAAATCCAAATTTTTTGCTAAGTACTTTCATCAAGCTCTTTCTTCCAATCAATCTTCCCTAAGGCTATTCTTGCATGGTCACAACTTGATCTGAAAAGAAGAAGATGGCCAAACAACAATATGAAATGCTAGACATTAGTGACCTATATCAAGATCCTACACAAGATCCCACATAAGGGAAAAATTTACAACCCGACATTCAAGATTCACAACCACAAGTGGACCCCAACATGGTTGATCAAGATGACCTCCTCCCCGAAAATGCAAACATTCTTGGTGGATTCATACAATCAAGAAATGATGGAGAAATTCATTCGACATAATCCTAGTGGTCTTTTGAGGGCCCTCATTGAAAATTCCCGCGATATATTCTTGATCAACAACCACAAGGAGATTTTGATCATTGACCTCAAACTTCATCCTTAATCCATAGCACCCACGATATCCATCCCCACAATTTCTGTCTAACCTTCCTCTTCATTTCTAGCATCTATGTCGTTATCCAACCCAACCACATCTATTCTTCAACATGCTTCTATCCCATCCTCCTCTCGCCCACATGTCTTTACTCCTCAATGGTCCATTCCCCTTAACAATGCTGCTAATTTCATCAATGCTTCTCTCTCTCATGCTACCACAACTCGTAGGTCGCATCCAATCATCACCTCTCAAGTTCCATCACATCCATCATCACGTCTCATATCCCTGTTTCTTCATCTTACCAATATATTAGTGGTGGTAATGTGTCATGCATGACTCACCAGATGCCCGGGGCAAACACGGTCCATCATGTCCAAGATCCACAACATGATTTGATCAAGGAAATTTAGGATATGAAGAACATCATCAAAAACATGAAAGAAGGAACTTATAAATTAAAACCTTATTCGTTTAAGGAATTATGTCTTTGTCCCTATGATCCATCAATATCAGTTGCACCTTACCCACTAGGGTTTGAGATGCCTAAGTTTACAAAGTATGAAGGCCTAAGTGACCCTCGAGACCACGTCTGTGAGTTCCACATCTTGTATCAAGAGGTCTCCTATAGTGATTTATATCTTTGTATACTCTTCCCTAAGAGTCTTACAAGAGATTCTCTTGCATGATTATTGTCTGTACCCCGAGGTTCTATCACCTCCTTCCCAGACTTAGCAGAAAAGTTCGTGGCCCACTATGCTTACAACATCGTCAATGATGTTTTCATGATAGACCTATGTAACACAAAATAGAGGCCTGGGGAAACCTTTGCGAACTTCTTGCAAAGGTGGTGACATCTTATCAAAACAAACTAGTGGGATAATGCAAGAAGAACATCAAATTGAATTATTTCAAAAGAATTTGGTACCCGAACTATCAAAACCTTTAACAACTTGGTGTATAAAATCTTTCCAAAAGTTGACTAGCAAAGGCTTAGCTCTTGAATGTGTCTTGTTAGAGGAAGGTAATTTGAAGCATTACCAGAAATCAAACAAAAACAATTCCTCTTATAACAATGATAAACCAAAATTTTGGTTTGAAAACAAGAACGTAGTCGATGATGGTGTCACTGATGCAAAGCAGGTTTAAACTGTGGTCGCTCCTCCAAAACCCACCACCACTAATCATCAATTCAACAATTGGAAAAACAATCAAAATCAATCTCAAAGGCCCCCCAATAATGTCTCAATTTAGGGGCAACCACCCCAATCTCAAAATTAGACTCCAAGGAGTATAGTCCTCTTGCGGGACCCATCGAGGCCATGTTCCAAAAGCTTGTCCAAGTTGGTGCAATTATTTTTCTGATAAGTCACTTGTTTGATCCTAATCAACCCAAACCTAGGTGGTATAATGAGAATGAGTATTGTGACTATCACCGCATCAATGGGCATGATACATGGAAGTGTATGAAACTAAAGAACTATATCGAAGATCTCATTGATAAGGGTGATATTGAGGTAGCAACGGAAAAACTTGGTAATAATAATGACAAACTCAAGATGTACTAGGAACCCTTCCCAAAGCATAATAAAGGAAAGGCCTTGTCATCTAATGCTATCAATTATGATTATACCAATTACATATTCGATTGGGACTCCTTGGTGGGTCATATAGAGCCTACAAATAACCATGTCAATGTCATCACTATCTAGGGAGCTAATCCTCCCCTTCCCAAAATATACCTAGGGTCACTATCCAAGGTGGTCCTCCTCCAAAATCGGCAAGCAGGCTCAACCCCGCCAAAATATTCATTAAAGGTGTCGTGCCTTCCACTTCCCATTCTCAGAATGACTATAATGTAACCACCCGCCACCGAAGGGTGACTGTCCAAGGAGCTCCTCCTCCACCCAATCCTCCCACCATGTCATCCACCCATCGATATGACCTCCTTGATTACCTTGGGAAGACTCCTACATAGATCTCCATCCTAGAGCTCCTAAAAAATTCCCCCATCCACAATGATATTTTGGAACAAGCCCTCCTTAAATCGCGTGTCCCCGACAACATCAATGTTGTCCAGTTCCAATCCCTCATTGGAAACCTTGCTACTCAACACCACCTTGTCTTCACCTCCAATGATTCCCCCTCTGATGATGATCATAATAAACCATTGCACATTGAAGCTCTTATCCATTAACAAAAGGTTAAACTCATCTTGATAGATAGTGGATCTAGACTCAATCTCTGTACATACAAGTTCAAAATGCAATTGGGACTTTTTGAGGACTTGGTTGACCCATCAGAAATAATCACAATCAAGGCCTATGATGATGTAGAAAGGGTTTCCAAAGGCATGATCACCTTACCTCTTCAAGTGGGCCCTGTTACAGTTGAGACCCCTTGCCAAGTCTTACATATTGAACTCCCTTATAACATTCTCCTTGGTTGTTTTTGGATTCACTCCCTTCAAGCCGTCCCCTCCACTTACCACCAATTTCTTTAATTTCCCTTCAATGTTAGAGATATCACTGTCAGAGGTGATCCACAACCTTTTCAGTATTGCAAGCTCTTAGAGGGGAAACATCCATACCACTTCTCGTTAAATAGACCCGCTCCACCTCCTCCATGTGATGCTTCTAAAGTTGCCTCCACTTCATCTCAATAACCTAAGGTCAAGATAGTAGACAATGGTTGCAGAGAGTACAAACTTGAGGATGTCCTACTTGTGGGCAAACTCCCATTATTTCCCAAGTCATTTGGCAAGCCCAAAGAAATTAAGCCAAATAAAAAACCCACTATACAATGTAAAGACACCACCTTCAAGTAGTGGGGCCCACTTGATGAGGAGATTCTTGAGATAAATATTTCCTCTTGGTTGTATCGAGAAGAGGATGAAGAACCAACAAAATTTCCCAATAAGATGTATCCAAAAGCATCAGCCATAGTGGATAAGATGGGTTATAAAGGACACAACCCGGGGCTAGAAGAAAAAGGAATAAAAAAACCAATCAATCCCATCTCATACAAGCATAATAGGGGCTTGGGTTATACTCCAATACCTAAGATCATTATTGTTGGTGCCCTTCAGATCCCTCTTTGGATGTCAAAGACTTTGATGAAGAGGAATTTCATGAAATGCCTTTTGAATATCAATATGACATCTTCTTTGACACCTACATCAATGCCATCAGCTCCATAACCCCTTCAACCCCATATGAGTTGCAACTTTTCCATCTCGAGCTTATAGTCTAGGATCTGTTGGTTCCCAAAACCACAGATTGGAAATCCTAGAGTTTTGCCAAATCTCCTAGTGATTTCTCAATCAGCCTTGGCCAATGAACAGGAATGGTCAAAGACCAAATTCCTTTGCACTTTAGGCTCCACTAGACCTAGGCATGTGTACCTTAATCTCCAAAGCACAAAGAGACTTCTTTACAGTGAATTTAAACTTGTCAAATTAGTTGTTTGCAGGAATGGCAAGATATTTCCTGTAACTGTGCTTTATTATGTGCTTTTAACTTGCTTTAATCTAAAAAATTGATTGTAATTAATAGTGAATGAATTCTTATAAAAGAATGTTGTTGGAACCTTAAGTAATTATGAAAAAACAATATTGGTAGAAATAAGAAGTATGTTTCCCTGATGAAGACCTTATGCACACCAAATTTACTCACATAAAACTAACAGTAAACCAGTGCCTTATTTGACAATTTATATGTTACTTAGTGGACGAATATTTGCAATCAACTTTGGAGACAGTTTGAAAAACTTACAGATATGCAAGACTATCAATGCAATGGTTTTATTATGTTTTGCAAGAATAACAAAAACAATTTTGTTTCCTACACAACATCATGTGATGGCACACTGCAACAAATCTTAAGTAGATTTATCCAAAGAACTTGATTCATCAACACCATATAACATAAAATGATCTGAAGATAAAGACAACAAATCTTATATATTAATTCTGGAATAAAAAGGTATACAAAAGCTATAGACTCATAGGTACTTCATGATGTTCTTGCTTGCACAAAATGACTTCATTTCTACAAACTTGCTTTAAATAACACTACTAGTCCCAACAAACAATCTGAAAGATAGGAGTTTTTTCAATTGTGTGCCCCTTGTATAAAAAAATGACTCCCTATACATATGCGACTCAAAAGACACAAATGAAAGGACACACCCTTTCATTAGTACAAACTAAAAACTAACTCTGGCCATCCACAAACAAGCTTATAAGTGCTAAAGGAAGTCCTCGTCCTTATAAAAACTAACAATATGCCGAAGGAAGTCCTCATCCTTATAAGTGCTGGATTTGAAGATGATATCCTGCACTACCATCTCAATAGTCACAAAGTTTTCCAACTGGTCCATTGTCTCTGCCATGTCCAAGGTGTTAGCCCATGCAATACCTAGGGAAGCATTAAGTAATGATTAACATTATGTAATCCACCCATTCTTGTCCTTAATCTACCATGTTTCATCTATTACTTTTGGAATACCGTGCTGCACAATTTCCTGACAATCATCATATTCAACCTTCAGGTCTACATCAAAATTCTCGTGCTTTTTAATCAGTCTCTGGATTTTCTCAGTAATTGCACTGTCTGCCTGAATAGCCTTCTTATCCTATAAGAGCATATGTAATCTATCAGAAATTCTCTTATGTGACAAATTGTTGTCCATATTCTTCTGGTAAACTGTCCAAAAGTCTTCAAGAACTCCATTTAACTTTTCAAATCTTTTTGACAATAAGACACATGCTGTGTCTGCACTTATGTTCTACATTTTCTCTTTCAACTTCTTATTTTCTTTATGCAATTCCTCACACCTCTTCTTCAATTTTGATTCATCTATTATTTGGGGTACATGCTGACCTCTACTTCTCAAGAGCTCATCATACAATGACTTGTATTTCCTTGCTTCTTTTGCCAACATCTTCATCTGTGCTTTAATCAATTTGGAAATATCAATCCCCATATCTGTTGTGACCATGGGATCCACTTCACCAACTTTTAACTTCATTATATGACCGAAATCTTTATCAACATCAATTATTTTTGGCCTTTTGTTCGAGGGATAAAGATCCCATAGCAACATAGCTTCCTCATCTTGGTCATACCTTGACCTAATGAAAATATCATCAACTCCCTAAATATCCAATTTGAATTCTTTATTTTTTGAATTTAAGAAATAGTAAAAAATGTATGAGGTAGTCAAATCCTAACCGGGATAAATAATAATCCCCACCTTTGAAAGAAATTGTTTCCCTCTTTCAGGGGTTCATCACAACCATCTCCGCATCAATCTCAGCTTTCAGCCTCCTTGTTAACTCTACCTCATTATCTGGGGTGATATTAAGGATTGCATCCCTCAATCTCTTTCCTTTGACTAGATACAAAAAGGTCCTAAAATCTTTAGACCTAACAAAAACATCATTAGACACAAAGGTGTTGTGCTCCTCCAATCTGGCATCAACATCAACATTCATCCTTGCAATAATTTGATCTTGTGCTTTAGGTTCCTCTTCTCTTTCAGGCATTTAAAATCTTGAGACTACCTCATTTTCACCTGATTCACTTTCAATTTCTTCTTCTTCCTCCATTTCCTACAGTCTCTATCTTTTTTCTTCTAATTTTTGATTCAGATTCTGAAAAATTTTCATAGCTTCTTCAAACTCCTTGTTTCTGAAGATATCCAGAACTTCAATATGCTCATGAAAGTAATCACCAAGATTCTACTTTTTCCTGCACTGGTGTATATAGCCCTCCGGGTTATAATTTTTCCTGCTTGTGTGTTCATATAGATTATAATCCTCTATTAACTTTATGTCAATGACATCATAAGCCTTTGTTGATACAATGGTGAAATCATCAAAATGCAGAATTATAGGTAAGAAGACTTGGTTGTGAGCACCCCCAAAGTGATGTTGATTAGAGACACTCATTTGTCTCACAATCACCAAGTAAACAATTCGGTGTGCCATAGGCTTTGGTAGAACATAGGGAGCTCCTTCGAATCCAAATACCCTAACATATGAGAAATCTTGGCATACGTACCAATCACCCTTGTATCTCCATGCTCATGGGGTCTAAGAAATCTTTTAATTTCTTCTAAGAATGATCCATCACAAGAAACCCCAAAAGCTCTGTATAGTGGTTGAACAAAAAACTCTTCAAATTTGACATAATGGGATTTCATGAACTGAGAATCCCACAGTGATACCCACAATTGTATTGGTTTCTCTTACCCATCTTTACCATGAACATTAATTTCAATTCTTCAGGCCATAACCCCCTGGGTTGTCCATAAAACAATATAATCTGCATCAATAATGAATAAAACTTAAGAGATTTATCAGGGTTATTCTGATGATTTAAGAAACCCTGATGCATTTTTTTCACAATGTAGGCAACATAATCAAATTGTCTTGGCTCATGCATTTGTGTATCTGCAACAAGTACTAAAGGTCCTACTTGAGCCACATCTGGAACCTCAACTCCTCCTACTTGATCGCATGCCATGTACGTATATTGCAAATACTGTCTGAAAATGTTAATGTCGAATGGGGGGTCGTCTTCATCTATCAACTTCCCTTTCTCAGCCTTATGTATGGCCAAATTCCACCTGTTGTATACAGTATCCATCTTTGTATATTCTGCTTCCAACTTCTCAAAAGATAGAGGCACATCAGATTCAAAACCAAGACCAAAAACCTCATGAATGGTAGCTACTGAAAGATGGATGAATGCATCACCATTTGGTAATTGGATACATCTTTTTGTGGAATTGTAAGCCCTAGCTAGGGTTTTCAACAATCGAATATTTACAAAGACATTAGGGACCACTAGCTTACCCAATCCAATCATCCATGGGTTTGAGACTAGGGTCGGCTTTCCCCTTCATGAGTAATGATATAAGAACAATTAGTGGCCTCTAACCCTAGTCCAGACATCACCAATTTCTTTAAAATTATCTTCTAGTTGGTCACAGATAGGCCAATTTACCTTAGACCTTTGGGACTTGGCTCCTGGTGAGCTCATCTGGTCAATCATGTCCTAATTTAACTTCCGCTTCTGCGCACTTTCTCCACCTTTAGATTTCTTTGAGGCACTATTAGAAAATTTAGTGACCTTCCTTTGCCTTTGGAAGTAGAACCCTCCATATTTGAATTCTTCAAGCTTTCTAAAATTCAATTTCCTACATTTTAGTTTCGCTTCAATCTGTTATGCAAATTCCTTAGACAAACTTCCATATATAAATTTAATACATCAGGAGAATTTACTCAATTGAAATTGTTCTTTGATTTACCTTGTGCAAATATAGACCTATCTATTGCCTGCATTTAATAATGGTGGGTGGATTCATTAAAATTAAATTTTGCAAAGGATAGTTGATACAACTCCACCTGATGATTCAATCACTTGGCACCACCCATGCTTTTTATCAGCATAGGTATCCCCAGTCACTCCATCAGGCATCGACGTAGCTCATTTTCCCTCATTTCAATGGTTATAGCTTCCCCGATGGCTCTGCCTTCTAGCTAGGTTTTACTTTCACCTTTATGTCACATCGGCGTAGGTCATTCTGATGTACCCTCCTTCTATTCTTCCATGACATTCTTCCCTCACGTATTGGCATAGCTCCAAATATGTTGCTTCGATGGTTAGAAGTTATTCCGATGAGTCCTCCTTCGTAGTCTGCATCTTGTTTGTTACATTTGGTCACCTTATCGGGTATCAGAACAACTCATTTTATGTTTCTCTGATGACCCGATGACATCAACCTCATACTTGATAACTCAATGATGAAAAATGAGTACCAAACCGGTACTGAGAGGGGGGGTGAATCAGTACAGGCACAAAAACTTTTCCTGAACTAGTTTGATTGCAGACTGTAAACTACTGACAGTCCCTAACACCGGTCCAAACCATATTACTACCGGTTAAACATAGTGCAACTATGAAAGACATGAACAGATCAATCTTCTTAGCTTTCCATACAACCTACTCCCTCATTTCCACTTTGTCCTTATGCATAAATAGATAATCTATCATCAGAAATATAATAAATTGCTAGATCAACATGATTCACTGCTTGACAGAAAACAACAAAGCATCACATGAAAAAGGCATCACATATGACACACATATTTTCACGTGGAAACCCAATTGGGAAAAACCACGGTGAGGATGAATACCCACAAGCTCTTTTGAACTCTTTAGAAGTCTATTCTATTAGAAGCCTAGTCTGGTTAAAGACTATTACAAAAGGTTCTGTTAGGAACTGATCTTTGTTAGGGATCACCCAGTTAAGGGATGGAAAGAATGTCCGGTTAAGGGTTAAACCCTGTTAGAGGTTACCTTGTTAAAGGATTTTATGAACTCAATGGCTTTGAGTCACCTCGTTAAAGGATTTACAACAAGCTGGTTAAAGCTACCCTATTAAGGGATTTTCCAACTGTTGAAGTGATTAGAGATCAATAGGTATTACAATGATCTGGTAATAGCACTCAATGCCAATGTAGATCCACTTTAGTTCCTTCCTTCTGCACACACACTAAGCAGGTATCAATCCTATCAACTAGTCTAGCAAGAATCATGTATCTCTACACACAGATACACACACAAAATTTGCCAACAACCTCAGCATGAGATACCGCATCGACCTTATAGGAAACAGATAGGTCGGTAGCATAAATCCTAAACCCTAAACACTTAGGTTGAGAAATTTAGTCGGTTCAATCCTGACCATTGAACACTTTACATTTGAATACAACGGTCTTGAACATGTCTCAAGATATTCTCTATCATTCACTCTTTACCAGTTCTTGAAGGTGATAACCCATCATGCGTTGCACCATTTGTAGAGACTTCGCACATTCCTGAGGTAGATAGGATCAATCTCCTTAATGCAAGATCATTCACGTGCATGAGGCTGACATGGCAACATGATCTGATCTCCATTACAATGCCAACTCATCACAAAATGCCATCGGTTGAAACACATAGGCTCGAACCATTTTAACCAGAAACCCTGAAGCTGAGACTGCCAACCGATAGTCATGCCATATGAACCCTTGATACAAAACATTCCATATACCGATTCTTGTTCCAACATACTTGTTCACTTGGACAAGCATACCACTTCACCTTTTCACATATGCTGGTTCTCTTTGTCAGTTTCTTACCTTCAATAATCTTGTTCACTCTTCATCATGTTACCGGTCACATATGCTGGTTCACTCTTCATCAAGATATTGACATCAATGACAACAAAGTATCATCATGTCAACATATTCTATACATATGCCAACAATCTCCCCCTTTGGCATTGATGGCAATATACAAAGATATCTCTCTTTCTGCATCACATCTTCTCCTTAATACAACAAATATCTTTTCCAGTTTACATCTTCTCCCCCTTTGACAATAATGCCAAAGTGGAGGCACAAGCTTCCCTGTTCCACTATGTTGCTCCCCCTGAGGAGTAGCATCCTTCAACACATCAACACTGAAAAGATATAGGAAAGTAAGATATGAATGATGTGGAGCACAAACCTTTAGATTACCTCTTGAAGGGGCAGCACCCCTAACAGACCTCTTGGTCTTTGCTGAAACCAAGTGGTAATACACACTTCATGTGCAATGTCCGATCTGCTATGCTCTAGATAATATAACTTACCAATCATTGATCGATATTCCTTCTCATTTACCAATGTTGAGTCATCCTCTTTTGATAGTTTACAACTGATCACCATTGGTGTACCAGCTGGTTTACTTTCTTCCATGCCAAAGGTCCTCAACATGTCTTTGACATATTTGGACTGAGTAATAAAGATTCCATTTTTCATTTGCTGAATCTGTAGTCCAATGAAGAACTTAATCTCCCCTATGAGTGACATTTCAAACTCCTTTTTCATCTCATCAGCAAAGTCATGACTCATCTTGTCATTTCCACCAAATATTATGCCATCAATAAAATACTTCGCAGATCAGAATTTGATCTCCTTTTGATTTCAAGTAGATATAGCTATCTTCACTTGTTCTTTCAAATTGAATCTTCACAAGATGGGAATGCAAGCATTCATTCCATGCTCTTGGTGCCTCCTTCAGTCCATATAAGGCTTTATGTAGCCTACACACCATGTCATTGTCTTTTGATAGGGCAAACACATCTGGTTGCTCTATATACACCTCTTCTTCAAGTATTCCATTTAAAAATGCAGATTTTACATCCATTTGGTATACCTTGAATCCTTTAAAATTTGCATATGCAAGAAGCATACGAACTCCTTCCAATATTTCTATTGAAGCAAAGGTTTCACCATAGTCTTCTCATTCTTCTTGGGCATATCCTTTACATACTAGTCTTGCTTTGTTCCTTACCACTGTGCCATCCTCATTTAGCTTATTTCTGAAAACCCATTTGGTTCCAATGACATTTTTATGCTTCGGTTTGGGTACCAAAGACCATGTACCATTCTTTTCTATCTAGTCAAGTTCCTCCTCCATTGCCTTGATCCAATTGTCATCTTTATGTGCCTCTTTGAATGATTTAGGCTCAAATTCAGAGATCATACATGAGCTTTCTCTGACCTTTCTTCTTGTAAAAATTCCTGCATCTTTGTCTCCTATGATTTTCTTTGGATCATGATTGAGTTTGACATACCTAGGTATGTTCTTAATAGCTTCCTCTTACTTTTCTTCATCAGCATCTACTGGTGTAGGAGCACAATTGCTGGTACTGGGCTGATTTGCAACCGATAGTAACCTTTTGGGAACCGGTAGCAACCGGTAGTAACCTTCTGGAAACTAGTAGTAACTTGCACTAATGTTCACTCCTCTTGATATAGCCTTTGCTACCAAATACTCTAAATTAGCTTACCACAGGTGTCTTACCAGTCCAATACTCATAAGGAGTCTTATCCTTTCCTTTCTTGATGAGTACCTGGTTCATTATGTAGACTACAGTGCTCACTGCTTCTCTCCAAAAGGTGTGAGTGACGTTTCCTTGGATCAACACAGTTCTAGAAACTTCAACCACAATCTGGTTGTTTCTCTCTGTTAGGCCATTCTACTGTGGAGTTTGGGGGGTAGACAGTTGCCTCTTGATGTCATTTTCTTCAAAATATTTTTTGAATTGACCAGAAGTGAATTCCCCTCCTTGATCAGTTCTAAGGCTTTTGATTCTTCTACCACTTTCCTTTTCTACCAGTTCTCTGTTTATTTTGAACTTTCCAAAGGCTTCAGACTTGTCTTCAAGAATGTGACCCACATCAGTCTTGAGTAATCATCTGTAAGAATCATAAAATACCTATCTCCCTGCACACTCCTAGTTTTCAGAGGACCACACAAATTAGTATGCACAAGATCAAGTAAGTTGTCAGTAGTGAAAGATTTACCTTTAAAGGTTGAGGAAGACATTTTCCCCTGTTGACATTCTCTGCACAAAGGATTTTCTGGTTTGCTCAGCATTGGCAGTCCTCTAACTGCCTTGATCTTACTGGCCTTCACTATGTTATCAAAGTTTACATGGTAGAGTCTCCTATGCCATATCCAGCTATCATCAAACTTAGCCATAAGACATGTACTTATATTTGCATTTAGCTAAAATAAGTTATCTTTGGTCTGCATACCGGTGGACATCAAT
Source organism: Cryptomeria japonica (assembly GCF_030272615.1). Lineage (NCBI taxonomy): Eukaryota > Viridiplantae > Streptophyta > Pinopsida > Cupressales > Cupressaceae > Cryptomeria > Cryptomeria japonica. Next base: position 464,026,254 of record NC_081405.1, on the reverse strand, counting down.
TGACCATTCTTTCCTTTGATTTTGCAGACTCCATTTTTGAATTCCAGAGTGAGTCCACTATCATTCAACTGGGCAACACTCAGTAGATTGTGTCTAAGACCTTCCACACAGTACACATTGTCAACACTTCTCTTTCCATTTAGAGAGATGGACCCTCTACCTTTGACCATACATGGTGCATCATTACCAAAAGAAACCACCCCACCATCATACTCTTCCAGAGATATAAACTTGCTCCGGTCACCAGTCATATGGTGAGAACAACCACCATCAATAATCCACTCATTGGAATTATGAAAGTGGGAGACAAGAGCCTTTTTGTCTGACACATCCTCCTTCACTGTAACAAACACAATATCTTCATTTTCTTCATCTTTTGATTTCTCATCCGCGACACCTTCATCAACTACTACAAAATAGTTTCTCTGGTTTCCTCCTTTGAATTTCTTGAATCTTTCCAGTTTGTCCTTGTTGTCACCATTAGGACAGTTTATAGTGATGTGTCCTATCCAGTTACAAGACAAGCATTTCAAAGGAAACTTACCTCTGTATTTGCTAGTTCCCTTAGGAAGTCTCTTGGCAAGAAGAGCTTCAAATTCCATCAAAATCTCCTTGTCATCCATTTCTCTTCTCTATCTTGGTTCACCACTAGTGCTTGCTTCTTTTCCTTTTCTAGATGGTACATCAGATGCTCTAAAAGTTGATTCAGTCTTCTAAACACTGCCATCAAAACTGTTTAGCTCATAGGCTGCCAACTTTGCAATGATGGAGTGTAGGGATACCTTAGTCTTGTTTATTGATCTGAACTCCTGAATAGCAGCCACCCTTATTGCATAGACCGGTAATAAGGATCTTAAAAATTTGCTAACAACAATGGAATCTTCCATTTTACCACCTGCACTCTTGATATATCCAACAATAGTTTTGATTCTTATTCCATATTGTTGAATGGTCTCACCTTCAACCATCCATATGTCTTCAAACTTCCCTCTAAGGCTTTCTTCCTTAGCTTGTTTTACATGCTCATCACCGCCATAGAAATTATCAAGAGTATCCCATACTTCTTTGGGATTTTCTTTATCCTGGACATCAATAAACTTAATGTCAGATAAACTACTGATTAGGGCTTCCATGACTTGCCCATTCTCCTAAATCTCTCTCTTTTGTTCATCGGTGAGAGTATCGGTAGGGATAACATAAACATTCTCAACATAGCTCCAACATTGAGCACCCATGCTTCTGATGTATATCTTCATTCTGTCCTTCCATATTTTAAAGTTATCTCTATTGAATTTTGGACCTTCCCTCTTCATCATTATAATAGGATGTTTTCCTCAAGTGGTTAAGCTTACAACACAGAGGACCTGGAGGTAGCTCTGATACCAATTGATTTCTCAATGATGAAAAATGAGTACCAAACTGGTACTAAGAGGGGGGGGGTGAATTAGTACAGGCACAAAAACTTTTCCTGAAGCAGTCTGATTGCAGACTGTAAACTACTGACAGTCCCTAAAACCGGTCCAAACCAGATCACTACCGGTTAAACACAGTGCAACTATGAAGGACATGAACAAGTCAATCTTCTTATCTTTCCATACAACCTACTCCCTCATTTCCACTTTGTCTATATGCATAAACAGATAATCTATCATCAGAAATATAATAACTTGCTAGATCAACATGATTCACTTCTTGACAGAAAACAACAAAGCATCACATGAAAAAGACATCACATATGACACATATATTTTTCACATGGAAACCCAACTAGGAAAAACCATGGTGGGGATGAATACCCACAAGCTCTTTTGAACTCTTTAGAAGTCCACTCTATTAGAAGCCTAGTCTAGTTAAAGACTGTTACAATAGGTTCTTTTTGGAACCAATCCTATTAGGGATCACCCGGTTAAGGGATGGCAAGAATACCATGTTAAGGGTTAAACCCTGTTAGAGGTTACCTTGTTAAAGGATTTTATGAACTCAATGGCTTTGAGTCACCCTGTTAAAGGATTTACAATAAGTTGGTTAAAGCTACCCTGTTAAGGGATTTTCCAACTATTGAAGTGATTAGAGATCAACAGGTATTACAATGATCTGGTAATAGCACTCAATGCCAATGTAGAACCGCTTTAGTTCCTTCCTTCTGCACACACACTAAGCAGGTATCAATCCTCTCAACTGGTCTGGCAAGAATCACGTATCTCTGCACATAAATACACACACAACATTTTCCAACAACCTTAGCGTGTGATACCACATCGACCTTATAGGAAACAGATAGGTCGATAACATAAACCCTAAACCCTAAACACTTAGGTTGAGAAATTTAGTCGGTTCCATCCTGACCATTGAACACTTTGCATTTGAATACAACGATCTTGAACATCAGAGCAAGTTTGATGTGAAATGTTCACTCCTCTAGTTTAGATATAGGAACTTTGAAGCCATTCAATACATGCTTCATCCAAATAGTCTTTGTGCAGTTCATAAAAGCTACAACATACTCTACTTTTGCTATAGACTGAGTAATACAACTTTACTTTTTACTCATCCATGGGACCAATCTACCACCGAGAAAGAATGCACCACCGGTTGTGCTCTTCTGGTCATCTACATTACCAGCCCAATCAGCATCTGTGAACACTTTCAGGTTGAAATCATTATTGTATGGATACCATAACCCATTGTCAATAGTTCCCTTTAGATATCTAAGAATCTGCTTGATTGATAGCAAGTGGGATTCTCTTGGTCTTTGCTGAAACCGAGTGGTAATACCCACTTCATGTGCAATGTCCGATCTGCTATGCACTACATAATATAACTTAGCAATCATTGATCGATATTCCTTCTCATTTACCAATGTTGAGTCAACCTCTTTTGATAGTTTGCAACCAGTCACCATTGGTGTACCAACCGGTTTACTTTCTTCCAAGCCAAAGGTCCTCAACACCTCTTTGACATATTTGGACTGAGTAATAAAGATTCCATTTTTCATTTGCTGAATCTGCAGTCAAATGAAGAACTTAATCTCCCCTATGAGTGACATTTCAAACTCCTTTTTCATCTCATTAGCAAAGTCATGACTCATCTTGTCATTTCCATCAAAGATTATGTCATCAACAAATACTTCGCAGATCAAAATTTGATCTCCTTCTGATTTCAAGGAGATATTTCTATCTTCACTTGTTTTTTCAAATCCAATCTTCACAAGATGGGAATGCAAGCATTCATACCATTCTCTTGGTGCCTGCTTTAGTCCATATAAGGCTTTATGTAGCCTACACACCATGTCATTGTCTTTTGATAGGGCAAACACATCTGGTTGCTCTATATACACCTCTTCTTCAAGTATTCCATTTAAAAATGCAGATTTTACATCCATTTGGTATACCTTGAATCCTTTAAAATTTGCATATGCAAGAAGCATACAAACTCCTTCCAATCTTAGTACTGGAGCAAAGGTTTCACCATAGTCTTCTCATTCTTCTTGGGCATATTCTTTACATACTATTCTGGCTTTGTTCCTTACCACTGTGCCATCCTCATTTAGCTTATTTCTGAAAACCCATTTGGTTCCAATGACATTTTTATGCTCCGGTCTAGGTACCAAAGACCATGTACCATTCTTTTCTATCTAGTCAAGTTCCTCCTCCATTGTCTTGATCCAGTCATCATCTTTATGTGCCTCTTTGAATGATTTAGGCTCAAATTCGGAGATCATACATGAGCTTTCTCTAACCTTTCTTCTTGTAAAAATTCCTGCATCTTTGTCTCCTATGATTTTCTTTGGATCATGATTGAGTTTGACATACCTAGGTATGTTCTTAATAGCTTCCTCTTGCTTTTCTTCATCATCCTCATCTTCATCACCATCTACCGGTGTAGGAGCACAATTGTTGGTACTGGGCTGATTTGCAACCTGTAGTAACCTTGTGGGAACCGGTAGTAACTTGCTCTGATGTTCACTCCTCTTGATATAGAATTTTCTACCAAATACTCTAAAGTAGCTTACCACAATTGTCTTACAAGTCCAATACTCATAAGGAGTCTTATCCTTTCCTTTCTTGATGAGTACCTGGTTCATTGTGTAGACTGCAGTGCTCACTGCTTCTCTCCAAAAGGTGTGAGCAACCTTTCCTTGGATCAACATTGTTCTAGCTGCTTCAATCATAGTCTAGTTGTTCCTCTTTGCTAGGCCATTCTGCCATGGAGTTTGGGGGGCAGACAGTTGCCTCTTGATGCCATTTTCTTCACAATATTAGTTGAATTGACCAGAAGTGAATTCCCTTCCTTGATTAGTTCTAAGGCATTTGATTCTTCTACCACTTTCCTTTTCTACCAATGCTCTAAACATTTTGAACTTTCCAAAGGCTTCAGACTTGTCCTTCAAGAATGTGACCCACATCATTCTTGAGAAATCATCTGTAAGAATCATAAAATACCTATCTCCCTACACACTCCTAGTTTTCATAGGACCACACAAATCAGTATGCACAAGATCAATTAAGTTGTCAGCAGTGAAAGATTTACTTTTGAAGGTTGACGAAGACATTTTCCCCAGTTGACATTCTCTGCACAAAGGATTTTTTGGTTTGCTTAGCATCAGTAGTCCTCTAACTGCCTTGATCTTACTGGCCTTCACTATGTTATCAAAGTTTACATGGTAGAGTCTCCTATGCCATATCTAGCTATCATCAAACTTATCCATAAGACAAGTACTTATATTTGCATTTAGCTGAAATATGTTACCTTTGGTCTGCATACCAGTGGCCATCAGTTCACCATTCTTTTCTTTGATTTTGCAGAGTTCATTTTTGAATTCCAACATGAGTCCACTATCATTTAGCTAGGCAACACTCAATAGATTGTGTCTGAGACCTTCCACCCACTACACATTGTCAGCACTTCTCTTTCCATTTAGAGAGATGGATCCTCTACCTTTGACCATACATGGTGCATCATTACCAAAATGAACCACCCCACCATCATACTCTTACAGAGATATAAACTTGCTCCGGTCACCAATCATATGGGGAGAAAAACCACTATCAATAATCCACTCATTAGAATTATCAAAGCAGGAGACAAGAGCCTTTTTGTTTGAGACATCCTCCTTGACTGCAATAAACACAATATCTTCATTTTCTTCATCTTCTGATTCCTCATTTGTGACACCTTCATCAACTGCTACAAAATAGTTTCTCTGGTTTCCTCCTTTGAATTTCTTGAACCTTTTCAATTTTTCCTTGTTGTCACCATTAGGACACTTTATAGCGATTTGTCCTATCCGATTACAAGAGAAGCATTTCAAAGGAAACTTACCTCTATATTTGCTAGTTCCCTTAGGAAGTCTCTTGGCAAGAAGAGCTTCAAATTCCATTAGAATCTCCTCATCATCCATTTCTCTGCTCTGTCTTGGTTCACCGCTAGTGCTTGCTTCTTTTCCTTTTTTGGATGGTACAATAGATGCTCGAAAAGTTGATTTAGTCTTCTAAACACTACCATCAAAACTGTTTAGCTCATAGGTTGTCAACTTTGCAATGATGGAGTATAGGGATACCTTAGTCTTGTCTATTGATCTCAACTCCTGAATAGCAGCCACCCTTATTGCATAGACCGGTAATAAGGATCTCAAAAATTTTCTAACAACATTAGAATCTTCCATTTTACCACCCGCACTCTTGATATCTCCAACAACACTTTTGATTCTTATTCCATATTGTTGAATGGTCTCACCTTCAACCATCTGCATGTCTTCAAACTTCTCTCTAAGGATTTCTTCCTTAGCTTGTTTTACATGCTCATCACCGCCATAGAAATTCTCAAGAGTATCCCATACTTCTTTGGGATTTTCTTTATCCTGGACATCAATAAACTCAATGTCAGATAAACTACTGATTAGGGCTTCCATGACTTGCCCATTCTCCTAAATCTCTCTCTTTTGGTCATCGGTGAGAGTACCAGTAGGGATAACATAAACATTCTCAACATAGCTCCAATTTTGAGCACCCATGCTTCTGATGCATATCTTCATTTTGTCCTTCCATATTTTAAAGTTATCTCTATTGAATTTTGGACCTTCCCTCTTCATTATTACAATAGGATCTTTCCCTCAAGCAGTTAAGCTTACACCACAGAGGACCTAGAGGTAGCTCTGATACTAATTGATAACTCAATGATGAAAAATGAGTACCAAACTGGTACTGAGAGGGGGGGGGGTGAATCAGTATAGGCACAAATTTTTTTCCTAAACTGGTTTGATTGTAGAATGTAAAATACTAACAGTCCCTAACACTGATTCAAACCAGATTACTATCGGTTAAACACAGTGCAACTGTGAAAGACATGAATATGTCAATCTTCTTATCTTTCCATACAACCTACTCCCTCATTTCCACTTTGTCTTTATGCATAAACAAATAATCTATCATCAGAAATATAATAACTTGCTAGATCAACATGATTCACCGCTTGATAGAAAACAACAAAGCATCACATGAAAAAGACATCACATATGGCACACATATTTTTCATGTGGAAACCCAACTAGGAAAAACCACATGGGGATGAATACCCACAAGCTCTTTTGAACTCTTTAGAAGTCCTCTCTATTAGAAGCCTAGTCCGGTTAAAGACTGTTACTATAGGTTTTGTTTGGAACCAATCCTATTAGGGATCACCCAGTTAAGGGATGGCAAGAATACCCGGTTAAGGGTTAAACCCTATTAGAGGTTACCTTGTTAAAGGATTTTATGAACTCAATGGCTTTGAGTCACCTTGTTAAAGGATTTATAGCAAGCTAGTTAAAGCTACCCTATTAAGGGATTTTCCAACCGTTGAAGTGATTAGAGATCAATAGGTATTACAATGATCTGGTAATAGCACTCAATGCCAATGTAGATCCACTTTAGTTCCTTCCTTCTGTACACACACTAAGCAGGTATCAATCCTCTCAACTGGTCTAGCAATAATCCTATATCTCTACACATAGATACACACACAACATTTTCCAACAACCTCAGCATGAGATACCATATCGATCTTATAGGAAACAGATAGGTTGGTAGCATAAACCCTAAACCCTAAACACTTAGGTTAAGAAATTTAGTCGGTTCAATCCTGACCATTGAACACTTTGCATTTGAATACAATGGTCTTGAACATATCTCAAGACATTCTCCATTGTTTGTTCTTCACCGCTTCTCAGAGGTGATAACCCATCACGCGTTCTCCATCATTTGCAGAGACTTTGCACATTCCCGAGGTTGATAGGATCAATATCCTTCATGCAAGATCCTTCACGTGCATGAGGCTGATGTGGCAACACTATATGATCTCTATTACAATGCTAACTCATCACACAATTCCATCGGTTGAAACACACAGGCTCAAAACATTTCAACCGGAAACCCTGAAGCTGAGATTGCCAACTGGTAGTCATGCCATATGAACCCTTGATACAAAACATTCCATATATCGGTTCTCGTTCTGACATACCAGTTCCGGTTCACAACATCATACTGGTTCACTTGGACAAGCATACCACTTCACCTTTTCACATATGCTGGTTCTCTTTGTCAGTTGCTTACCTTCAATAATCCTGTTCACTCTTCATCATGTTAGTGGTCACATATGTCGGTTCACTCTTCATCAAGATATTGACATCAATGACAACAAAGTATCATTATGTCAACATATTTTGTACATATACCAACAATACTTGTGTATCTTTTTACTTCTCTGGTCTATCAACATACGTTTCCTCGATGAGATCGCCCTGCATGTACCCATCTATGATTTCTCATCGGGTATCAGTGTACTGAAAAATGTCTCGTCCTAATGAGATGATGATATCCTGATGACTTCAACTTCGATCGGTGTAACTTATCCCAATCAAGTCTCCTTCTTTGTGCTAGACTTGTCTTCCTCATCAGGTATCGACATAACCTGAAACACCTCTCCCCAATGGTTTAAGTTACCCTGATGACTCAGTATTCTCCTCTTTTTGGTATCGCCTCATCAGAGTAAGTCAAGCTGATAACACCACCTTCGCCATTGATTCCATCGAGAATTGGAGTAGCGTAAGATGACACTTTCTGATGACCTGATGACATCATGAACAAGTGTTCTGCTCCATCCGATATCAAACTCCGCCTTATTGTTATGCTATCGGTGTAGCTCTTCCTGATGGATTACTAACTCACCAAATTTCTCCCTGTAGATTGCACCTTGAGAAAACACCATCAGACTCATCAGTGTGAGTTTTGTTGATCAACACACACCCTTTTTTCCTTGGGCAATCTTATCGAGGTGACTTACACTGATAAACATAATTTTATATTTTATGAAAATAAGTCTTTCTTTCACAAATGTAACTTTCCACAACCATGCTAATGGACTTCTAGGGCACTGAAAACATCTTTGAATGCACTCATGACCCTACTTCTATGATGAACCCTAAAATGTACTAATGCAAAAATTGTCATGGTGAAGGTTATCAAAATGTCACCATACTTAATGCCATCGCTTAATATGCCCAGGTGATACTTGTTCATGCAGATTCAGGTTACAATTGGATTTCTCTGATACAACAACATATCTCTTGCACATGCAATCCAGTAGTAAATGCTCTTATGATGAAAATACACATAGATTGCATCATTTAAATAACATTAAAATATTTTGCAAAAATGTGTGCTAACAAGACCAATGAGACAAACTTTCTTTGGACGCATGTGTCGATGACAATGCTCTCATGACTCTCCTAACTATGCACAACTTGGAAGACTGTAGCATAGTTCATGGGATACAACTACATGAGAATGGATACTTTGGTAGTCAACTCAATGCCCTTAGTCACAAAAAAAGACAATAGAAATTAAAAACATGATTCCTTAGGTAAAAACCTTCCTAAGGCACCTATGGATGAGAAAAAAGTGAAAACAAAGGGCATATCCTTAAGTGAAAACCTGGACTAGGCACTTGAGGATGAGGGACTTAACCTCCCTACCATGGTTCCCTTGCAACAAGACTTATAGAGGAAACAAACACTATCAATGTGGGCACTGAAGATACTCCTAAGAATGTGCTCATTGCTAAGTCTCTATCGGATCAAGAAAAATAGAACTTCATCAATTTTCTCATACAATCAAAGATTAACTTTACCTAGTCTTATGCTGACATTCCAGGCCTTGATCTAGACTTAGTAGTCCACAATCTTGTTGTCCGTCTAGATGCCAAACTTGTAAAGCAGAAATTATGCAAGATGCATCCACATACTGCACTCCTTGTCAAGGAAGAACTTGAAATTATGTTGGATGCTAGACTCATAAAACCAATAGATTATCCTAAGTAGGTGTCCAACATTGTCCCTATAAGAAAAGCTATTGGGTGTTGGCATTTGACTGAACCAGTAAATGATTGATTGGTGAATGTGATGAAGAGATTGAGATTGATGTTTGATGACTAATTCTTGTGTTGTCATTGATGGCAACAATGTTTTTGGTAGTCATCTAAGTCTTTTAAGCCAAGCGGTAAGGTATAATTGGTAATAGTGACAATTTACTAGTGAGCTGACAAATAGGTCCTTAACCAGTAAACAAAGACAGAGTTGCATTCATGCAACTAGTATAGGTGATTGATTAAGAGTTGGATGATGTGGTTTTAAAGTAATGATGGAGATAGGTGTTTGGAGCTATGTTCATGACTACATTGGTAGATTCAATTGGATAAGTGAGATTAGATGTACAGAGTAGGCATTCTGATGAACACTTAATTGGTAGTGTTAAAGACACTTAAATTGGTAAAATGACATAGGTTTTGTTTTATTTTTGGTTTGTTATGTCAGTGGCCAACATAAGTTCGACATACAATGTTATTTTGTCTAGATTCATTGAACCTAGGAAATTTTTCTAAGGTTGTAGCCGACTAAGTTGATATCTATAAAAAGTGTGATGAGTTATGAGATAGAAATGCGTATGTCGATGAGATCGAAGGTGAATAAGGTGAAGTTGATTATGTGGTGATTAGTGAAGCTCTGTATTTATGTGTTGTTGAAGTTTTGAGGATATGAAGTGGATCTTATCATACATAGGTGTTACATGAAGATCATTTGAATTGTTGTTTTCCTAACAATTTGTAGCAGTAAAATCACCTAACTGTGTAGGTCCTAACATGCCTTACATTGTAAATCCCTTAATCAGGTAGCTCTATATCAGAGTATTAAATAATGTTGTGAGGTTGATCCTAATAGGTCAATACTCCTAACAAGGATCATCATTTAAATCCCTTAATCTGGTGACTCCTAATTAGGTCTGCTCCTAACAAGGCATATTTTTAAGACCTTAACCGGTCAAGATTTCTATTCTGCTGATAGTGAATCTTGTAGGTATTAACTCCCACCATGGTTTTTCACTTTTGGGATACCACATATAAATTTCTTGTGCTATGTGGAATTTTATTTATTGGGCATTAGCTTATGTGGTGATATTCCTCTTATTCTTTATAAGTTTTAAGTGGTTTAAGTTGGTGATCAGATTCATATTGTTTTTGCTTGCATTGATTCAACCCCCCCTCTCAGTGCCTTATAAGTTTATCAATTGGTATCAAAGCCAACCTTGTTTGAGGCTTAACCACTTGAGAAGGATTCCTAAGGTAGACATGGGGGATATGAGTTATAGAGAGATGTCTAACAAACTTGCAGAAACTGAGAAAGTCCTAGAAACATTGAGAGGCAAGTATAAAGCTTCACTTGCTAAGAGAAGAGAGCTAACCGAACAACTGTTGGAGGTTTCTGAGAGCAGTTCTTCTAATGAAGAAAATATAGGTGCATTGGTTGATGAGGTGGATAAATTGAATGATGAGAAGACTAACTTGAGGAGAGAGCTAGAAGCCCTAACTATCTAGATGAGTCAAGGACTTGAAGAAAGGAGGGAAGTAGAAGACAAGATCAAAGAGAAAGAGAATGAGATCTTTAAGAAAAATTAGAAAATTGACACTCTATATACACACTGGCATGATGAAAAAGATGAAAAAGAAGAGATAAAGACAGAATTGGATATGGCATGGTCTCTTAGAGAGACTCTTATGAAAAGGAATGAAGACCATACACAAGAACTTGTTGATGCTAATGAGAATTTTCAAAAGCTTAACAAAAGTTCTACCATGCTTGATGAACAGATCCAATCTCAAAGGATGAATGGTGATACAACTGGATTGGGTTACAATATATTTGAGAAAGGTGAGCCTTTCGGTACAAAGGACAACATGAATGAAGGTAAATCTATGCCTAAGATTCAGAAACTTACTAGTTAAGAAATCCAAAAGCCTATTTATTTCAATTGTCATAAATCAGGACATACTACTAATGTTTTAGAAGTAGATCAGATGTTGCTAATGGTTATAGACCCAATATTTATCAAGGATATAAGCCTAGAACCTTTAATGGTTATTGTTACACTTGCAACATGCATAGACATAGAGTTGTTGAGTGCAGGTACAAAGCAAATAATTTGGCACCTCACATGAGTCAGAGGTCTGGTGGTGGTTGGCAAAGAACCTTTAATGACTAGAGAAGTCCTAACTAGCAAAGACCCTATGCTAACCGGTCTAGTCCCTATGAGATGGAAAAAAGGATGAATGTGGTCTGCACAATCTGTCATAACTATGGTCATGTAGCTATGAATTACAGAAGAAGGATTGGTAGAGGCAATGTTGGACCTTGGAGAGTATCTAGTATGGCTTGTTATCATTGTCATAAAACATGACATATTGCAAAGTTTTGCAGAACTAAGGTGAACCAACTGGTAAATCAATCTGCTGATCAAAAAGGGAAGATGAAAGTTGATGTGGAGGAGACTAGAGCTGAAATGAATAGAATCTGGAAAAAGAAGGATGATGAGAAAACCAAAGACAAACCATCTGAAGATCCTATTTCTTCACCTAGTGTGGAGAACCCTTCACAGATAAACTAAGTTGTTAAAAGCTTAGGAGGAGCTTAATGTTTGATATATTTTAGAACCCCCTAAAAGACCATAAGTTATGTTAAATCTGCATACTTTGATGTATGATGATATTTTGAAGTGATTTTATGATCAAACTGGTAGGTTTGATGTGTTATGATAACCGGTAGTGTGTTATAAGATATTTTAGGGTTTTACTGGTAATAGAATTTAATGCGGTAGATAATGGGAAAATAAAAAAAGCTTTTTGAATATCATTTGTCACATTGCATTCTTGTGGGAACTCAGAGAGAGAATATTGTAGAGTAGATTTTGTGTTTGGAACATTGATAGAGATTTGAAGTTATCTGGTGTGATTTGCGATCAACAATTGGTGGTAAAGCTTTGTTGGTGTTTGGGACCCTAGTGCAGAAGCAGTAAAAGGTATTTATCCAAAAATCTTATTATCTTCTTATCTTTTTGAATCGTTGAAGATGGATACCCCTCATCTAGTTGATGTTACTGATAGACCTCGTCCTGAATTTAAGAGGCACTCATTTAAGTTTGAGGCAATTGATCTCATTGGAGCCCTATCTAGAGTTCTTTATGGTGTATTACCTGGTGAAGATGTTAGATCATTCTATCATTGCAAACTGGAGGATCTTAGTATTGGTGTTATTTTTTATCAATATAAAGCATTATGTGATAAGAATGGAGTGATAAAAGAATAGCTCAAGAGGGTTATTGAGAAAGGGTTTCACCATGGCCTAAATTTCATTATTGATTTTGATGATGAACTTGTGAGATATGTGCTTAGCAGAATTCATGACCAGTTTATGTGGCTCGACCAACTACAAAAAATTTCTAAGGAAGCTATTCACACTATCACCAAATTTTGTGCCACTGGTGAGGTCCCTGTACTCAGATCCATTCCTAAGAATGATGTAGAGAATTTAACAGGTTCTAAATGGGATGGAAGAGAAATGATTGTGAATAATATCAATGATATGATAGTAAAGTATGCTTCTATGGTGATCAGTTATTGGACCTATTACTCTAGGAGGATGAACAACATCCATGTTGCTACTATTCACACTACCCACCGGATGATAAAAGAGGATGTTGACTATGACTTGTCAGAGGCATTGAGGAGTCAAGTGATTCTAAACCTAGAATCCATCAAGAAGGATAAGATGTTTGTTAGTCCTAATCAGTGCTAAGAGGGGAGGGGTGAATCAACACTTGATCAATTTTTCACAATTAAAACTTTTAACTCAAAACTGCACTTACTTAATATTCATCAATATACTTAATTACTACAGAACAATATAGTGAAACCAAGCTTTATCTCATGGAAACCCAAATGGGAGAAAACCACGATGTGAGTAGGAACTCACAAAATTTGTACTCTTTTTGAATATGCTCGGTGAGGAGCCATCCCTACTAGGAGATTACACAGACACTGTTAGGTACCACCTGGTTAAGGGATTTTGATTAAGGTCTGTTAGTGCCTTTACCCTATTAAAGGTAGCCTGATTAAAGGACTTAAGAACATCAATTAATATGTCACCCGATTAAGGGATTTTACAAAGGGACCTGTTAAAGTCCACCTGATTAAGGGATTTAAGTTGCAATGGTTAGAAAGCAACAAAAGAATGATCTGTTGAATTAGCTACTGGTAGCTTGATTAGATCACAATGATAATCATACTCTATCCACACCAGTTGTGTCTACTCTGCACAACACCAATTTTTTGCTTACACCTTCGGCTCTGTGCTCTGTCGGTTCTCTGACCTTTGGCTCCGCACTCTGTCGGTCCTTTGTCCCTCGGCTCTGCACTCTGTCGGTCCTTTGTCCCTCAACTCTATACTCTGCCGATCTACATCATACATTCTCTTCTTTGCTAAATCTTTTTAGCACTTCATCTCACTCTACTCTTCACTTTGGATTGCCTTCTAGAGGATCTTCTTTTTGCAAATTTTACGATCAAGAATTTTGTAATGAACTCAAAAATACTTTATACATTTTCTGCCATCACCTTCAGGTGTTTCCTCAATCAAATTAATCATAGATTTTGGAAGATTTCAAATTCAAAATCTCCCACTCCTTCTCTATGCGCCCTGCAACAATTTTGCCACCGCATCCCCCAAAATAGTGACTTCATGTGAACCAAAAAAACCACAAGTATTCATGGCTTGATTGCATGGTAACTGAAGTTGGCTTCATGAATCTTTAAGTTTGGCATAGACACAAGCTCACCAGCTCACCTTTTACCATCACACCTAAATAACCGATCACCACTCCGAGGTTTATGGTGATCACCTATCTTCCTTTTGCCTTACCGGTGTACCAGTATACCACTGTGCTCTATATTACCAGTTTATCCTTTCATTGTCAGTTTGTTGTGCTAGCATCAAGTTTCTTTCCCTATTTGCCAATGAGGTTCTGGTTTGCATACAACCTCAAGTTTTCTTTCTTGAGTCACCTTTTGTGACTTAATCATCATTAGAATGACAGATCTTCTTGAGTGACAGACCGGTTGGCTTAGTCTGTCTTCCCTTGAGCTGATTGAACTTTGGTCATTTGTTTCTAATGTTGTTTCCATGTGTTTGCAAGTCATTACCTTTGCTACTGAAATACAGCACTCCACTGATACCATTTCACCAGTCAGTGTTAGAAATCAATGACAAATCTTATCTCATATACCGGTTCTCTAGATTGACCAGTTTTGTCAATGCCAACAAGGTTAAGGTTCAAATTTGCTCAATTAATTCTTGGATTATTCTTTTAATTTCAGAATTATTTCCCCGATATTGGTGATATCCAATGGATAGATGGCACTCCAACATTGGTGCAAATGAAGGACAACATTATAATGCTTGGTAATGGTTTTGAAAAAATAACATGGGGATATTTTAAAGACTTTCAGAAGAAAATGCATGCAAGGGAAAGGATATCGATAGAGGTTGTCAACCGATATGAAAACACAATTTGCTTTATGGTTGATACATATACTTGCATGATGGAGGAAACTGTGCCCCAAACTATATGGGTTATTCACATGGGATATGACATGGACAAAGATCTTCTGATTGCATATGCTAATCTTTTGTTTGCCCAACCGGTAGATACAACAACAACATGTTTTGGCACTTACAAGGAGAAATCCCTTCAAGTGCATTCTGAATGTAATAGTCTGATAATAGCAAAGAAAGTTAGAAAGGAAGTTGAAGCATTTGCAGAGAAAGCATGATTCACAAAGGAAGCCATTTCTAAAGCAAGAGCAAAGCATGCTGCTCAATAGGCCGAAACATCAAGTGCACTAACTGGTACCCCCACCAGTGTAAAGACAAGAGCTAGAAAGGTGAAAGTTGTAGAGAAAGAAAAACCAACAGTTGTTAAGAAGGAGAAACCATCAAAGATTCAGTTCTAGAGAAAAGGCAAGATTGTTGAATCACTTGTTGCATCGATTAAGACTGGTAAAAGGAAAAAGCAAAAAGCATAGAAACTGATAGATGCTAATGAAGAAGAGACTGAGTCCGAAGGAGAAAAGAAAGCCCTAAGGGCCAACAACAAAAGGTCAAAGGGTGTTGGTACTCCAAATGTGAAATCTCCAAATAAACTGGTAATCAAGCCCTCACCTTTCAAAAATTTAATAATAAACATCAAAGAGTGTGGTGTATTGACTAGTGTGAAGAAACTCTATGATAAGTTTAGTGAAGATGAACAAAGGCAGATTGAGGATGTAGTTATTTACATGATGAATAAATACAACAAGGCCCTAATTGAATTGCAAGGGTGAATTCTAAATTTATTGTATAATATAATTTATGCTAGATGGAAGGCAAGCATGAGACAAGACAGAGAGTTTATTGAATATTTCCTAAAAAATTTGCAACCTGAAGCTACTATTGAAGAGCTAGATGAAATTTTTGCTAAGGCAAAGTCGTCTTTTAGGTCGAAGAAAAGGTTGACAAGAATGTTAATTGGTGAGACCCAATCAGTCCATGAGAAGATTGAATTTTTTTTGAAGAAGGTACTGGGTCTAATTCCAGATGAAGAGGAAGAAGTTAAGGAAGATGAACTGGAAAGGTTTGAGGCTGAAGATCTTCCAAAAGGTGTTAAAATAATTGATTTTAAGCCTGATGAAATTGTGATGGATGAACAGCCAGTGAACACACAAACTAAACCTGAGATTATCCCTGATGATGATGATACCGGTAATATTGATGATGTTAATGCTACTGACAATGTAGATCTACAAGATGTTGATATTGATATATCTGAGCAACATGAACAGGAACATGGACAAGAAGAAAAGAAAGATGAAGAAGAAAAGAAAGATGAGGAGCCACCGATAGTAACTCAAACTGTTGATACACAGCCCTCACCGGTACAGGAAACTAAAAGGGATAAGGAAAGTGAAAAGAAAGATGAAGTGACAAAATATAAGCCTAAAGATACAGAGAAGAAGACAAAAGAAAAAGAAAAGGAAAAAGAAGAGGAGAAAACAAAAGATGCAGAGAAGACTGAACCTAAAGTGACACCTTTGTCACTTGATTCTTAAAAAAAAGTTGTTGATGATGAAGATGATAATGCTATAAGAATCAAAGGACCACTAGACATAGACAGTTTGAGCTCAACCGAGTTGATAGAGATTGCAACTACCATGCAATCCCAGACCAAGAAGAAGAGGATGAAAGAACATCAGAAGGAGGAAGAGGCAATAAGAAATGTTGTTGAGATTTTTTCAAGTCTTATATTGGAGACTGATACTAATAATTTTGCCACTCCTACTGACAAGCTTGGTCAACTTGTTTCTGATGCTAAAGAATAGATGAAATATTTTGAGGATGCAACTTATGTCAGTTTTGAGAAGGATTACAAGAAGAAGAGAATAGAGCACTTAATGGCTGAAATTGATAAAGTGAAAGTTGCTCTTACTGTCAATAAGGACTATTTGAAAGAAGTACTTGAGACTGGAGGTAAAATCCTCTCAACTATTTCTAAATTTTTATTGTTTTGTGCTGATTTGAAGAAGAAGGAGGAAGCTGAGCAAGAACTTGAAGTTCTTAGTGAGTCATTCAATCCCCTTAATGACTCTACTATCAATTTTGGAAAATTGGTTGTTGAACTTCAGCATATGTTGAAAGCTTATGAAAATGAACAGGTTAAGCGGATCAGATCACTGTAGGAATTATAGACACATCTGATACGGAAGGTAGAAGTCTTGTAGTGAGCTTATAAAGAAACTGAAGCCATCCTTGCAACACCAGAGATGAGTACCATAGATGCCATGGAGGAGTTTGCTGGACAAATAAAGACACATGTGGAGATAACCGACACTATTTTCGAGACCTGGTATAATGATCTGATGCAATTGAAATCAAATTTTAGTGATGCTTTCTCTAAGATTGCATTGTAAAACATTTTGAACTCCTATATCTATATATGCTATGCAATTTTGATGTACATGTATTTATCTTTCATGTATTTACTTCTTTGTTTGGCATTGTTATCAAAGGAGGAGTAATAGTTGAAGAGTCACTCAAAATTTTGTATGTAAAAGTAAAGGGAGAATTAGTAGAGAGATAAATTTTTGTAATAGAACACTATTTCTAAGGGGGAGTATATGTCATGGAGTCAATTTTTCTTTTGCACACTTAGTTGTTTTTTTCTTCCTAAGTGTTGTCATCAATGCCAAAGGGGGAGAATGTTGGCATTTGACTAAATTGGTAAATGATTGATTGGTGAATGTGATGAAGAGATTGAGATTCATGTTTGATGACTAAGCCTTGTGTTGTCATTGATGGCAAAAATGTTTTTGGTAGTCATCTAAGTCTTGTAAGCTAGTCGGTAAGGTATAACTAGTACGGATGATAGTTTACCTATGAATCGACAAATAAGTTCTTAACTAGTAAACAAAGACAAAGTTGCATTCATGAAACCGGTACAAGAGATTGATGAAGAGTTGGGTGATGTAGTTTTAAAGTAATGATGGAGATAGGTGTTTGGAGCTATGTTCATGACCGCATTGGTAGATTCAACTAGACAAGTGAGATTTGATGTACAAAGCAGGCATTCTGATGAACACTTAACCGGTAGTTTAAAGACACTTAAATATGTAAAATGACACAAATTCTATTTTATTTTTGGTTTGTTATGTCGGTGGCCGACATAAGCTCAATGTGCAATGTTAGTTTGTCTAGATGTATTGAACCTAGGAAATTGTTCCAAGGTTGTATCCGACTAAGATGATGTCTATAAAAAGTGTGATGAGTTATGAGATAGAAATATGTATGTTAATGAGATCGAAGGTCAATAAGGCGAAGTTGATTATGTGGTGATTAGTGAAGCTCTATATATATGTGTTGTTGAAGTTTTGAGGATCTGACATGGATCTTATCAGACACAGAGGTGTTACATGAATATCATTTGAACTATTGTTTTCCTAACAGTTTGTAGTAGTAAAATCCCCTAATAGGGTAGGTCCTAAGAGGCCTTACATTGTAAATCCCTTAACCGAGTAGCTCTATATTAAAGTCTTAATTCCTCTTGAGAGGTTGATCCTAACAGGTCAAAGATCCTAATAGGGCTCATCATTTAAATCCATTAACCAAGTGACTCCTAACTGGGTCTGCTCCTAACAACAATATTTGTAAGACCTTAATTGGTCAAGATTTCTATTTTGTAGATAGTGAATCTTGTGGGTATTTACTCCCATAATGGTTTTTCCCTTTTGGGTTTCCACGTATAAATCTCTTGTGTTATGTGGAATTTGAATAAAGAATGCCCTAAGGATAATTTCCTGCTTCCCAACATGGACATGATCGTAGACCTCACAACAGGACATGAAATGCTACCACTTATGGATGGATTCTTAAGATACAATCAGATCAGGATAGCATAAGAGGATCAACATAAAACAAAATTTACAACTCCATGGGGAACTTTTTGTTATCAAGTCATGCCTTTTGGTCTCAAGAACACTAGAGCAAAATATCAGCAAGCAATGACAACCATCTTTCATGATCTCTTGCGTAAAAGCACGAAAGATTATGTGGAAAATCTCCTAGGAAAATCAAAGACAAGAGATGAGCATATCCCTATCCTAAGGATGATCTTTGAGTGATTGGAAAAGTATAATCTATGACTAAACCCTAAGAAGTGTGTCTTTGCTGTGACATCTAGGAAACTGATGGGTTTCATTGTTTCTCGCAGAGTCATAGAAGTTGATCCTGCAATGTTGAAAGTCATAATGGAAATGCCTCCCCCAAAGACTCCTAGACAACTATGTAGCCTCCAAGGGAAGCTCCAATCCATTAGATGCTTCATCTCATAGCTTGTAGATAAATGTCACCCATTTTTACATTTACTCCACAAAGATACTAAATTCAAGGGGCTGCTTGGGTTTAAAGGCTTTTGAGAAACTCAAGGAATACCTAGCATCAAAACTAGTTCTTATGCCTCCTATCCCAAGATAACCACTCCAGACATTATTGGCATAGACAGATGATTAGGGAAAAGATCATGCTATATACTATATCAGTCACACATTAGTAGGGTATGATTTCAATTATACCCCTATTGAAAGAGCATGCTTAGCACTTGTCTTCAACACACAAAAAATCTGACACTATATGCTCAATAACAAAACAAAATTGATTGCTAAGATTGACCTCCTCAAGTATCTCTTATCAAAGGTTTCTCTCGCAGGGAGAACTGCTAAGTGGGTCATGTTACTAAGCGAGTTCGATATTGAGTATGTAGATAGAAAATAAATCAAAGGAAAAGTGATAGCAGATCAACTGGTAGACGCTCTGCTTCAAGGTGATCACCATATCCTCATAGAATTCCTAGACGAATCCATAATGACTGTCACTATGTCTTCCACATGGTAGTTATACTTTTATGGTTCTTGCACGTAGAACAGGTTGGGGGCAGGTAAATTGTTGGTCACACCTCAAGGAGATCATGTCCCTAAATCATACAAGATAGCCTTCACATGCACCAACAACATTGTAGAATACCAAGCACTGACCATTGGACTCTATTTGGCCATCCAATGGAAGATATCATAATTACATGTCTATGGTGATTCCCAAATTTTTATTAAACAAGTGAACGATGAGTACCAAACAAAAGATGACAAGCTTCTTCCTTACCATAGTATGGTTGAGGATCTTAGGCAACATTTTACATCAATCAAGTATGATCAAATTCCATGCACAAACGACAAGGCTATAGATGCAATGGCTACTATTAGTTCTCTCATTCAAATGTCGATACATAGTCAGAAATGTGAGCTTTTGGTCGAGCAAATTCTTATACCGACATATGATCTACCTTCTGAAATAGTGTCTATATTTGCTGGTCCCAAATCCCCTTGGTATCAAGAGACCTTCACCTACCTAAGAGAGAACATCATCCCTCCCCACCTCACCAAAACCCAACAACAAACTTTCATCCTCTGATGCGCTTGTTACACCATCCTTGGAGACACCCTATTAAAAAGGCATTTCGATGGTTCCCTCCTAAGATGTCTAGACAAACAAGAGGCTGAATGGGCATTGTGTGAAGTGCATGAGGGTATCTTTGGGGCACACTCGAGTGGTCTCATTTTGGCTAAAACTCTCTTGCGAATAGGATACTACTAGCCTACGATGGAAGTAGATGCATATAATTATGTGAAGAAGTTTATCCCTTATCAGAAGCATGGCAACAAGATTCATGCTCCATCACAAGATCTGTAGCCTTTTATCACACCTTGGCCCTTCTCATAGTGGGAGCTCGATCTCGTTGGGAAAATCCACCCTGTATCCTCTAATTCTCATTAATTCATCATCATGGCCACTGAATACTTCACCAAGTGGGTGGAGGCCATCCCTCTTACCTTCACCACTGGGAAGCATATCTCTAAATTCATTCTGAACTATTTAATATTCTACAATGGAATCCCCAAAGTTATCATCACAGATAATGATAGAACTTTCAAAAGTTAGGATGTTAAAGAGCTCTATCAAAATTTTGATATCCAACATGCTTCTCCACCCTGTATTACTCGCAAGGCAACAATCAAGTTGAGGCTTCTAATAAAACCTTAATCAAAATCCTTAAAAAGATAGTTAATGAAGTTGTCCATGATTGACACCTCCATCCTCACACCCACAGGCGCGAGTCCATATTCCCTTGTCTTTGGCTCTGAAGTTATCCTCCCTCTTGAAATCGAGATCCCCTCCCTAAGGGTATCCTTGCAGAATATTCTCTCTGATGAGGAATATAGAGTTGCTAGGTTGCAAGAGCTAGAATTGTTGGATGAAAGGAACCTGAAGGTTAAAAACCATTTTCAGGTATATCAAAATTTCCTACGCTTGAGCTACAACAAGAAAGTCAGAACCCGAGAATTTGAAGTTGATGATCTTGTCCTTATGGAAAATTAGAGAAACCTTCAAGAAAGAGAAAAGAAAGGCAAGTTCAAACCTAATTGTCTTGGACCTTATGTGATCACAACAAAGTATGGATCAGGTGCATATTAGTTAGCTAGTCCCAAAGGAGATCCCTTGGATGAGCCTATGAACATCACGTACCTGAAGAGATTTTATGCCTAGTCCTCAGAAGGTCACCAGTTGTGAAAATCATTTTGTGGCTCTATGGGCAAGTACCTTGGTGAAAACCTATTTACAGGCATCAAGGTAAATAATATATCCAACATCTATCAAGTCAGACTCTATCTTCCCCACCCACCCACCCAATATCCATATTCCTTAAATCGAATATTCTGACGTCTTTTGCACTTCCCCACCCATTGCTAATGATGAGGATTGTATAAGCCTATTTAAATGACCAATTTGTGTAGGAATTCATCCTATTCTCTAAATTGAAGGTGATGAATTGATATACATGGAGACAATCAATTAAAATGTATGAAATTAATTGACATGACTCAAGCAGTCAAATTCATTGAGTCAAATATGCTTTGATGTGACATGAGTCATTACATGATCTTACATACTCCTCTACATTCCACCTGCTCTCCTACAGTCACTTTCCTCCTTCATTCTTTAATCCACGCCATTGCATAATCCTTCTCCCACGTCATCCATCACCCTGATTGTTATCAGTTGTCTACTTCATTCTATAAAGAAAAATCAATCTGATGACCATGCCACCCCCTAATAAAAGGAAAAGGAACAAGGTGCTCATGACCACCTAAACAGATGTCACGGTCCATTTTAGTATCCTCCGTAATAACCCTACCCATTTTTCCCACCAAACTATCCACCTACTTTCTTGCAGCTACATATGATGATGAGCCTCTGCTTGAATCATGAATAAGGATCATCTCATCAAACTGAGCTTTCATCACATCAAACTGAGCTTTCATCTGATCAAACTGAGCTTAATCCCGAGTCCTAAGCTTGTGCTTCTTCTTAACTTGTGTGTTATCCAAACACCCATCCATATGTACTCCATCATCTTTGCAACCAAGTATCACATCTGCATTCATATGTCCACATCATCTACTCTATTTCCTATCCAAATCCACCAGCCACTCTTTCCCATTGGGATGCATCCTTCCCCTATCCGGGAATATATCCATAAATCCTAAGTCCCACTCTTGGCAAGAGATGTCAGTTGGCCTTGTGCATTTTGCTTACATAATTTGGTTTGTTTTCTTTGACTTGCATTACTTTTTCCTATGATTGTTCCTACCGACGGCTGCTAGGATCAATCTATATTTTAGTATGTTATTGGTTGAGGCATACTGGGGCATGCTTTTTGGTATGGTGTGTTTGAAGGTATTTCATGTATGAACCTACAGCCCTATACCTACATCTATATGGTGTTTACATGGTTGCATACTAGAGATTCTTGTGTTTCTGAGAGTCAATCCACGCCTTGGATTTTTCATAACATCCTAGTTCCTATAATCAATGATGTAGACTATCCTTGGAAAAATCAAAACTAGGTATGCTCTTCACATTTTTCACAACAAATCCCTTCCATTCACTCATCTATATTTCATCCTATTACCATGCATTTTGGAGACCTCAATTTATTCACTTTCTTAATTTCTTCTAATCCTATGTTGGTGTACTATGGTTGGCACATTCCCAAAAAAATAAAATCAATTCATTTACTCTCATTATTCATTTAGTTGCATTCTCATCTTGTATTAATCACGTTATACAATTAAGTTGCATAGTCATTAGTTGCATTATTTAGTGGCATGATTATTTTATCCATTTAAGTTACATTTTCACTTTCATAATCATTAAGTACATTTACTTGCATTATTCATTGCATTTGAGACATGCAAACTAGTACATACAATCTTGACTATCTATCAAAATTTGTCTATCATGCATGTTCATACAAAGGCATGATGAAAATGACAAGATATTTAACATCCTAAAAAATAACATTTATCACTACGTTGACAATACCAAGTCACATCCGCAGTCAAATCCCTGGTCTATGAGCAAAGCAAATATAAAAGAAAAATGGGCAGGTCTAGATCAAATTGTTAAGTAAATATTTAATCAGTGTGTTAAATTAAAATGCAGCAAGTACTGTTATTCCATATTAGTTCATCACCTTGCCCCAGCAATCTGTACTTGCAATGAGATGATTAGATGTTTTGGGTTAGGATTTTTTCATTATAGATTATCAATTTGGTCCCAAAAGGTGTAGCCTTAGGAATATCTTCTTCAAATCTCATTACATAAAAAATCTAAAAGCGTGCACAACATGTTAGATAACATATACATACATATAAATTATCCACATGCATCCTACATCCACAAACATGTCAGCAACATCACATATATACATATAGGCATCCTTCTTGCATCATAAAAAGTCAAAGAATATCCATTATATGCATCACATCAAATCAATAATTATGGCATCATCATCCATCACATAGTAAAATAATAATCAAAGTCCATACATGTATATATGTCGCCAAAATCATATCTCATATATATCAAAAATCAATGGATGTGTCAATCATGGTACAATGATATCAAATCCCCGAAGGGTCAAAATACAATTTTGCATACACAAGGGCTAGCCCACACTCTCCCTATCCCCATCGCCATCTCCACCACTAGCTGCACCTCCAGATGGTCCTATACCCCTCCTATATTACCCTTTCCTAGCTTATTCTAGCCTATTTCTTATCCTATGCCTTTCCTGGGGCACCTAGGAGCCCCCTGAACCTATTACCCTCCATTCTTGGTCCTTATTTCCTCCCCTTTGCTTCCCTAGTGGAGACATTGATTCATCCCCAGCAGAGGCATCAAAACTGTGACACATACATTGTGCCATAGGTAGAGATTTTGAATCATAGTCTCTGCCCCCATCTGCCTCCTTTTATTTCCATCAGTGTCTGCTCTTGCATTGGACCGCAAGCATTGGTGTTGATCCCCTTTCTTAGCCCTTTCAATGCCTACACAATCATTGTTTGCCTGCGGAGACATTTAACCCCCACGGAGATGTTGAAATGACGATCAATGCCTCCACCCCGCTACCCTTTTACCCTATTTATTGGCCCAAATAAATGATCTAACCTACTAAAGCACAAAGTTGGGTCAGGGTACCTACTAGTGGGTCATACTCCTCTGGTCTTTGGTGCCGTCAGACTCTCTATGCGTGGTGCTCGTGTATGAGAATGTGCTCCATCTCTCTCCTAGGGTTCTATGCTTGTTATAATCTCTAAAGGTGTAAGTGACAATGACCCTTCCTTGGGCATCGTGTGGCTCATATAGGGTCCACCATAGCCTATTCTCTCATCCTTCTACAAATTCACTCACTTTCTTCTCTCATCATTACTTCCTTCTTCGCTTCTGTCATTCTTCTTTTTTCAAGAATTTTCTGCAAAATTTTCAAAAATTCCTGGTTAAATTCTCGAGGGGGCATATTGTTGGCATTTTCATGAAGATTGCATTAATGAAATGTTATGTTGTCATTGATGTCAATTAACCGGTAATGATATTGTTGTAATGTTGTTTTGTAACCGGTAGGAAGAGCTAGTGAAAGGGAACTGTAACCGGTACGTAAGTTTGTGGAGTGAATCGGTATTGCTAAGTATTGGAGAGTTGAACCGATAAACCCTACCTGTTGATTTTATAAAACCTAACCGACTAAGTTTGGTTAATTGGTTATATTGGTTTATGATCTGATGGAGAGCGGTAATGATTATGACACATATGCATATTGTATGAAGAGAGTTTCAAAGTGTTTTTGGCATGTTGAGATAACGGTTTTTGTCTTGGGAATGAGCAAGTATATTGTATGTAATACAAAGAGCATGATGAGTTACTAAGTTTGATTAAGTGGTGATCAGGGAGAGGTCGAGGCTTTCTTGAATGATGTGTAAAGATTGTTATGTAATCCAATGGTCATACTTGAACCGACTTATTTGTAATCTCTATGAGAGAATTAGGTTTTTGTTATGTTTGCCGATCTAACTAATTTGTTTATAAGGTCTATGAGTTGTTTAGTTTCAGAGTTGGCAAAGTTTTAGTTGAGTGTGCGGTTGTCGAACCAGATGATGTGTCTGTAATTTGAGTAAAGGAAGATAGGAGCATAAAAACGATCTAAACAAGAAAGTGTAGTGCTATTCAAACATATTAGAAAACTCTTGTTGTTTTCTAACAATTACAGCAGATTGAAATCCACTAATCGGGTAAGCTCTAACAAGCTTGATGCTATTTAAATCCTCTAACAAGGTGGTCTATTAGCTTGGATTCTAAATCCTTTACAAAGGTTACTCCTTACAGGGTATTGCTTCTAACAAGACATTATAGTCAATCCCTTAACCGGGTGGTCCCTAAGAGGATTTATTCTTAACTGGACTTTTTGTAAAGCTTTAACAGGCTTGGCTCCTAACAGGGAAAACTTCAAAAGAGTTTAGATAGTTATCTTGTGAGTCTCATCTCACTGTGGTTTTTCCCATTTGGGTTTCCACGTCAAAATATTGTGTCAAGTGGTGAATGTTTTTGTGATTATGTTTTCTATGGTTGTTTTGCTTAAATACTTAATCCACTTTGATAAGTCATGATAACCAGCAACAATATGAAATGAAGTTTTACTTATGTTAGTAAAAGTATTTGGATGTTTGTGAGTTTCAAGTTGTTTACTGTTAATCTGTTGTAACAGTCAAGCGGTTTAACTTGATAGTTTTATCCTGATGGTGATATTGCATTGATAGTTCTAAGTTTACTTTGAGAGATTGATTTTGAGATTGGTGATGTTTATCAGTTTTTCTATCTACTAATTCACCCCCACTCTCAGTAGTTGACCGGATCCTTGTTCTTTCATCATACCATCACATATACCACCCACGTTTTTCATGCTAGGGCATTCTCTTCTTCTATCTTTTACCCACCGCCAATTTTACCACTACGTAAAAGAGGGGCAAAATGTAGACTTCCAAAATTAATTAAATTAAATATTTAATTAATTTTATCATTTCTACATAATTAATGTTTTTAATTATATTAGTTCTTATTCTTCTCAGTATTAATTAAATTCAATTTAATTAATCCTTTCACTATAGTCCAGATAATTGATTTGTTTAATAAGAAATTATTCCCTATTCTTCTAAGGTTATCTAATTATTTGTTTCTTCTAAAATCCCTTTAGTTAATTAATCTAAATTAATTAACTAAATCAAGTGATTCCTACAAATCACTTTTCTAGACCCTCCATTGCCTTAATTAATTCTTCTAGAATCCCTAATAATCATGCTTAACATTATTCTTCAATTTTTAATTTCTCCACTCATTCTCTCTCCTCTTGTCAAATGCTCCTACAAATCCCACTTATCTCCTCATCTCCTATTTACCCACCTAATAATCTCTTTTAATCATTTGCTAGTGGCTAATCACTATGATTAGCCACAAAGTCAACTCATAGCCATAAATGGATAAATCCACTTATCCCTTCCTCACCTTCCACCTTAAATGCACCCAATTGGGTCATTTGAAGGATTTCAAAATCTCACATTCTCCCATGCCTCTCACCTTCCCAAAGAATTTTAAATTCCTTTTCTCATTCCCTTTCTCCATGCATTTCATTATTTGGGAATTTATAATTCCTCCTCCATCCCCCAAGGAATTTTTAATTCCTTTTAATTCTCTCTATGTACTTGGGGATCTCTTCCCCATGTACATTGTGTTAGGATAACTAGTGAACAACTAGGAGGGGGGGGGGGGTGAATCAGTTGTTGACAGTTTATATCATTTAATCCACTTAATAACCTTTAACCAGATTAAGCACCGGTAAAGCATAAATAGATACCGGTAAACAATGCAACTTAACAGTTAAATAGATAATCAATGCAAAGAAACCATACCACATAACAACATGATTTGTATAAGGAAAATCCAAAAAGGGAAAAACCATGGTGGGAAGCCTACCCACAATCAGATGATACTTCTGCAGAAAGTATGTGATACAATGAGGGGCATGCACATGCAGGAAGGCACACTGCCTAGAGCGTACTACTCATTAAAAAAGAGTCTCATTGACTACAGAGAGGCAACAACCATCTCAAGATAAATAGACAACGATCCAATAGAGTGAACTGCCATAGATAGAATCTACCATGCTTGATTACAGTCCTAATTAAGTTCAATACTGGAGGCCTTTGACCTCTTCCATAATCCCAACTCGATCACCTATGATCGACCAATCTCCTTCACATATGATATTATATTCCACGACCATGACACTTATTCCATTCCCATACCACGATCTACAATGAGATCTTAAATCATTTTATACCAACCCTAAGGCCTAAACCAATAAGGTCGGCCACCTAAAAGAGATTACAATAAGTGTAGACATATAAATATGACCACTTTCCTAAGTGAATATTTAATATTCATTTTAACCTCATTCCTCTATTTAATTAAATTCATTATATTCATCTATTTGATTAAATGAATTATTTAATTTATTTAATTAAGCTCACCTAAGCCTTTCATAGTCTTTAATTAAATAAATCACTTTATTTAATTAATTCCCCTCCCTCCCCTTTTAATCAAATTTACATTTAATTAAATTGATCCTTGCAAGTAAATAAATCTAATTTATTTATTTTACATCCCTCACTTGTATTTATGCAAGTTGCATCTATTTGATTAAAATAAACTAATTTTATTTTAATTAAATTCCTTTTTCCTCCACTTGCATTTTTCTACATCTCCCACTTGCCTCTCTAAATCCCCTTCTAGATTCTTCTAATCAATTCTAATTTAGCTTAATCCATCTCCTAAATATTGTAACATCCCTAAGCAAAGGGAAGTCACTTCTCAAACCCTCAAAGTCTTTGAAAACCATTAAAGGCTTTATGTCTTCAACAAGTTAACCCTCAAAGTCTTCCTAACCATTAATGGTTAACTCAACCTTCTTGCATGGTTAGAGACTTTCTCTGTAACTCAACCCTCATCTAACCCAAGGGTTTCATCAAGCATTGATGACTTTATCCTCGGTTATCCCTTTAACCTTTGCACAAGAGTTTATCCCTTGGGTAAAAGCTTTATCCAATGTATAACCCTAACCTAACCTTAACCCTTACCTCCTAAGGTAACCATCATGTCTTCTCAAGAATTTAATGCTTCTTACATCTCCTTTAAAGTAGTCTTTTGTTGACAATTCACTAATACATTTGGACTAGATTTTTGACTGAGGTTTCCGGCGGAGAAGGTATATTGTGACCAAATTTGATTTTTTTTTGAAAAAATGCCCGAATTCATCGTAAATCCGATGACAATTTGCCATTTGGTTTCAATGAAGAAGGCATTAGCAATGAAAATTTTCTTTTTTTCAAAAAAGTGCTCAAGTTTGTTGTAATTCTGATGACAACAACCATTACTTTAAAAAAAAGAAGAGGGCAATTCATTTATGCATTGCAATCCTGCATAGGTGTCCATGGTGATTTCAACCCCCAACAAGATCAAACCTGTGTCGAAGGCATTTGTGCATTGCTTGCAATCTTGCGCAGGAGGTAGATTCTTCATCTTAATTTCATGTTGCAAATAATATACCATTCAAGAGATTCTACAACTTTTGGTTGCTTTTATACATGCTAGCTATGCTTGCATTGTTGTGGGATATTGAACGATTGTAAAAGCAACTCTTGGAGTATGAGAGATTCCTTTTTTATGCAAAAGATGCTAGGAAATGAGACATGTGGTGGTTAATTGCCCTATTTTTTAATGCAAATTGGTCAATCTCATATTCATATTGATTATCCAATCTCAGGCCAGATGGCTCCTAGTCAAAGGTGTGGTTCCCTGAATGCATAATACCCTATAGGAATCCAACTCCTCGTAAAACCATAGAATTGTGATTGAGGAGTGAGTGTTCAATTTTGTCGCAACAATCCCTTCCTCCCGTATACATGTTGATTGATCACTATTGTATGAGCTAATATATAGGGCGATGTCTGCCTCTAGCTACTGAATCGATGGAGATCAAACCAATGCACAAGAAAAAAAAGGGAATGAATATTATTCAAGTGATTTGCAACCTTCATTGAGTGTTGTTCGGGCAAGCCTTTCTTTCTCTTGCTAGCCAGCCTAACACACCCGACCCAGAAGCCCTAGGGAGATACAATTATGTTCGGTTCAACACAATCCTAACCTAGAAGATGTGGACTGAAAATCTCCAACCACACAAATTATCACTTTGTAATTAACATAAAGTATAAAGCTAGTCTATATAACCCCCGAACCATTTTCTTACTGTCTCAGGTTACCTTACTTTAGGGTATTGGTAGTTTTAACTAAATCTTCTCTATTTTAGGGTATTGGCAACTATCTCTCCTTTTGCATAGTTTTAGGTGGCATACAAATTCATTGCCTTCTTTGGCTTCCTCGCGGCCTGAACATTAATGATCATCTTTTGCAAACTTACTTTCTTCAATACTCTCTTCTTTATCCTTTCAAAGTTGAATTGTAGCCACTTAGGAATGTTGGCATATGTGCAGAATATGTTGACATGATGATATTGTGTTGTCATTGATGTCAATATGCTGAAATAATGAACCGGTAATATATTGAAGAGAGAATCGGTAACATGTTGAAAGAGTGAACTAGTAATATGCCGAAGAGTGAACCGGTATATGTGCAAAAGGACATTTTTCCAAGTGAATAAGTATATGGAATGTTTTCTATCAAGGTTTAATATGGTATGACTACCGGTTGGTAGTCTTAGCTTCAGGGTTTCCGGTTGAAGTGTTTCAAGCTTGTGTGATTCAACCGATGGCATTGTGTGATGAGTTAGCATTGTAATGGAGATCAGATCATGTTGCCACGTCAGCCTCATGCACGTGAAGGATCTTGCATGGAGGAGATTGATCCTATCTACCTCGGAAATGTGCGAAGTCTCTGCAAACAGTGGAGAATGTGTGATGGGTTATCACCTCCAAGAAGAGGTGAAGAACAGACAATGGAGAATGTCTTGAGATCTGTTCAAGATAGTTGTGTTCAAATGCAAAGTGTTCAATGGTCAGGATTGAACCGACTGAATTGCTCAACCTAAATGTTTAGGGTTTAGGGTTTATGTTACCGACCTATCTGTTTCCTATAAGGTCGATGTTGTGTTTCATGTCAAAGTTGTTGGCAAATGTTGTGTGTGTATCTAAGTGCAAAGATACGTGATTCTTTCCAGATGAGATAAGAGGGTTGATACCTATAGAGTGTGTATGCAGAAGAAAGGAACTAAAGCGGGTATGCATTGGCATTGAGTGCTATTACCAGATCATTGTAATACCTGTTGATCTCTAATCACTTCAACAGTTGGAAAATCCCTTAATAAGGTAGCTTTAACCAGCTTGTTGTAAATCCTTTAACAAGGTGACACAAAGCCATCGAGTTCATAAAATCCTCTAACAAGGTAACCTTTAACAGTGTTTAACCCTTAACCGGGTATTCTAGCCATCCCTTAACCGGGTGATCCCTAACAGGATCGGTTCCTAACTTTTTCTGTTGTAACAGTCTTTAACCGAACTAGGCTTCTAATAGAGCGGACTTCTAAAGAGTTCAAAAATAGCTTGTGGGTATTCATCCCCACCATGGTTTTCCCAGTTGGGTTTCCACATAAAAAATATGTGTGTCATATGTGATGTCTTTTTCATGTGATGCTTTGTTGATTTCTATCAAGAGGTGAATCATGTTGATCTAGCAAGTTATTATATTTCTAATGATAGATTACCTGTTTATGCACAAGGATAATGTGGAAATGAGGGTATAGGTTGTGTGGTAAGATAAGTGTTTCTAGTTTATATCTTTCATAGTCTCATTGTGCTTAACTGGTAGTAATTTGGTTTATGACTGGTGTTAGTGATTGCCAATCAAGTTCAATATTTGTAGTCAAACTGGTTTAGGAAAAGTTTTTGTACCTGTACTGATTCACCTCCCCCCACCTCTTAGTACCGGTTTGGTACTGACTATTCATCATTGTGTTATCAATTGGTATCAGAGCATCCTCTAGGTCCTCTGTGTTGTAAGCTTAACCGCTTGAGGGAAAGATCCTATTGTAATGATGAAGAGGGAAGGTCCAAAGTTCAATAGAGATAACTTTAAAATATGGAAGGATAGAATGAAGATATACATCAGAAGCATGGGTGCTCATCATTGGAGCTATGTTGAGAATGTTTATGTTATCCCTACTGGTACTCTCACTGATGACCAAAAAGATGGATTCAAGAGAATGGGCAAGTCATGGAAGCCCTAATTAATAGTTTATCTGACATTGAGTTTATTGATGTTCAGGACAAAGAGAATCCCAAAGAAGTATGAGATACTCTTGAGAATATCTATGGCGGTGATGAGCATGTGAAACAAGCTAAGGAAGAAATCCTTAGAGGAAAGTTTGAAGACATGTGGATGGTTGAAGGAGAGACCATTCAACAATATGGAATAAGAATCAAAACTATTGTTGGAGATATCAAGAATGCAGGTGGTAAAATTGAAGATTCCACTATTGTTAGCAAAGTTTTGAGATACTTATTACCAGTCTATGCAATAAGGGTTGCTGCTATTCAGGAGTTGAGGTCAATAGACAAGACTAAGGTGTCCCTAGACTCCATCATCACAAAGTTGACATCCTATGAGCTAAATAGTTTTGATGGCAGTGTTCAGAAGACTGAATCATCCGTTAGAGCATCTACTGCACCATCTAGAAAAGACAAATAAGCTAGTACCAGTGGTGAACCAAGACAAAGTAGAGAAATGGATGATGAGGAGATCTTGATGGAATTTGAAGCTCTTCTTGCCAAGACACTTCCTAAGGGAACCGGTAAATATAGAGGTAAGCTTCCTTTGAAATGCTTCTCTTGTAATCGGATATGACATATTGCTGTAAACTATCCTAATGGTGATAGCAAGGACAAACCAGAAAAGTTCAAGAAGTTCAAAGGAGGAAACCAAAGAAACTATTTTGTAGTAGTTGATGAAGGTGTCACTGATGAGGAATCAAAAGATGAAGAAAATGAGGATATTGTGTTTGTAGCAATCAAGGAAGATGTGTCAGACAAGAAGGCTCTTATCTCCCACTTTGATAATTCCAATGAGTGGATTATTGACAGTGGTTGTTCTCACCATATGACTGGTGATCGGGGTAAGTTTCTTTCTCTAGAAGAGTATGATGGTGGTGTGGTTCATTTTGGTAATGATGCACCATGTATGGTCAAAGGTAGAGGGTCCCTCTCTCTGAATGAAAAGAGTAGTGTTGACAATGTGTATTGGGTGGAAGGTCTCAGACACAACCTAGTGAGTGTTGCCCATCTGAATGATAGTGGACTCACTCTAGAATTCAAAAATGGAGTGTGCAAAATCAAAGGAAAGAATGGTGAATTGATGGCCATCGGTATGCAGACCAAAGGTAACCTATTTCAGTTGAATACAAATATAAGTACATGTCTTATGGCTAAGTTTGATGATAGCTAGATATGGCATAGGAGACTCTGCCATGTAAACTTTGATAACCTTGTGAAGGCCAGTAAGATCAAGGCAGTTAGAGGATTGCTGATACTGAGCAAACTAGAAAATCCTCTGTGCAAAGAGTATCAACTAGGGAAAATGTCTTCCTCAACCTTCAAAGGTAAATCTTTCACTGCAGACAATTTACTTGTTCTTGTGCATACTGATTTGTGTGGTCCTATGAAAACTAGGAGTGTGCAGGGAGATAGGTATTTTATGATTCTTACAGATGATTGCTCAAGAATGATGTGGGTCACATTCTTGAAGGATAAGTATAAAGCCTTTGGAAAGTTCAAAGCTTTCAGAGCACTGGTAGAAAAGGAAAGTGGTAGAAGAATCAAATGCCTTAGAACTGATCAAGGAGGGTAATTCACTTCTGGTGAATTCAACAAATATTGTGAAGAGAACGACATCAAGAGGCAACCATCTACCCCCCGGACTCAACAATAGAATGGCTTAGTAGAGAGGAACAACTAGACTATGGTTGAAGTGGCTAGAACCATGTTAATCCAAGGAAAGGTTGCTCACACCTTTTGGAGAGAAGCGGTGAGCACTGCAGTCTACACAATGAACCGGTTCTCATCAAGAAAGGAAAGGATAAGACTCCTTATGAGTACTGGACCGGTAAGACACAAGTGGTAAGATACTTCAGAGTGTTTGGTAGTAAACGTTATATCAAGAGGAGTGAACATTAGAGCAAGTTTGATGCTAAATGTGATGAGGGAATATTCCTAGGGTATTCCACAAAGAGAAAAGCTCTCAAATGTTTCAACAATAGGACTCAGAGAATTGTTGAAAGCATCAATGTTAGGGTTGATGAAAACTCTGAGAAAGCTAAGGAAACTGGCAGAGAGCATGTAGGAGATGAACTGGTAGTAACCTTCTTGGAACGGGTTGCAAATCATCCCAGTACTAGTAATTGTGCTCCTACATTGGTGGATGCTGATGTTGATGAAGATGAGGTTGAAGAAGAAAAGCAAGAGGAATCTATGAAGAATATACCTAGGTATGTAAAACTCAATCATGATCCAAAGCAGATCATAGGAGACAAAGATGCAGGAATTCTTACAAGAAGAAAGATCAGAGAAAACTCATGTATGATCTCTGAATTTGAGTCTAACTCATTCAAAGAGGCACATAAAGATGAAGACTGGATCAAGGCAATGGAAGAAGAACTTGACCAGATAGAGAAGAATGGTGCACGGTCTCTGGTACCCAGACCGAAGCATAAAAAAGTCATTGGAACCAAATGGGTCTTCAGAAATAAGCTGAATGAGGATGGCATAGTGGTAAGGAACAAAGCTAGACTAGTATGTAAAGGATATGCCCAAGAAGAAGGAGAAGACTATGGAGAAACCTTTGCTCCAGTAGCAAGATTGGAAGGAGTTTGTATGCTTCTTGCATATGCAGCTTTTAAAGGATTCAAGGTATACCAAATGGATGTAAAATCTACATTTCTAAATGAAATACTTGAAGAGGAGGTTTATATAGAGAAACCAAATGGGTATGCCCTATCAAAAGACAGTGACATGGTGTGTAGGCTACATAAAGCCTTATATGGTCTAAAGCAGACACCTAGAGCATGGTATGAATGCTTGCACTCCCATCTTGTGAAGATTGGATTTGAAAGAACAAGTGAAGATAGCAATATCTACTTGAAATCAGAAGGAGATCAGATTCTGATCTGTGAAGTATTTGTTGATGACATAATCTTTGGTGGAGATGACAAGATGAGTCATGACTTTGTAGATGAGATGAAAAAAGAGTTTGAGATGTCACTCATAGGGGAGATTAAGTTCTTGATTGGACTGCAGATTCAACAAATGAAAGATGGAATCTTTATTACTCAGTCCAAGTATGTCAAAGAGGTGTTGAAGACCTTTGGCATGGAAGACAGCAAACCAGTTGTAAACTATCAAAAGAGGATGACTCAACATTGGTAAATGAGAAGGAATACCAATCAATGATTGGTAAATTGCATTATGTAGTGCATAAAAGATTGGATATTGCACATGCAGTGGGTATTACTGCTCAGTTTCAGAAAAGCCCAAGAGAATCCCACTTGGTAGCAATCAAGCAGATTCTTAGATATCTGAAGGGAACTATTGACTATGGATTATGGTATCCTTACAATGATGATTTCAACCTGAAAGTGTTCACAGATGCTGATTGGGCTAGTAATGTGGATGACTAGAAGAGCACAACCGGTGGTGCATTCTTTCTCGGTGGTAGACTGGTCTCATGGATGAGTAAAAACTAGAGTTGTATCTCTCAGTCTACAGCAGAAGCAGAGTATGTTGCAACTTTTCTGAACTGCACCCAGACTATTTGGATGAAGCATGTATTGAATGGCTTCAAAGTTCCTATATCTGAACTAGTAAGTATATTTTTTGACAATACAAGTGCAATTAACATTTCCAAGAATCCATTTTTACATGCTAGAACCAATCACTTTGAAATCAGGTATCATTTCTTGAGGGAAAAGGTTCAAAACAAAGAGGTGGTACTAGAACATGTTTCCAGTAAGGAGCAGTTAGTAGACATATTCACCAAGCCTCTACCAAAGGCTACTTTTACCTATCTGAGAGGCGAATTAGGGGTGTTGCCCCTTCAAGAGGTAATCTAAAGGTTTGTTCTCCACATCAGTTAGATCTTACTTTGCTATATCTTTTCAAGATTGATGTGTTGAAGGATGCTACTCCTCAGGGGGAGCAACATAGTGGAACAGGGAAGCTTGTGCCTCCACTTTGGCATTGTTGTCAAAGGGGGAGAAGATGTGAAGTGGAGAAGATATCTGCAGTATTAAGGAGAAGATGTGATGCAGAAAGAGAGATATCCTTGTATATTGCCATCAATACCAAAGGGGGAGATTGTTGTCATATGTGTAGAATATGTTGACATGATGATATTGTGTTGTCATTGATGTCAATATGCTAAAAGAATGAACCAATAATATGCTGAAGAGAGAACCGGTAATATGTTGAGAGAGTGAACCGGTAATATGCCGAAGAGTGAACTAGTATATGTGCAAAAGGTGAAGTGGTACGTTTGTCCAAGTGAACTAGTATATGGAATGTTTTCTATCAAGGTTTAATATGGTATGACTACCGGTTGGTAGTCTCAGCTTCAGGGTTTTCGGTTGAATTATTTCGAGCTTGTGTGATGAGTTAGCATTACAATGGAGATCAAATCGTGTTGCCACGTTAGTCTCATGCACATGAAGGATCTTGCATGAAGGAGATTGATCCTATCTACCTCAGGAATGTGTGAAGTCTCTGCAAACGGTGGAGAACGCGTGATGGGTTATTGCCTCCAAGAAGCGGTGAAGAACAAACGATGGAGAATGTCTTGAGATATGTTCAAGACCATTGTATTCAAATGCAAAGTGTTCAATGGTTAGGATTGAACCGACTGAATTGCTCAACCTAAGTATTTAGGGTTTAGGGTTTATGTTACCGACCTATCTGTTTCCTATAAGGTCAAAGTTGTGTTTCATGTTGAAGTTGTTGGCAAATGTTGTGTGTGTATCTAAATGAAAAGATACGTGATTCTTTCCAAACCAGATAAGAGGGTTGATACCTGTAGAGTGTGTATTCAGAAGAAAGGAACTAAAGTGGGTCTGCATTGGCATTGAGTGCTATTACCAGATCATTGTAATACATGTTGATCTCTAATCACTTCAATAGTTGGAAAATCCCTTAACAGGGTAGCTTTAACCAACTTGCTGTAAATCCTTTAACAAGGTGACTCAAAGCCATTGAGTTCATTAAATCCTCTAACAAGGTAACCTTTAACAGGGTTTAACCCTTAATCGAGTATTCTAGCCATCCCTTAACCGGGTGATCCCTAACAGGATCAGTTCCTAATAGAACCTGTTGTAACAGTCTTTAACTGGACTAGGCTTCTAACAGAGCGGACCTCTAAAGAGTTCAAAAACAGCTTTTGGGTATTCATCCCCACTTTGGTTTATCCCAATTGGGTTTCCACATGAAAAATATGCGTGTCATATGTGACGTCATTTTCATGTGAAGCTTTGTTGATTTCTGTCAAGAGGTGAATCATGTTGATCTAGCAAGTTATTATATTTCTAATGATAGATTACCTATTTATGCACAAGGATAATGTGGAAATGAGGGTGTAGGTCATGTGGTAAGATAAGTGTTTCCGATTGATATCTTTCACAGTCTCATTGTGCTGAACTGGTAGTAATTTGGTTTATGACCGGTGTTAGTGATTGCTAGTCAAGTTCACTGTTTGTAGTCAAACCAGTTCAGGAAAAGTTTTTGTACCTATACTGATTCACCCCCCCTCTCAGTATCAGTTTGGTAATCACTGTTCATCATTGTGTTATCAAGGAACATCTAGATTCTCATGACTTTGGATGGACGGGTTCATGGCAGTTACAACCTACTTTGGCCTTTGTTCTTTATCTTGTTGCTTGTGCACCTAAGTTTAAAATTTTGGAGGAGTCATCTTGGGGGTGGGGGCCTAGATAGATCCTCTTTTTCTTGTTCTCCATGCTTCTTTGACTCCATATTCTAAGTTCCTTCTGATTTATATTTCATTTTCATGAGTCAACTTATAGTTCTTAATTCAGTTATAGGCTAGTATCTTGTGTGTTGATTGTACCTCTTAGTTTGATAAGGTTTTGGGTGGAATTTAATCTCTAATTTTGAGGAAAAAGTTTCCCTATAAATGTAATTTCAAAATTCATTTTGAGGGTCTAATAATTGATTATTTAAGGTCCAAGTTTAGTAACACTCATTAGTGTGTTTTCTTTCAAAAGACATTTAGCAATAGGCTGTAGTCAATCTACTTGTGCTTTGCTAGTATATTTTGAAGAATTAATGGAAATGAAGTTCATAGTTTGCAACGGTATTGGTAGTCTTTTTTGATTGCTTGGTATTCTTTTATTTCTTTCATTTTCCTTAGTCCTGAATTAATATTTACATTTATGAAACATATTCTTTGTTATAATCAATTTGTGCATCTTTCGTGGTGATTGAGGTTAATAAGGAACATGTGAATGAATAGTAGTAGTTGTTCTAGAGCTTTCCTTGGTCTCATTTTCATGTTAGAATTGGCAATTTTGGCATGATAAATTATTTACATACAAGGTTATTTCTAGATTTTGTTGATAATGTGGATTTAGGTAATACTGATGATTCATTTTCTCATAGCCTTGTTCTATCTTTTGCAATTTATTTTAACCTTTTACCTTAGGCAGATTGAGAAATTGACATTTCAACTTGATTAGTGACATTTTCCCCTTGAACAACTTGATTAGGAAATGATAAATTCTAAAGGTAAGCTAACTTAACTCAAGGGTGTGAGATGGTATCCTACCATGAAAGATGATAGTTCTAAGTAAAATACTACCTAGTGATATGAAAGTTGATGCAAGATAGTTAGGACAACAAGGAAATTTATTTTGAACTTTGACAAGATTGAATCTTTGGGTGGAAGTTTGAATGGATTGATAGCAAAAAGGCATGATGATGCAGAGAATCCAATAAACTCAACCAACAAGGGAGATATTTATCCCAAATCACCTATTCAACTAGGTGTCAACCCTTCACTTACTCACAAGACCCCTCACAAGGCCACAAGTTACTCAAAAGGATTCAATACCCCAAAACACACCCATACTCAACAACCCTCACCCAACCATTGAATCACACTCAACTAGGACAAATAAAAATTTCTAAGTCACAATCCAACTCTCCAAAATTCAATCACCACCAACACCCTCAACCCTTATTCACACAAATCCTCCTTCAACTGGGTCTTCTAATCCCCCCTAGTACTCAACTCATAAAATGAACTAGATATCCAAAAACCAATGTACTTTTGGATACTCTTACAAGAACCACTAAACATATACCACCATGGGTCTTTACCCTCCCAACCACCCAAAGGTCAAAGGAAGATTCACTGCTACAACACTCAGTTTTTGTGGTAGTATCAAGCACTTAGGATAGTCACTCCTTTTATGACAGTATCAAGATCAGATTGATACTAGATTGGGTAATAATGGAACCGCCAACAATTTATTTCTCATCTCAAATAATAAAGAGAATATAGGGCTACATCTATGAAGAAAAACAATGTTGGAAAAGACTATTTCCACCTACTTGGCCACCAGAGTGGTTTTTGAGGTGTATTCAAAGCTTTTACTCCTTTCATTGCATTTTCACTTGAAATATGGTTGAATTGGCTTTGTAAGCTCCTAGATACTTGGTACATGTTCTAATCGAGTTAAAAGAGTCTCAAGACTACCCTATAGTCATGCTCTACCTTATCCAGCTACTCAATTAGCTTCCCAAACTTATAGGACATATGGTTTTATTCCTTACTTTGAGTTGAAATTGTCTTGGGTTAGATATAACTAAAATAAGCCATTCCTTCAACTACTTCAAAAATAGTCAAAAAGACTTCATACTACTATCTACATGTGTTTCTATCCTTAAGAAGTCTAATTTATGCAAGTGAAAAACACCTAAGAGGTCATAGCTACTCCTTTTGACTTGGTAATATTCATTGTTTTTCTTTGTCTATTTAACTTCATTCCTTGCATCTTACCCACTATCTTGTAGCATACTTTGTTTTCTTTTTTATTGAATTGCATTTAGTGGACTGTTGTGCATCTTTAAAATCATTTGACAACTTTGGGAAATGGTTTTCCTTCTTTATTACTTGACTATATCATTTAATATGCATGGATGGTATTATCATTTAATTTTCAAGATGGACCTTATATGGATGGTCCTTGCACCTTTTCAAATTGAACTTTTGCAAAAGTCCAAATTTGGAGAGGAAATTCCTACTATTTGTGAATCCACCATTCATCTTTCAAATTTTAGGTCCAATTTCCATGAATAAGGGTTCCCAAGACCCTAGTCCTATAAAAATGAGCCATGAGGAACATCTTGAATAAGGGAATGGACCAAATTTATGGAAACATTGTCAAACCTAAGTACAATTAGGCATAAATAAGGCACAACCACTTAAATTGAGTTCAAAATTAGTGTATATTTTTAAAGAGATACAACTTATGATGCAATATTTATCCCCCTCTTAGCAAGAGTATGAAATTATGCTCATTTACTCTTTGGAAAATATGGAGAAACCAAATATTCTTTCACCAAGATAATGAAGAGTCAAGATGTCTACAAGTTTGGAAAGCTGGTAGCTCCCAAGAAATTATGATATTGTCAATCTACAATATTGAGATAAAAGGGAAGTACAAAGTGAGTAATATGAGTAACATTGGTAACACACATGGAGCATGCAAAACACAAAATTATGACATTTAGAACTAGTAAGATTCATATATTCTCACTAGGAACCATATCAAAAAGACAAGGCATAGATCTAGGACTAGTAAGATCCTTATATAGTTACTAGGAGTCATATCAAAGACACATAAAAGCATGATACCCAAGTTAGTAAGATCCTCTAATACTTAGTCATAGATCGTATTCTAACAACAAATAGAGACCTAATTGTGAAAGTTTGACGTCCATTAGGAAAAAAGTTGTCATATTGCCATGACAACTTTTGCATTTCTTGTAGAAACTTCTTAAAAATATGGTTGGAAAGTTAGTTTATGGTGGTTTGAGGTTGTAACACACATGGATGGGAATAAATAGTCCTTTTGCATGCCATCCAAGAGTTTTGCTTAATGAAATTGGGGTTTTATGTGCATTTTTTCATGCTATGTATCATATCATGCTTGATGATAGACCTTTTTTCATGCTATGTATCATATCAGGGAAGAATTTGGTGGGAAGACCAAGCAATTGGTATTTTGAAGTGGTTGATGATAGAGAGAGGGGTGAGGGGACCCTATGCAACCTTCAGAAGGGTTTGTCGATCAAAACCAAATGAAATAGATTAAATTTCTATGACTGTCCTAAGGGTATTGATTGTCACAGTCATAGTTTTACTATTGATATTGTTTTTGTTTTGACAGAGTTGTGTTTGTAAACCCAAATGTGGACATGCAATGGAGTCATGAGATGTCTTAAGACTACATCAATACTTAACAACAAGATAGTGTGTAGGCACCTAAAATATGAAAGGACTACATATTGGAAGGCGCGTGTGATGATGCCATGAAAGGTCTGATATCCCTATGTATCAGACTCATGTTGAAGTGATGTGTGGGGACCTTGCCAAGTCAAATACCTTGTTGTAGTCTCAAAGGGTGGAAAAATAATAAGCATTTTATTTACCATCCTAATAGACCATCCATCATAACAATTATTATCAATATTGATGTGTGCATTGCAAACAAAGTTCTAGAGGAAGGCTCTTTCTATTGTAATACCAAGTGAGTGTTCATAGACC
This sequence comes from Cryptomeria japonica, assembly GCF_030272615.1. NCBI lineage: Eukaryota > Viridiplantae > Streptophyta > Pinopsida > Cupressales > Cupressaceae > Cryptomeria > Cryptomeria japonica. Next base: position 463,984,964 of record NC_081405.1, on the reverse strand, counting down.
TTCTGTAGGGTCCTCCTAGCCTAGAGTTAGGAATTCAAAGCCTACATACATTGATTTGGCCTTGTGGCCATCAATGAGTGCTCACCCAATAGGACAAGTCTTGAGACTGACAATTTTGGAAGTGTGGCATTGTTGAGAGCCAACACCTATGTGTGAACCCCATATTCAAGTATTATGATTAGTTGCCATGATACTTGACCCTATCCTCATGGTGTTGGCTTAATTCATATTAGTGTGTTTTGTTGAAGAAACATGATGTGAGAAGTTTGATGCAAAGGCAAGGGTAGAACTCAGTATTTCATATTAGGACAGGAACCACATTGATTAGGCAAGTCAGATAAGGTCTCTCCAATGTTTAGGATACTGAATTCACATTAGACACTCATGGATTACCCCAATTAGACATTAGTCAACTTAATATATATACAAGGATTGCATACCACAAAGCCATTAGATATGTTTTGAGATGAAAAAGAAGAGTTAAATGGTTTTGGTTCAATGATGATAATTTCTATTTTCAAGTAATTTAATTTGGTATATTATACTGAAACATGATTTCATAACTAACATTTCAACTTCTATATAACTAGTTCTATAGCCTGATTTTCTTGCCTGTGAAGAAAGACCATGTCAGACAATATCAATGAGCAACAAAATAAGGAGACAATTGCTAGATTGTGGTCTAACTTGAAAAGAAAAGGTGATGGAAAATGTTATTGTCCATGCAAAATTTGTAAGGGGTTAAAGACTAGAAGACTTCTAATCAAAACAATGAAGAAACATTGTAGGCTGCATGGTCACATTGAAGGTGGACATGATTATCATCCATTGGTAAGTTTTTCATTATATCGTTTTAACAATTTATATACATAATAAATCACGTGATGATGAGATCATGATCATGGTTTATTTATGTTTATCAATTTTATATAGGTCGAGCACCTCGGAGAACATGGTATGGATCAACACAACCCGGAGAATATGGTTTTCAAAGTGGATGAACATGGAGGTGTGAATATCAAAGCTGAAGATAATGATCCATGACACAACTGATCATGATGATGAAGATGACCTTGATGTTGTTCATGTTGTCCCTCTACTTGAGAAGGCATCTGAGGCCCTTTACGAAGGCTCGTAGACAACTCTTCTCTCTTTTGTATTGTTGTTGGTGAACTTGAAGGTTATGAATGGTTTATCCAACATAACAATGTCACGTATGTTAAGGTATGTCATATATGTCATAATAAACTATGAATCATGTTGTACCATTAATATTATTTATATTAACAAATTATATTTTTTTGTTGTAGATTGATAGGTGAGTTTTTCTTACCACCATCAAATATTCTACCTCGCTCATACCGAGAATTATTTTCCATTATGAAAGATATTGGAATGGAGTATCAAGCAATAGATGCTTGTCCCAATGATCAAATTATATATCACAAACAACATGAATTTCGAACTCAATGCCCTGAATGTCATATTAGTAGATATCGAACAGATCAAATAACAAAAAGGGTTCCTCGCAAGGTTCTTCGCTATATTCCCATTATTCCACGTATGCAATGATTATTCAAGTGCACTAGCTTGGCACAATTTATGGATTACCATGCACACAATAGAAGTCAAGATGAAATTATTTGAATGCCTGTGGATGGTTTAGCATTTATTGATATAAAGGAAAAGTGGTCACACTTTAAAGAAGAACCTCGTAATCTCAGACTTTCATTGGCAGCGGATGGTGTCAATCCATTTGGAGAGATGAGATTTGTTTACTCAATGTGGCCTATTTTGTTTATCAACAATAACATTTCTCCATGGATGTCAATAAAGAGGGAGCACATAATGTTGGCAATGATTGTTCCAGGTATTTTATCATTTAAATATAGTCGTTTAAATTTAATTATAAATATTGCAGTAAAATGGTCATACTAATTATGTAATGTTTTTGTTCATTCGATTAGGTAAGTACCAAGTTAAATATATGAATGTATATATTGAGCCTCTTATCAACAAGTTGCTGGAGTTATGGAATGGTTTCACTATGTATGACGTCTCTAGACCAATAGGACAAAGACAATTTCAATTCCATGCGATGCTTCTATGGACAAAACACAATGCCCCAGGGCTAACACATTTTTGTGGTATGTTATAGTGTTTAAGTTGTTCATGAACATTATAATTCAAAAAGTTATCATATTTAATCCAATTATACATTATCTTGTTGGTATTCAAACAAAGGGAAAATTTACAGGTCCTGTTTGTGGTCCAAAGATGAAATCTCGTCATTCAAAAAGTTTAGGAAAGCAGGTGTTTGATGAGTATAGGGACTTTCTCCACAAAAATCATAAGTATCGAAATACTGAAAAACATCTTTTCAATGGGAAAGAAGAGAATACATCAAAGCCATGTGTAATACCCTAAAAATGGTCATCTAAATCATGGGCCCCTAATCTCAACAACATCACCAAGGTCCTAACCAAAGGCAATTAAATCAACCTTGAGCACATTATTAATTCTTTAATCATCAAATATCACATGGCAAATCAATTACTCAATATTAATTAAATATTTATTTAATTAATTGAATCATTTCGAAGAATATAATTTTGATCAATTATCCCATTGTAATTTATTAAATATCCTTGCATATTTAATTAATTAATAAAATTGCCATTTAATCATGCAAAAGGAATTAATTTATTACAAAAGAGAAATTAATTACAAAGCAAGAGTTGAATTAAAATTAAACAAAAAGAATTGAATTGAGAAAGAAATCAAACTTGAGATATTATTTCTTTTTCTAAATTTAGAACTTAAAATCAGAAAAGCAATTTAATTGAATTATTGAATTATTCTCTAAAATTGGAACTCAAAGCTTTTTAGAAAAAGAAGTTCAGTTGCATTGAAAAGACTCTTTTCTTGAATAAATAAAAGAATTATCTATTTTTATCACAAATGCATGGAATTAATTTATTATTATTTCCAATGCAACTTGGACTTCTAATTTGAATGCATTTCAATTAAACTATAATTGGAATCTATCTCAAGGTTAACTTAACCTGATTGCTCAATTATTTTCAATTAATCATAAATTGAGTTTTTTCTCTTTTGTGATTCTCTATAAATTATTTCTTCAGCTCTCATTCCAATTTACCGAGAACACGCTTGGAGATTATTATCATGCTAATTTCACTTTGGAGTGATAGAAGATTATTGTGCTTTTTAGATTATTTGCATCCATTTTACTCACTCATTATTGCTTACATCCATTATTGCTTGAATTGATTATTTGCTTGAATTATTCATCCATCTTGCATCCATATAGTTAAATATCATATAGATTAAATCATTCGTCTTGGTGTAGTCTAGTCACTAGAATTGCATATAACAATCTGAGAGCAATCTTATACTTGCATCTTTTAGAAGGCAATTAGTCGATTTGTTATGGTTTTTTACTTATTGATTATTGATTATTAACCATGCATATAATGACTTAATTGAAGTGTTGTGCTTGTAGCTTATAGACCACTTTTTCACACACACATCTCTGGCACCCACCGTGGGGCAAAAGACTACATTTTTCGGCCTCCAAGACTGACTGCTTTGTTTTTTGCTATTTTCCAAATTTCAAATTTTTTGATTTTTTTTTTGTTTGTATATTTCATATGACAATTACCACAGGCTAAAATGACAAACTACAGGTGTCGTATGAACTGGAATCCTATCTCGTACGAGTTGGGATCCTATATCATACGAGCTTTTATACTGTTGTACGACTCTATATTTTCTGGTTAAAAGGCGAATTTCATAATTTTTATTGATTATTCTGACAACTGACCCTGACTGTTTATCTATCTATCTTAAAAAATTTCACACCCTAATTAGTTTTTGCAGAACGCTTGTCAAAGAATATGCTTGTCGCACAAAGACAATATGACTACTAATTCATTGTCTTTGCAGGTTGCCTAAGGAGAATCAACTAAACATTGCGTATTCTTTAAATTCAATTTTTAGGAACCTAACTTGCTATCTGGTTAAAGAACAAATCTATATTTTGTGTTTTTAGAAGATTCTGAGAGGTAGGAGAGTATGCTCTTGTCTTTTTCTAGACAATCAGAAATCCAGACCCTTGAGGCTTTTTCTTTGTTTGATATTTTTACATCTTTAGCAGGTCTGCCCTCCAGAGGGGTTGAAAAACTCTTAAACCCATTATGGTCAGTGTGAGGGGAACGACCTAAGTGGGATTGGCTATATGCCAAGTACTCCAACCCACTATAAAATAAATGTGATTTGATAAAAATCAAGTCAACGAAAGTGCTTGGGAATAGCTCTCCTTCATACCTTCGGGTATATTAAACCCTGGTTTTCAAGGCTGGGAGACCTCTTAATTGAGTTTATACCTCGACGCGTCGAATGAATCCTTAACTAAATCTAATTCAAAATTAGAAGCTACCTGGTTCATCTCCAAAAGGGGGATACTCTTTGTGCAAGGGAGATAGTAACTCTCCCAAGATACTTGTCATTTTGTGCCCATTAGTGTTTGGAGTCAGATAATACGGCATTGAGAATCCATTGCGTGAGACTCAGCAGCCGTATTCTGATTAGCTATTGGGTGTGTACTTGAGTCTACAACCAAAGGTTTTCTTTCCTCACCAAATTCCTTAGCATTTTCATGCTGTGATTGGAGTCACTATACATACTACTTGTTTTCTGTGTTTTCATCCCTGAAACAAAAACTGAAATACTAAAAATTGGAGAAGACAAGAAACAACTCAGTGATTTGAAACTATGTCCGTGTTAGAAACTAGTCCGTCTTAAGTTGAAACTCTATCTATGTCAGAAACTAGTCCATCCTAAGTCGAAACTCTATCTGTGTCAAAAACTTGTCCATCTTAAGTCAAAACTCTATCCGTGTCAGAAACTAGTCCATCCTAAGTCGAAACTATGTCTGTGTCAGAAACTTGTCCATCTTAAGTCTAAATTCAGTTTCCTGGTCCAAAATCAGTCCATCTCAGAATTGGTCGTACTTAGTTATCATACTCAACAATAAAAAACACTCAGAATTTCTAGGCTCTGTCCTGTGAACAGTCGTATGAGTTTGATAATTTATCATGCTACACCTGATCTTGTCTCATACGAGTCTTCTGATTTGTCATTCTAGACCCGATCCTATGTCATATGAGTAATTTTAATCTGTCATCTGGTTCTGTATCTTATTTCATATGAAATAGAATTGCTCAGAGTCTTTTGTCATCCTGTACATACCCATTTGTCGTACGGTAAGAAACAACAACTTGTACAAAACATAACTTTTTTCATCCTGTAACTGCTAAATTGTCGTTCGGTTCATAAAATCTTGTCGTACAAGTCTCTGGTTTTGTCAAAACAAAATAGTCAAACTTTCCTAAAAACATCTTACAGCGAACATAATACTGGTTATCAATTTTCCTGAGCATAAATAGATCAAGATAGTGTACCTCTGCCATTTGCATTGTAGGATTTGGTCGATCATCTTTCAGCTAGTTCAATCAACTACCTATCAAATTTTAGTCACTTAGATAACGTCTTATACAAGATAGATCATTCCTGAAACCAGACTGAATCTTACACTATGCTTAGAATCAACTTAGATAAACATCTTATACAGGATAGATCATTCCTGAAACTAGACTGAATCTCAGTTGTTTCTCCCAAATAATACATTAACCAAACAACTAGCTCTGAAATTGATCTTGACCTCTGCATCACAAATAGCTTTAGGTTGCACTAATCCATAAAAATGCCTATACAAACTAGGAGTTCTAGTAAGAAAGAAGCCAAAGGCAAAGGAATACCCTTTTCATACACCGACAATCCATTTTACGAAAAGGATCCACTCACTGACATACCATCCTCATCAGGCAAACCAATTTTTGATGAGCCTAAATCTCCCACTATATATGAGATGGAACACAATGATGGAAACAAGGATGATAATAACATTCCCGAAAATGGTAATGATTCCTAATCATCAAGTGAGGTTGACGAAGACACTGAACCTCTAGAAAAAGAAATCCTTGATTGTCAAAAGGAAAAAGACTTTAGAAAAATGATGAGAGCTATCATGACTTGAGAGAAGGAAGACTATTTCTTAGAACTAGCGAAACAAGGTGCTAAACTTCCGACTGGATATGATGTTTAGACGCTCATTACTAAAAATAAAGAATCACCTATACTCATGGTACACAAACAATTACTAGCCTTACGGATGGAAGTCACAAAATTGAAGAATAAGGACAAGTCCCCAAAACAATATTCTCTAGAAACAATATGTCCCTTTCCATTTGACAAGAATCTATACATGCCTCAATTTCCCTCACGAGTGGAGATCCCAAAATTTGATAAGCATGATGGTACCTCAGATCCCCAAGATCATGTCAGAGAGTTTTGTGCTGCCTATATGGAGTTCATGCACGATCAAACTTATCTCATGTGCCTTTTCCCGAGGAGTTTAGGGGGTCAAGCAATGGAATGGTTCTCAAGTCTACCCAAAGGAATAAAAATGTTTGAAGAACTAATCCAACTATTTTTACAACAGTACTCATACAACATTTTGACATCCTATGAATATGATCGATCTTTGTAATACTCAACAGAAAATAGGGGAACCTCTTCTTACTTTCCTCCAACGCTGGAGAAAGATGTTCTTTAGGTATCCACGACCTATCCCAAACTCTGAGAAAATGGAAATATTTGTCAATAACTTGGTCCCCGAACTGAAATATAGTATACAAATGCAAGTACACCCATCATTTAACAAAATGGTAGATAATGCCATTCGAATGGAAGATGTGCTCATAAAGAAGGGGAATATCACGCCTTGGAAAGAAACACAAACAAGATCTACCTCTAAAGAAAAGAACAAGTATTGGAAGTTTGGTAAAGACAATAACAAGAATGCTGTTAATGATGGAGTAGTAGACACTATCAAAACCAACTCAAAATCCACAATATTTAACTTGGCTAGTGGTACACAAGCACTTAAAGCCACTGAGGCTGTAGCAGAAAATCCGCCAAAGAAAACAAAGGAATGGTTCAAAGAAAAGCCTTGGCTTTCCAAACCTAAGCATGATTTTACTCCTCTCGAAGAATTGTATGAATCCGCTTTCAAAACTATATTGGCAAAAAAATTGATAACACTACCAGATAACTCCAGACCATATGATCCAGATGTCAAACCAAGATGGTGGAGAGAAAATGAATACTGTGACTTCCATCAAAATAAAGGTCATAACATAAACAATTGCATGAAGCTAAAACATGAGATTCAAGATCTCATAGATGCTGGTAAAGTTGTTGTTGAGAATCATCCGACTAATGTAGATCATAAAGCATTTAAAGACCCTTTGCCTATTTACGAACAAGGTGATTCTTCAAAGACCAAAGGAGGTGCCAAGGTAAATTATACTTATGTCAGTCAGGACAACGTTATCAACATGATTGAGCCTTCCCAATCAGAATATTGCAATGTGATTATAGTCCAAGATAAACCAAATGAATCACGCTATGCAAGAGCTCTCACCCATTCTCAGAAGAAAGTCACTCTCCAAGGAGCTAGTTCTTCCAATCCAGCTTGAGCAACATCAAACCCATCAACCTTGCCAAATAAACAAAAAGAATCAACCTTGGACAAATTTAAAAGGCTAACTTCATCATCATCTTCTAGATATAGTGTCGTTGAATAGTTGAAAAGGACAAATGCTCAAATCTTAATCTTTGAATTGCTAAAACTCTCATCTGCTCACAAAGAGATCCTAGACAAAGCATTGCTCACCACCAACGTTCCAAAAGATTTAGATATTGATCGGTTTCAGTCTATGGTGGGTCATCTAACTTCACCTCACTATTTGACCTTCTCTGAAGAAGATGACAACTCACTAAATCATCCACATAACTAGCCATTGCATATTGAGGCCATGATCCACAAACACAAAGTCAAATGTGTTTTGATAGATGGAGGCATGGGGTTGAATATCTGTACTTACATTCTGCTTACACAACTAGGATTCTCTGAAAATGTCATTGATCCTGGCAAGAAAATAACAATAAAAGCCTATAATGAAGAAGAAAGGACTTCTAAAGGTCTGGTGTCATTACCAATCATAGTGGGACTGGTAGAGAGAGAGATGTTCTTTTCCAAGTTCTTGATATTCCATTGTCATATAATATATTACTAGGCAGGACGTGGATTCATGAAATGAAGGCAGTACAATCAACATACCATCAATGCTTAAAGTTTCCTTATAATGGAGCTGAAGTCAGTATTCCTGCTGATACAAATGTCGTCTGTAATGCATTGACAAAAGGTGCAGATACTTTTGTGCCTTATAATAGGGCAGCCTATCCAAATGCAGATCTAGAAGCACTAATGAAAGACTTAGAAAAGAGATTGAAGATTACAAATACCATCATGGATGGCTACAAGATAGAACCGGTACTTTCATTAGTTTCTCTCCCTCTAGCACCAAAACAGTTGGGCAAGCCATCATAGGCTATGAGAACACAAACTTCAGCTCCAAATACCATAAATGATGGTCTCTTTGTACAGTCTTCTACCTCCTTGGCGGATGAAATAGAAGAAGATGTTGTTCTTAATTGGCTCTTTAAGGAAGATAGTCAAAATGAGGAGGTACGACATTGTGAGATTTCCTCAAACCAATATGGTCCTGGCTACAAAATGATTCAATGCATGGGGTACTCAGGTACTAGTCCTCTAGGTAAACAAAAAGAAGGTATTACTGAACCAATTCAACTACAAACCAAATCCACAAATGATAAGGCTGGACTGGGTTACGATCTAAAAAAGACATCAGATCAAAAGCATGTTTCTAAGTCTAAGTGGCAGAAAAGAATATCACCTTTAACATTATAGGAAGTAGACACTCAACAAACAAAAGCAGAGTGTAGAAAAGAGAAAGAGGAATCATCAGTCAAGAAAGAAGAAATAGTCAGTGCTCAAGCTTCGATGGTATTAGCTACAATAATACAGGAAGTTGAGGTCCTTGAAGATATAAGAGATGAAGTAATAAGAATCAGAGAATTGTTTGCACCATTAAAAGTTCCAGTCAGATATACTGGTAGACAGCAAGTAGATGATTTAGAGATTGATTCAAATGAGTATGAATGGGGTCTTGACCATCTCTCAGACACATCCACTACAAAAACTCTAGAAGAGTCTAGTGATGTCATAGATGATACTTAAGAGCTGATACGCATGAAACTAGAGAAAGAAGTACAAGAAATTAGACAAAAGAGACAAGAAAATTATGAACAAGGACTGAAAGAAGGAAGAATACCAGAAAGCTTCTCATCTATGTACCTCTATCCTAAAGCAGAACAAATTAGGTATAGCACTACACAAGAAGAGTTGGAAGCTACAGAACAAGAACCAATTATCAGTCCAAAAGAGGTTGAATGGAGTAGAAGATAGCAAATCATAGAAACATCAAGATCATGTTAATAGGTGTGTCAGATATAAATGAAAAATGAACCACAACATGAAGGAACTTGCAACATTAAATATGTTGGTATTAATACCATACATATGCTTACTAAATCACCTGAAGAAGACTTGGAAACTTCACCTGATGAATCTGATGATAGACCTACTCAGGACAATATCTACTCAACCTCAAATTCTTAATCAGCTAATACAAACAATGAAAATCTGTCTACTAATCTTATCACTGTTAAACCATGATATGAAGTCTAGTCTGGCATAGTGAATGATGTTACAAGTATGTCTATCAGATTAAATCAACTAAATATTAATGTGAACTTTAATAATCATGATCTGACTTTGCCTGGTCTTGAGACACTTACGCAAGGTATCATTCTAGAACTTGACTTTTTGATCCATGACTATGATAACAATACCGTGAACACTCTTAAACCTATCCAATATTTATCCTTAGTACATCCTGAATTGATTGAATGTACTTTACAAAACCAGCCCATGAATATACCTACTTTTTCCAATGACTATACATTAGCCTATTATCTCAATGCAGTCGAGCCTATAGACTCTTCCACCAGTGAACAACGTGAAAATATGACTAAAGCAGATATCAAGTATCTTAATCGCAAAAACAAGAAAAATAAAAAATAAAAGATCTGATGGCAAAAACCACATTGTGGCGGTGTCAAAATCTAAAAAAGAGAAAATAAAGGATGTACCTAAAGGTGAAAACCTCTCTGAGGCACCTGAAGGTGAGATACTTGATATACTACCAAGTTAGTTCTAGGAAAGGTCCTCCATATTGATCGAGCCAACTCAGCCAGTGAACATTGGGAGTCAAGAGACACCACACATCATTCATGTAGCTCAATCACTATCAGTAAAAGAATTGAAGGAGTTCACTCAGCTATTCTTAGAAAAGAAAATAAACTTTGCATGGATGTACTCTGATATGCCAGGCTTGGATCCTGATCTCATTATGCACCATCTTTCAATTACACCAGGAGTAAAACAAGTTAAGCAAAAAATCTGTAAGATGCACCCGCATGTGGCACTATTAGTCAAAGTTGAACTAGAAAAACTTATCAAAGCTGGATTCATTAGAGCTATAGATTATGCCGAATGGATTTCAAACATAGTACTTGTGTCAAAGGCAGACAAGTCTATCAGAGTTTGCACTGACTTCAGAGATCTTAATAAAGCATGTCCGAAGGATGATTTTCCATTACCAAATATTGATATGATAGTCGACATGACTGCCAGGTATGAAATGTACTCACTAATGGACAGATTCTCTGGATACAATCAAATCAAAATAGCTCTGGGAGATCGAGAAAAGATAGCTTTCACCTATGCATGGGGAACCTTTTGCTGGAATGTCATGCCATTTGGGCTAAAGAATGCAGGAGCAACCTATCAAAGAGCAGTTACAACCATTTATCATGATATGATGCATAAGAATATGGAAGACTATGTTGATGACACCTTAGTGAAGACTATGAAAAGATCAATGCATATTCAAGAGTTAGGTCCCATACTCGACAGAATGGAAAAGTTCAAACTCTGGTTAAATCCAAAGAAGTGTGCATTTAGAGTGACATCTAGTAAACTACTTGGCTATATCATTTCAAAGAAGGGAATCGAGGTTGATCTTGAGAAGGTCCAAGCTATAATGGAAATGCCGCCTCCAAAGAACATTAGTCAAATGAGAAGTCTACAGGGACGTCTCCAATCCATCAGATGATTCATTTCTCAGCTAGCAGACAAAGCTCAACCTTTCACAAAGGTATTGAGAAAAGTAATAGTATACAACTGGGATCAATAGTGCAAACAACATCTTCAACAAATAAAAGAGTACCTGTCAAATCCATCGATATTGATACCACCGATTCAGGGTAAACCACTAATCTTATATTTATTAGTAACTGATTCATCACTGGGGGCACTTCTGACGCAACAGGATGACAATAAAAAGGAACAAGCTATTTATTACATCAGCAGGACATTAGTGTCTTATGAAATGAACTACACTATAATAGAAAAAAGCATGCTTGGCATTGGTCTTTACATCACAAAAACTTGAGGCACTACATGCTAGCACATTCAGTCAAGCTAGTGGCCAAAACTGATCCACTCAAGTATCTTCTCAATAAGGCAACACTTACAAGAAGATTAGCGAAATGGGTCATGATCCTTATAGAGTTTGACATTGAATATGTGGAATGCAAAGAAATAAAAGGACAGGTAATTGATGATCAACTTGCTGAAGCTCCACTTGAGGATACTCAACCACTTCATATAGAGTTTCCAGATGAATCAATAATGCACCTTACTCAACAACCTTGGAAAATTTTTTTTGATGGGTCCTTTACCCAAAATGGTTCAGGTGCTGGCATATTATTCATTACTCCTTAGAAGTATTCAATCCCAAAGTCTTATAAGATTTTATACCCTTGCATAAACAACATTACAGAATATGAAGCTTTGGTGAATGGGATAAAACTAGCTATTGAATGGAAGGTTGCATAATTGTATAGCTATGGAGATTCTCAGCTGGTGGTTAATCAAATCAACGATACATATCAAACTTGAGATGAGAAATTGATGCCTTACAAGAAAATGGTCGATTATCTTAAGAAGTATTTTGCTTTTGTATCATTCCAACAGATTCCTAGATCCGCAAACAGAGCGATAGATGCTATGGCTACCTTGGCATCTATACCTGAGTTACAGGAGTCCAATTTTTGCTTTGATTTCCTAGGGGAAGAGTTATATTACCCCGCTTATGATTCTCTTGAGACCCAAATAGTCTGTTCTATTATTGGACATGACTCATCCTGATACAGCCACATCTATTCCTATCTATGCGACCAAATTATCCCTAGAAATCTTACCCAAAATTAGAAAAGAAACCTAACTCAAAATGCTTCACGGTATGTTATCATAGCTAACAATTTATTTAGATGAGGTTTAGACGGTACATTTCTTAGATGTCTAGAAACTGAAGAATCTAAATGTGCATTATCAAAAGTTCATGAAGGTATTTGTGGATCTCATTTGAATGGTCTTACTTTAGCTTAGAAACTACTACGGGCTGGCTACTACTGGCCAAACATGGAAAAAGATGCCATCCAATTTGCTAAGACTTGTGAGAAATGTCAGCTTCATGGAAATCTCATACATGCCCTGGCAAGGGACCTCATACCATTTATTAATCATTGGCCTTTTCAGCAATGGGCCTTTGATCTCATTGGTCAGATATATCCTGCTTCATCCAACGGACATAAATTCATCATAACTACCACTGAGTATTTCACCAAGTGGGTAGAAGTTGTTCTACTCATCAAAGAAACTGGTAAACAAGTCGCCTTGTTCATCCTAACTTATATCATCTACAGGTATGGGATACCTTTGTCCATCGTGACTGATAATGGAGGACAGTTTAAGAATAAAGATCTGGACGAGCTTTGTGAGAAATTCAAAATAAAGCAACACTAGTCATTAGTATACTACCCTCAAGATAATGGACAAGCTGAGGCGTCTAACAAAAACCTATTGACTATCTTGCACAAAACAGTGAACAAATCTGGGAAGGATTGGCATCTGCAGCTGAATCCTGCACTATGGGCTTACAGAACAAGTATTAGAACACCTACTAGGGCTACACCTTTCTCTTTGGTGTATGGGTCTGAAGCAATACTACCTATTGACGTAGAAATACCATCTCTAGATTTCAAGAGCTCGAATTGCCAGATGAGCATCGACAAGTGGCGTTTGATCATCTCAGAGTGTATCAGAAGAGAATGTCCAAATGATATAATAAGAAAGTTAGACAAAGATAATTTCAGGTTGGTGACCTAGTTTTGAGAGAAAATCCAAAAAATCAACAATTTCACAACAATAAAGGGAAGTTTGAACCCAACTGGCTGGGTCCCTACATTGTTACTACAATATTTGGCTCTGGTGCCTATCAACTCTCAAACTCAGAAGGAGAACAACTCCATGAACCAATTAACACCATCCACTTAAACAAATTCTTCGCTTAGCATTTTCTGTGCCACCAACTTGTACAGATGGAAAAAGTCTTGAAAAAAATACCAAAAAAGAGAAAAATCATCAAAAGAAAAAAAAAATATAAAGAGAGAAAATGGCCTAGTGAAAACCTAGTAAATAGGCACCTTGGTAAAAAAAAAAAGAATCTCTACCAAGTAGGTGAGAACCTAGCAAATAGAAATGCCTCTTGTACTCAAGCACTCCATCTATCAACACAACGTTGGCATTTCCCGCTTTCATGCATCTTTTGATTTCACTTGTACATATTTTTCAGTCACTTTCGTGACATCCTGGTTCGTTGGAACCCTCATGACTTGAAACTGATCAACGTCCTAGTCTTAGGTTAATCGACAGAGCAATTTACATATCCTAAGTAGTGTCAAACAAGTCATCTTTCCGTTAGTGAAACTTGGTCGTCCACTCTGAGTCATTCACCTATCTCCTAACTACCAAAGAGTTTTTATCACTGAGTAAACAAGCAAAACAACATAGTGGAAAATAATCACTAAACAATTTGAGCTATGAATGAAAATTTTCTTTGTGTGTTGTCTTTTATATTGGTTTTTGATTATTATCCCTCTGAGTAACTCGAGGAAGTCTATTGTGACTAAGAGGAGCAAGGATGGGGGCATAATATTTTCTTTGTTTTCTGCTTGTAGGAATGATCCCAATGATCTAGAAACATATAAATTAGCTCGGTGTATGTGATAAGAGCCTTCACAACAAGGTGAAATCGCCTCACATACCTCGACTCCGCTTATTTGTATGCTACAGGGAGGTCCATATCATTTCTTTGTCTATTTTGAGGGAATTTCTTTATGATGCAATTTGGGTCCCTGTGAAATATGTCCAAGGATGTGAACAAAAAAAAGGGTCATTGCGGACAAGATAATAAATATTGCACATTGAAAAAGAAAGGAACTCTAACCTACCTATTGTGTTCGTTATGCTCAGTGATGAATCTTAAGTATTTTAAATTCAGTGACTAGGTTTAGGATGCATTTTGCATATCATTTTGCATATCATTTCGCATATGATTTTGCATATCATTCTGCACTTTTGTGAATTTAGAATGATTTCGGTATGATAATAATCTCTTTATCCTCTGAATGAGAGCTGAAAGCATCATCATTTTTTATGCTAAGTGGTCTATTTATCATCATTTCTTTGATCAAGTACTTGTGTTTTGAGATGTTAGCTGCATACATAACATTTTATATAGCTTCATACATTTCATTATTACTCATTTGCATTCATCTTATTGCATAGAAAAATGAAAACATTGCATTATTCATTGCTCATTACTCATTCATTTATTTGCATATGAAAAGAAACAAAAATAGACATCTATAATCATTTGCATTACATACATTCATATTGAAAAGAAATGCATACATATAGAATAAAGCATATAAAAGACATCTCATAAGTGAATCAACACAAGTACGATGAAGTCAAATCGGATCTTGTATATATATATATATCATGTCAAGTATAAGGTACAAAATTATGTCTAATGACATATACAAACTCCCATCGGAGCAAGAATTGTATAGGCTACAAAAAATGGGTGTGTCTACAAAAAATATCTAAGCTACAAAAAGAAATAATCTAGCTAGCACCCTCTCCCTCATCGCCTAGTGGAGGAGGAGGAGCCTAATGCCCGAGATCCTAACGAGGTATCGTGCCATATACTGCGAGTAGGCTATCACCTACTGCGCAACAGGAACTACGACACTATATGCTGCCACATAATAGGCTACCCTACTACTCTAGAGAAGGACCTCCTATCGTAAAGCCTCTATCTCTGCTCTAGACTCTGCCCTCAATGATGCAATCTGGAAATCACGCTCGGCCCTCACCTTGGCAAGCTGTTGGTCTCTCTCTGCCAGCTGAGTCTGAGCCACTATCAACTGTGACTGCAGCTCTGCAAGACGTGTTCTCATCGACCACCCTGTGTCAGTCCCCTGCTCTCTCACAGGCTCCCCACCCCCATCTCCACCTATAGCTCCACCTTGCTCATCCCACCACTCTCGGACCTGTCTCAGAGGTATTCGCTCCTCCTTATTCCCACCCAATCTCACTCCTACATGCCCTAGGGATCTACCCTCACCCCTCTGTTGTCCAACATCAGTTGGCATCCTACTCTTGCTAGCACTAGGATCACCACCACTCCATCATGGAGCCTCAACTCTCTATGCCTATCCCTGTCCCTATGCCGGTGCAGGGGCATCATCCTCAACATCCTCAATATGAGGAGCCTGCTCTGTTGGATCTGTGAATCGAGGGAACAGATGCTGCTGAAACCAATCTCTATACTGGGGCAATACCCCCACATCTGCCACATCATCCATATATTCCCACCTCAGGTGAGGTAAACCAGTTAGCTCCTATATCGCCAAAGCATAGGACAACCATGGAGACCATCCCTGTCTCTCCTCATCTACGTAACACGCATATGTTGTAAACTCCTGTGAGATCCCCTAAGGTTGACCATACTACCTCATCACCCGTGATACAATGAATCACTCCACAATGGTCTATGATCTCCCAATAAGAGGACGCGTGACAAAAAGGTCCCTGCGGACTAGTCGCCAGTCATCCCAAGGCTCCAAACCTCTATATGGTCTCTACACTACGACTATCAGGTCATCTAGCTATCATCTCCAAAAATCTGTCTTGCCCAGATGGGGCTGCATATTGTATCTAACATACCTATATATAATGGGCTACCCAAGCTCTCTACTATCATCTACTATGGGCTGACAAACGAGAAGGTGCTCCCAAGCCCACACCTACAAAATATATGCACCAGCGGCCATGCTCTGCCCAACTCTATACACAATCTCATGCATCTCTTGATACATGTGGGCCAATAAGCACAAACCCTATCCAAGTCTCTAAGGGGTCTCTATGAATCTCTCTAGCATTCGACCCCATCCACATTGGAAACCTTGCTGCCCTCTGTCTGGCATCAGAAAACAACCTATGAACCCTGCTAGAACATATGCCAGAGGAAACTCCTCACTGTACCTGCTCATCAATATGTCCCAACTAATGGAACGAGTCAAAATGTTAGGATCACTAAAGACATGCCTCACTGCCTGTAATCCTGGAAGGTTCTCTAAATCATAATCCACCTTATCCCCAGCAAAAGGGATACAGAGAATCCTATATACATCCTCGGGAGTGATAGTCAACTCCCCCACCGGCAGATGAAACGTGTTATGCTCTGAATGAAAATGCTCTACCAACACCGTGAGCATTCCATAGTTCACATGGATATCAGGTAATCTTAATAGATGAGTCAAGCCGCACAAGTCAATATGAGCCTGTTGAACTTAAGATAAATGTCAAACTAATGCCATAGTAGGAGGATAAATGCATCTAAATAGCACAGAAGGTAATCGAACCTGCAAAAACCCAACAACGAAGCATCAGAAAACATTCCAAATGAGCCTACAAGAGAAGTAAAACATCATGCAAATCCAACTAAGTCAAATGCAAAATCAAAATTTCATGTTTAGACCTTCAAAAATGCTCACTGTCTCTCGAACGACAAAACACAGAGAGACAAAATCTCGTATGAGCCAAGAATAGCTATTGCATGACAAAACAACCCCAAATGACAAACTATTGGCTTTCGCACGAAAAAATGGTCTTTTAACAGACCTGTCATACGATACGAGGGTGCGTCCCGAATGACAATTCTAATGACCCTAAATGACAAAAAAAAATTTACCAGTTCCTCATACGAGACAGGATCCTGTCTCGAATGATAAAATGTAAAACCCGACCCCACACATGCGAAAAACTTGAAAAATGAAAACAAAAATTCAAAATTGAAAACATAAAGAGGCTTAAGATTGATCACTTACCATTGGCTCATAGTTTCGGGGTCGATTATGACGTCTTTGGCGCTTGAATCGATGCTGATGAGTAGGGACCACCATTTTCTTCACAGAAGGCTTTTTGAATTTTCAAACTTGGAGGGTTAAAATGATTTGAAAATGACACTTTCGTCCCATATATAGCTAAAAACCTAAATTTTCAACTTGCTTCGATGGATATGAAAATTGTACCCTTAGCTAATCTGACCGTTCCGATTCCATTTTCAAGATCAAAATCAAAATTTGAGATCAATTTGCTAGTCAATTTCACAATTTGGACCGTTTAGCTCTCTTTTCATCAAATGCTCAGTCTTTCTTCAAATTGCGCTCAATTTCAACACTGAATATCAATTTCAATTCTACACATCAATTTCATGATCAACTCTGTGCTTAACTCATCAATCAATGCTAAATTTTTCAAATATTCTACAGAATCAATTTGTGCTCAAATAACTTATTTTCACCAACAATTGCCTATAATCATGTACCCTCGCTATCTTTCGATTTCGCTCCCGATGGGGCATACTCATGACCTTATGACCTCACATCTCACAAGTCAAGAAAATTTTCAAATCTTCATCAAAAGTCGAGCAAAATCTTTTCAACTAAAGAAAATCAATTCTTATTGCTAAGTAGCATCTCAGCTTCGTCACTTCACATCAAGTCTCGATCATCTGAATCGAATCAATCACTAGGGGCATATCAGTTTCATCGCTTCAAATCAAGTTGATATTTTCCTTCATCTGAATCAATCTCTTAACGTTAATCAGTTTCATCACTTCAAATCAAGCTGATTATTTGTTTAAACTTAATCAAAAGTTTAAAGAGTATCTTTGATCACACTCAATCTCAGCAAGTGTTCAGTATTCATTTCTTGATCAAGCTGAACAATTTATCTTCATCGTGTCTTGATCATTCAAGTTCAAGATCAATTTTTATCATCACTCATTGCATCTAAGTTCAATCAAGTTCTAGATCAATAAGATCTGCTTCTTGATCAATCAAGTTCAAGTTCGGTATCTTTTGTTTCTATCGTTCCTCAGTTCAATCAAGTTCGGGATCGGTATCATTTTAATCAGACTTCATTCAGCTTTGTCACTTTGAATCAAGCTAAACACCTTGCTCTTCATCTAGTTCATGATCATTCAAGTTCAGAACTGGCATCTCCTAGACATCACACATTCTTTGAACCAACGTGTTGCTTGTACATTAATTCAAAGAGGAGAAAATGTAATACCCTAAAAATGGTCATCTAAACCATGGGCCTCTAATCTCGACAACATCACCAAGGTCCTAACCAAAGGCAATTAAATCAACCTTGAGCACATTATTAATTCTTTAATCATCAAATATCACATGGCAAATCAATTACTCAATATTAATTAAATATTTATTTAATTAATTGAATCATTTCCAAGAATATCATTTTGATCAATTATCCCATTTTAATTCATTAAATATCCTTGCATATTTAATTAATTAAAATTGCCATTTAATCATGCAAAAGGAATTAATTTATTACAAAAGAGAAATTAATTAAAAAGCAAGAGTTGAATTAAAATTAAACAAAATGAATTGAATTGAGAGAGAAATCAAACTTGAGATATTATTTCTTTTTCTAAATTTAGAACTTGAAATCAGAAAAGCAATTTAATTGAATTATTGAATTATTCTCTAAAATTGGAACTCAAAGCTTTTCAGAAAAAGAAGTTCAGTTGCATTGAAAAGCCTCTTTTCTTGAATAAATAAAAGAATTATCTATTTTTATCACAAATGCATGGAATTAATTTATTATTATTTCCAATGCAACTTGGACTTCTAATTTGAATGCATTTCAATTAAACTATAATTGGAATCTATCTCAAGGTTAACTTAACCTGATTTCTCAATTATTTTCAATTAATCCTAAATTGAGCTTTTTCTCTTTTGTGATTCTCTATAAATTATTTCTTTAGCTCTCATTCCAATTTACCCCAGAGATTTTTGAGAACACGCTTGGAGATTATTATCACGCTAATTTCACTCTGGAGTCATAGAAGATTATTGTGCTTTTTAGATTATTTGCATCCATTTTACTCATGCATTATTGCTTACATCCATTATTGCTTGAATTGATTATTTGTTTGAATTATTCATCCATCTTGCATCCATATAGTTAAATATCATATAGATTAAATCATTCATCTTGGTGTAGTCTAGTCACTGACATTGCTTATAAGAATCTGAGAGCAATCTTATACTCGCATCTTTTAGGAGGCAATTAGTCGCTTTATTATGGTTTTTTATTTATTGATTATTGATTATTAACCATGCATATAATGACTTAATTGAAGTGTTGTGTTTGCAGCTTACATACCACTTTTTCACACACACACCACAAAGAATGACACCTCACATGTGGAAGTTGGAATATAATATAATTAATCGTCAAGGTAATGCCATTCCATCTAATGGTTTATGTCATAAAACATCTTTTCTATTGTGTTTTGTTTACTGATGATGTGATTGATGATCGTGAAGGTCGTGGAGGCATAAATGACCACCTTCTTAAGGGACTAAAAAGTTGTCCCCGACAATTTAGTAGGTTGCCCTACTATGAGCAGTTACAAATTGTTCATTTGTTTGATAATATGCATATTGGAAAGAATATAACAGAGATAGTATGGAAAATATTGGATAAAAGGCGTGACAAAGAAAAAATTGTCAAAATATGTAGTGACATTCGGGATTTCAATCATGCAAAGATAAATGTCATTCAATCAAATAGCCATGGAGACTAGATTAATATAAGTGAGCTTCCTTGGTTATTAACGGACTAGCAAAGAAATGCTATAAAAGAAGTCATACAAAAAATTCAATTTTCCACAGGATTTGCTGCGAACATAAACAATCTCATATCAAAGAAAAGTGAATTTGGGCCAGGGATGAAAATGCATGATTGGCATACCTTCATTAAGGTAATTCATGTTTTTGTGTTTTTAGTACGTATTTAAGTACTGCGCGTACGTGTACTTTTCATTGTATTATGCTACAAAAAAATGAAAAGATGATTTTATAATTGTTGTAGTATGTTCTACCTCTATCTCTCCCAGATGACTTCGACAATAATGTCAAGCAAGTCATATATGATCTTGGAAAATACATGAGGTAAGTAGTGATATTTGTTCAGTTCGTTGTATAGATATTATATTTTCTATTTATTTTACTTGTTATGTAATATATTTTTTTGCATCTTTAATATCTTGTAGGTGGTTATCATGTAAAGAAATCCATAAAGATGATATAAAATATTTGAAGAGAAAAATTACTCATTTAATGTGTTGAATGCAAAAGTGTCTACCTCCAGCTTTTTTCAATGCACAAGAACACTACCTCATACACCAAGTTGAGGAGATTGAATTGTGTGGACCTGTACACACTAGGTCAATGTGGATGGTTGAGAGGCACTTGAAATTTTTCAAGTCTTTGGTTCGACAAAGAGCACATCTTGAGGGTTCTATGATGGAGGGGTATATGGTATACTAGACTATGGTGTACATTTTTGAATATCTTCCTAAGTTTGCAATAAAGATCCACATGGATCGCATTTGGGATCCCAACCCCATTAACAAATTCGAAGGGGAGTACTTGATGAGGAAAGGTAGATTGAGGAAAGTGAGAGGTAATTATAAGATGTTATTGTAGTTAATTAATTCTTAATCTTCAAAATAAATCAATTGTAAGACGTCAATTTCTTTGTACAGTCAGTCAAGAGTGGGATGCATTACATTTGTATATTGCAAACAATCTTTATTGGATGACGGTATGGATTGAACATTGTCAACATTCTAGATGCATGTTAACAAGGGAAGGTGTGGCTTCATTGGTTAAAGAAGCTCAACGTAATGGAGATTCCAATGTTACGCAAAGGGAAATTGATTTAGCATATGGTTTAAGAGATAAACAGGTATGTATAAATTTATTAATCACCCATATGTTTATCAACTCACAATACAATAAATTTTACATGTTTGACATATCGCAGGTCAAACACCACAATGCTATGTGTTACAATGGTCATAAATTTCACATAAAAAAGTTGGGTGACACAAAGAAAAATTGTGATTCTGGCATCACTATAGTCTTTGAGGTGACAAATATTTCATTGAGAAATGACATACATCCTCAACAGTCTCAAAATCGATACTATGGCATTTTCGATGATATACTTGAGTGTGACTTTAATTCCTTCAAATTAGTTTTGTTCGTCGTCAAATGGTATAGGCTACAATTGAATAAAAATGATCCTGATAGAACTGTTATTGAACATGATAATGGTTTTATAATGCTAAATACAAGGTCATTTGAACCAGTTGGGGATGAGCCCTATGTTCTTCCAGGCCAATGTGAGCAAGTATTTTACTCAGAGGTTCCACATAAACTGGGTTGGTCATTTGTTGTTAGACATGATCCAAGAGGAAGTCCGATAAAGTATAATGTGATGGAAGAAGAAGATACCAAAGAAGTAGAAGATGAAGTGGATGATGGTCATGATCGACAATTTCTCAATGATGATGAAGAAGAACAAGAAGAAGAAGAAGAAGAAGAAGATGATGATGATGATGATGATGATGATGATGATGATGATGATGATGATGATGATGATGATGGTGATGGTGATGGTGGTGATGGTGGTGAAGACGTTGATGGTGATGATGATGATGATGATGATGATGATGGTGATGGTGATGGTGGTGATGGTGGTGAAGACGTTGATGGTGATGATGATGATGATGATGATGATGATGATGATGATGATGATGATGATGATGATCATCATCATCATCATCATCATCATCATCATCATCATCATCATCATCATCATGGTGATGATGGTGATGATGACCTTGATGCTCATGATGATGAAGAATGAAATGTATGAGGTATGTGATTAGTATATTATCTATTTAATATTGACTTCTTGATAGAATTTTTTTACATAATCAATTGATTATGTTTTGAATTCTAATGCCATTACATAATTAATTCATGATGCACCTTTTAATATGGAGATACAGATAGGGAGAGTGACTATTTATGTGACATTTTTCAAATTATGTTTATTTATGGAAATTGGATTGTTTATTAGCTATGTGATGGATGTTGATTTAAAATACATATGTGATTAATCACATGTTTATGATGATGTATGTGACATTTTTTGAACTTTGTGTTTATTTATAGAATGTGGATTGTTTATTACCTATGTGATGGATGGTGATTTATGATACATATGTGATGCTAATTGTGATCCTCAATTAAATATATGATGACACATCATGTGATGCTTATGATACGTATGTATTTATTGTTTATCAACTTACAAATGTAGTAATGCTTATGATGCTCAATTGATGGTGTTGATTTCAGGTATAGTCCCTGTGTGATGTTGTCACCCTTGGTGGGAATAGATCATTGACTACAGACATTGTCAACCATTTAGTTGAGGATCCTGCATAGTCTACATAAAGAAAAGGTAAGGAATTAAAAAATTTACAATGATTTTGATGACAACATCTTTTTATTATTTAATACTCTTTTTGTCTATAAAGTTCATGATGTTCATGTTGTGTACTATGTAATTTTTAGCTAACATAAGATAATTGAATTACATTGTATAGGACCCTGAACCCCTTTGACAAGGATCCTGCACAGTCTCATGGATGGACAGGTATAACTAGTCAATACAACCTATAGAAACAGTTTATTTTTTTAAAATTACTTGGAAAACAAACTTCCTCATTTTTTCAAACCTCGACATTAGCAGCAAATCTAATACAATTATCAACACTTTAGGCCCCAGTTGGACTTATTCCAATTTTAATCCCAAAATCAACTTTAGGGTTGACTTCTTCATCAACATTACCCTCATTTGCAAAATTTCTCTCTCATTTCATGGAGTGTAGGTACCCCCAAATAGGTATTTGTCAGATCTATCTTCGTCAAGTGAGGAAAATGCAGGAATAGAAAATGAGAGTGACACATGTAGTAGGTCTACAATAGGGAGATCAACAAGAGGTCAAAAGATTAGAAGAAAATTCAATAAACGCATGAAATTTTTCCTTGCTCAAGGGGGGTCATGTTCTTATGATGATGAGACCAAAGATGACATTGAGGTGCCACTGAGGTACATACATCTATAGAAACAATGGGTGCCTAAGGAACTTCCTCCAATAAACACCGATTTTTGTGTTAACGATAGTATATATTGCATAGCACCTTCGTCGTTACATGGTTTAGGCTTATTTTCCATGGACGGCATAAAGGTCTATTACAATAGAGTTGTTGAATTGATGGAGTTTGTTGGACCTTGTTACAATTACAATAATTGGATGCAGATTGTTAAATATAAAAAAAGTATGCATAGGTATGCACTGTCAGCAAATTTTATACAACAAAAAGATAATGATCAAAGTAAACGAGTGGCTGTATACATTGATGGTCAGCCAAAAGCAATACGGAATATTGCAGGTTTTATAAATAGTATGCGACCTAGGTCAACTAATAAACAACCCAATTGCATATTTGAGGTGCGTGAGGGAAATCATGTATTTGTATGTGCGATAAAATCAATAAGTGCAAGCGAAGAGATTTTAATTGATTATAGTTTGAATCGTATAGATACAAACAAAGTTAATATCATGGGGGTGGTACGTACTATATACCATTTCAATTAACCAACCTCCAATTAATGAATCTAATATACCATTTTATTATGAAGTTTTTTTGCTAAGTCTATTGGTTTAATTTCGCTAACATTTTTTATATTTTTTCTTTGTCACAGGGCGACATGGATCCATCACATATCACAGACAGGGATGTAGCTTGCGACACTTCTACCGAGTAGGTAAACCTCATTGTAATTGTACAAATTAGATAGAAGCAAACTGTTACATTATTATGTTCTATTTTTTAGTGATTTATACTAATTTTGAAATTGTTAATGATATTCTTGACACAGATGGATGTTTGGGGAAAGGGAAAGGGAGTTGCAGGACCTGAGCACCTTTCTAGGGATGTGGAATCATTAGGGTTAAGCAATGATGACCCTGAAGATTCCACACATTTTATGAAATTCTTTAAAATGCCTCTTAGAAAAATTAGAAAAGAGATTGTTTCTTTGGCAGTCGTGCATCCTATTACTGATGAGATACGAGAGAGGGTGGAATTATTGCTTCGGACAGCAGAAAACTTGCAAGTAAGCAATAATGAAAGCTTTAATTATAACAAAAGTTCAATAATGGTTTATATTTTATTCTCTTTTATTTCATTAACTAAAATATGTACATATTGTTTTTACAGCAATTTATCTGCCCTCATGAAAGTCGTTCCCATGATCAGGGTGTTGTAGGATCTTCAGGTGATGACGATTTTCTTGTATTATCGCTTGCTTGGCTTATCACTCTGAGTACCCAAAACACATCATACTTGATACTGTCAATTTTCAAAATAAAAGTTCATCCTTGTTTACAATTCTTGCACTTTTCATATATTTAATGTTTGATATATTTAATGTATTATTCTTTAGGTGTTGTCAATGTTCCTATGCAAATGTTGCTGCCACCTCATCAGAGGTTGCCCTCACCTATATTGCCCACTGCAATGTCGGCAACACGTAGCATGCAGTCATCCTCTACTGCACGTCATATTGGCCCGCCCACTATTGTTAGATCCCTCTTTTTCTCTATCTTCTGTCATGTGTTTATTTCCCTTCAAGCGTTCTTTCTTGAATTCTAATGCCATTTCATAGTGGATTCATATTTTGTAGGAGGAGATGCACATGAGGATGTGCCAGAGCCAACTATTGCTGATAACATACCATCATTTCTTGGATCTTCTTGTATTGCTAGTATGAGAAAGTTGTAGGCCACATTGGTTGTGAGCGATGAAGAAATGATTCCCTTAAAGATACAAAAGGTTCCAGGTACTTTAAAATTATTATTATATATACTCTAATTGTAATTTACTTTATGATCACTCATTTTGGACTAATGATCCCATGAATTTTTTGCAGGCAATGATATTTTCTATAAACATCTTAGTGACATTGCATTGTAGATATTTGGGCCCACCATACGTAAAAGGTGGTACATCATATGTGAACTAACCCTAATCCACTATTTTGATTTCATATCATTGCTAGAATAGTTTTCCTTTGATCCATTTCTTGAAGTGTAAAAATGTAGCTTTAGTTCATTTATGAATCTAACAGGTTTGTTTTTGCTTTAAAAGGTGGAATGACCAAGAAAAAAGGTTAAAAGATGAATTAACAAACCAAATGGTTGAGTGGTTTGGAAATGACACCTTTGACAAAACCAAGCTCCTTGAAATAGCTGGCACATATCTAAAGTATGCGAGGGACTAATACAGGACCCATTTAGAGAGGAACCTTAAGTACGAGTGTCCCCCCATGATTCCAGAGAGGGAGTGGAAGGACCTGATTTTGGATGCCAAGGAGAGAATTGAAAGGAAAAAAGAAATACACCACCAGATGCCAGAAGAAGGTACGGGATACTATTAAGAATGTAATTATATACTAATTTATTACTCTTTATATTTATATAATCTAACATATTTCAAACTTTTTATAGACTAAGTGACACATCAAAGGAAACCAAGGCAAGACAAGAAAAGCACAGGCAACACAAACTCGGCTCTGGTGATTACATGAAACTTGCTACACGAATTGTAAGTATCTCATGTAAATGAAATATTGCATCAAAATATTAATAAATTGCAAACTTTTTTTTTTTAATCAAATAATTCAAGAAAAATTCATGGTACCAGGCAAAAATGTAGGGCTCTGAATTTAATAGAGCGCCCATAGAAGATGACAAGAGAATTGCCTACCAGCAAGGCTATTCAGTCGTGGCTAATCGACTACGAGAATTGAGTGGGCATACACAACATTCGAGTGCACCCGTCACACAGGTAAATATGCTAAATGGAAATTGTTTCAAATTGAATACTTTACCAATAATCTAATTGATGTTCAGTTCCAACATAAAGTGACTATATTTGTTTTAAATAAGCAAGCAATGATAACAATGTGCATGACATTAGAATGCAGCCTGCTAATCGTGCAACACCACCTACACATGAAGGTCTGGATGTGCATCCCAGTAGTGGAGGTATTCATTTGCTATTCAAATTTATTTATTTAGCTATTAATACAATTAAACATCTTAATTTGTAATTAGAGTAGTAATTAATGTAACCTTTTTTGTTAATATTTTAGAGCATGTAGTCGGTGGTGACCAAGTGGAGCATGATCTAGGTACACAACATCAGGAACATGATGTTCCCCACTCAGGTAAAGAGGACCACTGTTATTCCTTTAAACAAATATAATTGCAATTGGTGTTCAGCATGTTGAGGTTGAGGCTACACAAAATGATGTGGCCCCATCAGGTAAAGAGTGCAACAATTATGTTCTCTAAATTAATGAAATACTTGTAACAATAATAATTTATTTTTTTTGAATTTAACCCATTTCTTTGTTATTGCAAAGGACCCCCCTTCACTTCAATGTCCTCATCCTTAGTATAGGAATAGGCATACATCGAGATCACGAGCAGTTGGCGAAACATCTGCAGAGGGGGGAAATGATGAAGAAACCGGTGTTCCACTTAGTCTTTTCATAGCTTCAAAGAACAAACAAAAAAAGAAATGATTGTAATCTAACTTATTTGATAATGACTGATTTTTATGTGTTAGTGAATGTAATTATGTCCTAATTAATGGTTATGGATGATATGTGTTAATTAATATTGATGAATGTTTCATGTTAATTAATGTTAATCAATGTTATGTGTTAATGAATGTTATGTGATATTAATGAATGAATGCTATATTTTATTAATGGTAGAAAGAATGAATGAATTATTGTTATAAGATGTTAACGGGGAATTTAGAGATATGTTAGGGGGGGGAGGGGCCAAATGAGCTTCCACCTTCATGTGGTTGGCCCTATTAAGTAGATAATATTAAACTATTCTCTAAACCAAGTGAAGCTCAACAAGATAACACACTTTTCAATATTTCATTATGTTGCATAGTTAATCTTATTGAATAATGTATTTTGAATCTTAATTGCAGGGTCCAACAGAGCCAACATGAACAACAACACCACAAGTTGCTGGGTATAATGAACTCCCATATTGTCTTGTCTATACACAAATAATATGAGTTACTTCTAGTGTTGATATCCAAGGCGGGACTGCAAAAGTTATGAATATGCCTTATCCTTGTAAGCTTTTTTATTACTTGTAAGTCATGAATATGCCACATCCTTGTAAGCTTTTTTATTACTTGTAAGTCATGAATATTTCTCTTTAGTTGATTAAAATCATTTCAGTGAATGCAAATCTTGATTATGATAAAGTGATATATGCACTATTAATATCAATTCCAAATTGAAACCCTTTCAGTGCATGCATGTTGTTTGCCAAAATGCCATCTCAAAAGTATCAGCAAACAAATATTGGCATTCACAAAATCAAGAAAGACAAACTAAAAATTAGCAGTAGAGAATTCAAGTAAATTGTTTGTCAAGAAGCAAAGTTGAAAAGGTGCAAAAGAAATTGGTTTCAAAATAGGGGTAGACCATTACAAATTGGCAACTTGGCATCACTTCTCTTCTTACTTCTCCTCAACCCTCTTGCTCTACACTCTCACTCTCACATTCACAGTTGTCAGCTTCTTTCTCTTTGTTTTTGTGAGTTGAAACAAAAATAGGGGCAGTTTTATAAAGTTGGTGGGGTTTGGGTGGGGCCCATAGGCTGTGAGGGTTTGACCTTGGGAATGGAGTTTGAAAAAAAGTTCTGATTTTTTTAAAATCACTTATGGGTTGTTTGGCCATGGGAGATGCTTGGATGTCCCTGAGATGGTCAGGAGGCTCTTGTGAGTCCCTCAAATGTCTCAAGGATTTCCTAGAGATGTCTCAAAGATGATGGCATTGGATGGCAATGGGGCGGTTGTTGGCATTATGTGAACCGGCATGAAGACATAATGATATTGTATGTTGTCATTGATGTTAATATGAAACATAGTGTGAACTGGCACATGTGATAAGTGAAGAGAGAGAAATTGGCATTTGTATGAACCAGTTTATATGCCAAAGTGAAGCGGCATATTTGTTCAAGGTGAACCGGCATGTAGTTATGGGAACCGGCACATGGAAGCATTGTATGATTACCGATTGATAGGTAGCTTCCACTTCAGGGTTTCCAGTTGGAGTACCTCAAGTTTGTGTGATGAGTTAGCAGTATGATGGAGGATAGATCGTGTTGCCACGTAAACTCTGTGCGCATGAAGGATCTTGCATGAAGAAGACTATTCCTATCTACCTCAGGAATGTGCGAAGTCTATCAAACGGTGATAATGCATGATGGGTTATCAGCTGCCATGAAATCGGTGGATAATGGACGATGGATAATGTCTTGAGATCGATTCAAGATTGTTGCAATTAATGCAGTATGATTCAATGGTCAGGATCAAACCATTTGAATTGCTTAACCTAACAGGTTTAGGGTTTAGTGTTTTTGCTACCGACCTGTATGTTTCCTATAAGGTTGATGTTGTGTTTCTTTATGAGGTTGTTGGCAAAAGTTGTGAGTGTGTATCCAAGGGAAGTGATACGTGATTCTTGCCAAACCAAAGGAGAGAAGAGATATCTGCAAAGTGAATGTGCAAAAGGTGAAGAGGAGCCAAAATGGATCTGCATTAGCATTGAGTGTTGTTAATAGATCATTGTAATTCCTGTTGATCTCTAACCACTTCAAGAGTTGTAAAATCCCCTAACAGGGTAGCCTTAACTGGCTTGATTTAAAATCCCTTAAATCAGGTGGTCTTAACCGACTTGATTCAAATCCCTTAACCGAGTAACTCGAGGCTAATGAGTTCTGAGAAGCTAGAGAGCTTATGAGATCCTTTCAGCTATTGACTTCTTGAAATCCTCTAACAAGGTGACCCTACCGGGTTTTAACCCTTAACCAGGTGATCCCTAACAGGATTGGTTCCTAGCAGAACCTATTGTAATGTCTTTAACCGGACAAGGCTCCTAGAAGAGCGGAATTCTAAAGAGTTCAAAAAGAAACTTGTGGGTATTCATCCCCACCGTGGTTTTTCCCAGTTGGGTTTCCACGTGAAAAATATGTGTGTCATGTGAAATGCTTTTGTCTTGTGATGCTTTGTTTTACCTGTTAAGCATATGAAGGTTTTATGTTTTATGCTTGTCTATAAAAAATATCGAACTCACTGTTGTGAAGATCTGATGGTTAAAGTTTACTTGTTTATGCATGAGAATATAATGATACTGTAGTATTGAGCTAAGAGGGTAGCTTATTAAGTGACCGGTTCATGACTAATTGAGTTATACTGAATGTTACCAGTTGCACTCTATTTTACAGGTATCCCTATTTGTCAGTCATTTGGGGTATTTGTTGTCAAACTGGTTTTGGACTAAACATTGTGTTTGTACTGATTCACCCCCCCCTCTCAGTACCGGTTTGGTACTCGTGGTTTATCATTGAGTTATCAATTCTAATTTTTTTTAAATCACTTATGGGTTGTTTGGCCATGGGAGATGCTTGGATGTCCTTGAGATGGTCAGGAGGCTCTTGTCAGTCCCTCAAATGTCTCAAGGATTTCCTAGAGATGTCTCAAAGATGATGGCATTGGATGGCAATGGGGCGGCAGGGGGACGTCCCATCCAAGTCCATGTATTCTGAAAGTGTCCCCATTTAAAAAACAAACAGTTTTGGGGGAGGAAATGTCCTTGTGGAACACTGGCTCCAATACATACGTCTTGGTATGATTTTTTAAATAAGACACCAAAATTCATAAAAGAATATCTTTAGAATCTATATTAATCAATAAAAGATGTTTCTAATTCAATGTAAGTACCAAACCCTATTACCAACAATATAACAGCCCTAGCCTACAAATTGGACTGGTTAATTTTCTCCAATCAAACAAACATGTAATCACTCCATAAACTAGGTACATTAAGCACACATCGAATTATAAAATAACTAACTGTGATACATCAATATGTGAAATTTTAATGGCCTAGATATTAGGACTGTAAAATACTATATCATATCCTAATTCCTAAAATAACCCTTTTTGTGTGATGTGTAAGTACAATACACAAATAGGAATTATGTTGAGTCAAATGCAAAATCAGTACTAACCATGGAAGCTGAGGATAAATCATGAACAACATATCTGAAGCAACATAGGAATGACTCAAGCACAAATGAATGCTAGGAAATAAAGTAGAAAACAATGCAAAATTAGGTAAGAAACTAGGTGACAGTAAACCATGAACAACTTGAAATAATCTATAATTAATTATCTATGTGATCCATCAACCTGTGACTATGAAACGTAATCTACAAACAGTAAACTTGTGGACCATTAAGAACAAGAAGAAACTTGTTAGTAGATCTACCATTTCTTGTCAATCAATCATCAAAGAACTTGTGATTTGCCATGCACTATGTATGTCGTATACCATATCTATATACAAATATTTTGTATCGAGTAAACTACATTTATTGATTCATTGAACTTGTTTTGCTTGGATCCAAACACCATGGAAACATAACCATTAATCCTGATAACCTGTGAACAATGGAGTGCAAACTAAATGGAATCATGTCCAAAATTTTGGTTAAAACAATCCAGAGAAAATAGTGGGATTCCAATTATCCATCTCAAAACGCCATCATTGAAACCTCCATGTTCAATATACAGAAAAAACTCCATTTTTTTAACCATTTTACTCATCAAAATATTTTTTTGCTAAATAAAAGTTGGATTTATATTAAAAGAGCTAAATATTACAAAACCATTTCAGCACAGTTTATACCCCTATCATTTATCACTATTTCTTTTTGACAGATTGTTGCCTTTTTTCAGTGGCAGTGTTGTAGTATTGATTAATGTGCTACATCATAATGTGATCAACTTAAAAGAAGTACTAAATTTTACTTCATATTTCTTATAAATTGAGGGGTGAATTGGCTATATCCTCTAAACCAAGCATTATTTTATCATATTTATTGTTAGCATTCCTTCAATACTTGTTTGTGAATATTTAGAGTGACATGATTAGCATCCTCCCCTTTGTACAAAATTATTGATTACATGAAATGGATTTTTTATGTCATTTTGCAATATACCATGGTTGTATATGTTTATACGTAAAGTTATGAATCCAAAATTGTCAAATAGATGTTACATAGATAGCAGTCTTTCTTTCTTGCTATCTATTACAAACAATGGAAAAGTTTCCATTGTCCTTTAATTCTCGTATACATTAATTGAACCCAGTCTATGTGTCTTTATGGTCAAAGTCATGGAATTTCAGCAATTTAATTCTTCGTATATAGCAATAGCCTATTAGCAAGCTGACTCTAGAGAAGACAAATTTGAAAGAATTCATAAAACAGGAGTTGTCAATGACATATACTAATGCTTGATTTTTATGTTTCTTTTGTCATAGGCTCCTTTGATGTAAGGGATAAAGAGAATCGATGGATACGAAGATGGTTTAAGAAGGGGGATATGATTATCCTCCCAGGAGGAATCTATCATCGATTTACCCTTGACACAAACAACTACATTAATGTAAATTCTCTTTTATCTCAAGGACACTGACTATAAATCATTTCTTATATGAACTAGAGGATAATATTATTGTTTCTTTGACTTTTATCATAGATGTTGAGGGTTTTCCAAGGCGAGCCAGTCTAGACAACATACAATCGTAAGTTTTTTTATTACTTGTAAGTCATGAATATGCCTCATCCTTGTAAGTTTTTTTTATTACTTGTAAGTCATGAATATTGCTCTTTAGTTGATTAAAATCAGTTCAATGAATGCAAATCTTGATTATTATAAAGTGATATCTGCACTATCAATATCAATTCCAAATTGAAACCCTTTCAGTGCATGCATGTTGTTTGCCAAAATGCCATCTCAAAAGTATCATAAAACAAACATTGGCATTCACAAAATCAAGAAAGACAAATTGAAAATTAGAAGTAGAGCATTCAAGTAAATTGTTTTGCAAGAAGCATAGTTGAAAAGGTGCAAAAGAAATTGGTTTCAAAATAGGGGTAGACCATTACAAATTGGCAACTTGGCATCACTTCTCTTCTTACTTCTCCTCAACCCTCTTGCTCTGCACTCTCACTTTTTCACCTAGAACCTGCAACTCTCACTCTCACATTCATAGTTGTCAGCTTCTTGCTCTTTGTTTTTGTGAGTTGAAACAAAAATAGGAGGTAGTTTTATAAAGTTGGTGGGGTTTGGGTGGGGCCCATAGGTTGTGAGGTTTTTTTATTACTTGTAAGTCATGAATATGCCTCATATACTGACATATACTGACACTTGAGTTTTATGTTTCTTTTGTTATAGGCTCCTTTGATGTAAGGGATAAAGAGGATTGATGATACGAAGATGGGTTAAGAAGGGGGATATGATTATCCTCCCAAGAGGAAACTATCACCGATTTACCCTCGACACAAACAACTACATTAATGTGAATGCTCTTTTATCTCAAGGACACTCACTATAAATTATTTCTTATATGAACTAGAGGATAATATTATTGTTTCTTTGACTTTAATCACAGATCCTGAGGCTTTTCTAGGGCGAGCCAGTCTGGACAACATACAATCATCCTTGTGAGGAGCATCCTTCTAGGTAAGAACCCTAATACTTGTAAGACCAAGATGAGAATTTCAATTTGATTGTTTTCAAGAAAACTTGAACATTCTAGTTTTACATATAAAAATGACACATTTTTGCGATGGCATGTTCCAATATGTATTTTCTTTTGATAGATTGGTTGTAGGTTCTAGAGAGGACCCACTTCCAAACATATAAAGTTGATATAAATAGGCTATTGGTGAAGAATAACTGAAGAAAATCAATGAAAAACCACATCAACAATAACCAACACAGTCAGAAACATTAATCTAAAGATTCTTTTTAGCCCTCACCTTTCTTGACAACTTATTTATCTTTTGACAACACCAAACTACCTAAGAAGGATCTTCTTACTCAAAGAAAAAATGTGATAAAAAACAATTCTCCAATCACTCGCATCAACATCAACCATGCCAGAATTTAATGTTGCAAGATCCAAGATGGATATTGCATAGCATAGAGAAGTCATCATTTGAAGGAAACATGAACCCAATGAAGACATTAAGAGGGCATGAAGGCACAACCAAGGGCCATTGAGTAGAAGGCAAAGGAAAAATCTTGGAAATAAGAGGAGGACCACTTGGAGAAGAAGGTAGGGAAAATAACAGTCTGACCAATAGAGAAGCTGAACTCTGAGGGCAAACTACCAGAGATAGCAAGAAACTCTCCAGCCAAAGGAGGGGAGACAAACCCAACAATCTTTGCTTAGGGAGGAGCTCTAGACCACAAATTTGAAGAAAGAAACAGAGCTAAAGTAAGAGAATTGGATAACAATAAGAATGTAAAGTGCACCCCTGATTTTCTAACCATTTTTTTTCACTTTTTCATGATTTAGTTTTTAGACATTATAAAAAACACTTAACATGTAAATTACTCAAATAGTATGCTCTGTAAAATTCTGCAGCCAACCCTTTTTTCCAAAATACAAACAACAGGCATTACATTAAATAGTTTGCTTGCAAGTCAGATTACAGTGTTTCTGATTTGAAACAAGTTTATTGATGTTTGAGTTCTAATGATATTGCATGTACTAAATTTGAGATTGTAAACCCAAATATCATTCATGGATAAAAACTATTAGGAAATATATTATTAGTGTGAATTTTGTTACAATGGTTATGAGTTGTTTTAAACAATTGACTAATTCTAGAGTCAGGTAAAACTACATGGAGAAATTTGTCAACCTTTCCTTCATTTAAACCAAGTAGTAAACCTTTATGTATATGTATATGCATATGCATATGGATATGTATTTTGAAAAGTACTCCCTTAATTTAAAAATTATTAACAATCAAATGGTTGTACTTAAATTAGTTGAGCATAATTGGTGAGGGTGATGATATGTTTCTTGCTTATACCATCCACAAAATGCTCAAAATTAAATAAAAATCTTTAATGAATACACAAACCTATATACATATGCATATACATATACATATGCATATGCATATGTATGCATATCCATATGCGTATACATAAAGGTTTACTTGGTTTAAATGAAGGAAAGGTTGACAAATTTATGGTGATCTCTTCGTGACCACACCACAATTAGGACAATGATCTCAAACACACGTTTTACCGTTCTCTTTGTGATTGTGCCCAATTATGTATGTCTTGCTTATATATGAAAATGGCATTTTGCAGCTTTCCATCGACGATGTATTTGAGATGTCTTTCATTTAGATATGGCATGAGATTATTCCTAGAGAGAGACTAGGGAGTTGGACCATCTCAACCATGGTGTGCCTAATCATATTAGCTTGAAACCATGCGCCTCATATTAGCCTCAAACCTATGCCCTCTACTGGTAGGTGGTGGGGATAGAATATCATTCGCTGTACACATCAATGACTGGATAATAATAAAAAAAAATTGATAAAAATGTTATCATCATCGAAATTACGACGAATACCAAGCTTTCCACTGATGATAAAATCATCGGATATACAACGTTGTCGTTGGTGAAAATGTTCTTGAGTCGTCGCATTTCTGACTCAAACTACACAAACATCTGACGAGGATGTTGTACGTGTGATGACACTTCATATTTGGATGGTCGTCAATGCCTCCGAATGGACCGATGACACAAGTGTCGGACAAACAGCATCACCATCGATGCAAAGTTCCAAATTGTCGTCGACTTTCTGAAAAAATCTTCTGAAGCATCCGACGGGGATGTTGCATGTCCGATGACTTTTTTGATCGGAAGAGCGATCATGCCCACCACCGGCAGAGTCCATGGGATTGTCATAATTCTGACGGTCAGGGCATCGTTGACAAATCCGACGACGAGTTTTCGACGGCTACTGAAAATTAGTCGCAATTTTGACCATTGTTAAGATTATTCAATCTTGACCATCCATTGCCCTATTTTCCCTATAAATAGAGATCTCATTCTTCAATTTCATATCCAAGTCTTTAGTATCAAACTTATAGACATTTTTACTAAATATATCCAAGTTTCATGCATCTAATCTATAGTCATTTTAATCAAGCATTTACCCTCTCTTTGAATAGAAATCATCTTAATAAGCATTTTAAGAAGCATTTCCATTATCATAGAACATTCATATTAGACTAGTATATCATATTGGGATAGTTTTTACTAATCCTTTATCTTATCATCATATTCCATGCTAGTTTAAATAATATTAGATTTAATATCATGCATAACTAGGAATGAATTCATATTAAGTTGATCAAATATCACTCATTCTTGGAGTTGTCATTCCTAAGTCACTTTGCTTAGCGATCTGAGAGCAAAGGCATTGACTTGAGGGATCCTATGAGGTAGAGAACAATGGAAAATCCCTTGGAGAGTTGAGCTATTCAATATAGCTCCATAACTTTCACCAAGAGTTCCATTGGTGTGTGGACCTTTTTGAAACTGAATTTTTCGTTTCTTTGCACCACTTTTCCCTCACACAATAAGATCATTACTTAAATTCATATTACAATGATATACCATGTCCTCTTAAGACCAAAACAACAATAATCAATGCATAGAACATTCTGAAACATCTCGATAACATGTAGAGTACACGTTAACATGACACTGGTCCATAACCTAGATAGGCACTAAACCTATTTTGGGTCCACGACACCAAAGCAATGTTTGCAAGTAGTTGAAGCACGATCAAAGAACATCTTCAGTATCCTGAAATCCATCTAGAAGCCGCATCAACACCACTTATATGCATCCTGTCAAGATTCCTTAGTGAAAGCTCTGTCGGTTAAACCTAAAACCAATGCCAGTAAGGATTTACAAGAGTGTGTGATAGCATCTGATTACCAAGTCAATAACAACTGACCAAAACATGCTCAAGGAGCATGTAACACATGAAATCAAACATACTCCATTGATCCAAACATGTCGGAAGTGTCC
Organism: Cryptomeria japonica; assembly: GCF_030272615.1. Lineage (NCBI taxonomy): Eukaryota > Viridiplantae > Streptophyta > Pinopsida > Cupressales > Cupressaceae > Cryptomeria > Cryptomeria japonica. The sequence continues at coordinate 463,948,372 of NC_081405.1, read as the reverse complement.
AATAGATGGTCTCTTCTGTCGGTAACACTAGTTCTTCTACTGGTAACCGAAACCTGTCTATCGGTAACCAACCATAATTGCTAGTGTTGACATAAATGACAAAACATCAATGCAACACATAATCAATTCATCCATAATGCCAACAATCTCCCCCTTTGGCATTGATGGCAACACTAGATGTGAAAAACATCTAAGTACGAAGAAATGCCAAATAAGTCTCCCCCTGTGGAAGACAACCAACAATATCAGTAACTCTCCCCCTAACGTATACAACTCCCCCTTTTTTATTTATTTTTCACATCAATATCTCTCCCCCTTTGACATCAATGCCAGAAATCTAACAAAAATATCAAAGCAATAATGTAAACATCTGAATCTCAAAGCTGACTACTCCCCCTGAGTAGTAGCACCACTCATCAGTGCTGGAATGAATAATCTCTGATAATGCATGTCAGACTGATGACAAACTACATTAATCAAGTCCTTACTATTACACTCAAGCAATGGACCCTGTACTTTGACGGTTCCTACACTCAACATGGCTCAGGTGCAAGCATCTTGTTCATCACCCTCAAAGGACACACCATTCCAAGATTGTATAGACTCATGTTTCCATGCACCAATTTCATCGCTAAGTATGAAGCCTTGGTCACAGAAATAAAAATGGTCATGGAATGGAGAATCATGGAATTGAAATTCTATGGAGATTGCCAACTGGTTATAAATCAGATCAACAATGAATATCAGACAAAGGATGGCAAGCTGCTACCATAAAAAAGAATGGTGGATGACTTCAAATAGTACTTTGTACATATCACCTTCAAGAAAATACAAAGGTTGGACAACAGAGCAACCAATACAATGGCCACTATCACTTCACTGCTACAAATTCCAGAGCAACAAAGTCGTTATGAGTTTCTGGTAGAGCAACTATTTTCCACAGCCTATGACAATTCTGCTTCCCACTTCATCTATGCCTTAAACTAGTTTAGACTCTCCTCTATACGAGACAATATATGAATATCTTAAAACCAATACCCTATCCATTGACCTATCTTGTAATAAAAAACATAACTTTATCTGGCAAGCCACCCGTTATAACTTAACTGCTGACACACTTTACCGTCGAGGTCTAGATGGTACTCTTCTTCATTGCCTTGATCATAATGAACCTGACTCTGCTTTACATAAGCTTCACGAGGGTATCTATGGCATGCATTCAAGTGGTCCTACTCTCACTAAAAAACTTCTGAGAATGGGATATTACTGGTCGATAATGGAAAAAGACTCTGATCAATTTTCAAAGAAATGTCCTAAGTGCCAAATTCATGGCAATCTTATCCATGCACTAGCACAGGAGTTGCAGCCATTTATAAGATCTTGGCCTTTCTGTCAGTGGGGATTTGATTTAGTAGGGAAAATCCATCCTTCCTTTTCAAATGGACACAAGTTCATTATCACTGCGACAAAATATTTCACAAAATGGATTGAAATAGTCCCAATGACCACAATAACTGGAAAACAAATTGCCTCATTTATTCTTAATTATCTAATTTGTCGATATGACATTCCAAGTTCCATCATCATAGACAACATGTATCCCTTCAAAAATCAGGATGTGTGAGAACTATGTGAGAAATTCACAATCCAACATTGGTTCTCTACACCTTACTACCCATAGGGGAATGGTCAAGCAGAGGCATCAAATAAAACAATCTTGAAAATCCTAAAGAAAATAGTAAATGATGTGGGTAAGGATTGGCATGTACAACTCAATATGGCACTCTGGGCATATAGGACTAGCATCAGGACACCTATAGGGGCTACGCCATATTCATTGGTGTATGGATCAGAAGCAATTTTACCTCTTGAGGGAGAAATACTATCACTCAAAGTATCTTTAAAAGGCCTCATACCAGATGAGGAGCATTAGGTAAACAGATTGTAAGAACTAGAGCTCCTGGATGAAAAATGACAACATACCTATGATCATCTTGAAGCATACCAGTAGCACATGTGCGTAAGCTACAACCACAGAGTCATCCCTAGGATTTTTAAAGTCGGTGATCTTGTACTCAAAGAAAATCCCAAAAATCAACAGGATCAAGAAAAGAAGGGGAAGTTTGAACCTAACTGGTTAGGTCCCTATGTCATCATATCAACCTATGCATCAGCCGCCTATCAGCTAACAACTTTAGAAGGAGATATGCTCGATGAACCAACCAACAACATCCATATGAAGAAATTCTACACTTGAGTGGTCTACTACACAAAAAAAGTAAAAAATACAAAAAAATCAGAAAAATAGAAAAAAATAAAAAAAACAACAAAAAAGGTGCAATAAAAACAAGTGGTGAAAACCTGGCAATAGGTGCTATTTGTGAGGGAACAAATCCTCTATCTATCACTACTCATATCTTTTACATCCAAAGTCAAAAGCTAATGGCCATCGCCGAACACTTTTTACACAACATTATCTCGGACATACTTAGCGTAGTCACTATCCTTGATTATATGAATATCAGTTCATCATATCCCACCATGGCTTGGTAATCACTATGTATATCCACATCAATATATATCTATAACTAGGGGCAACATTCCTCTGACTTCAAGCATTCGAGCAACAAGTACACAAGAATCACAACACGCCAAGGAAACCCTGTCAAACAACAGCTCATCAACCGAGAAAACAAGACACTGATCCAATTAACAACTTCAACACACACATGATGGATTATTTTCTGAATTATAATTTGTTTACATCTTGCATGAAATTTTTACTATTTTGCATCTTAAATTTTTGAATCATTGGATCTCCTGAATTTCTCAACGATGCATCGAGCTAGAGAAAGTAGCAGGGGAGTGATATTTTGTTGGTCTTCTGTCTATGAGGCGATCACTTGTATGGTGCAAATTTCTCTTGAGATATGATTGGAAACATATCATTGAAGACATTTTTCCACTTTGCACATACAAATGGTTAACTCTTGTCTATTTTACGCAAGCAACACTCAGGTCATCTTAGTTTAATTATACCTCAACGCTTGTGTCATCTTGCAATTATGATTGTATCAACTTCTAACATATCAAAAGCTCAATAATGACAAACAAAAATAGAGCAACAACACGTGACTAAACAAGAATGACAATGAGAAAATGAGGGTGATCATTTAGTTGCATATCATTTTACACTCGCATTTAATTGCATCATTTTAAACTCGCATTTAGTTGCATATCACATTTTCATCTTGCATTAGTTTCACATCATTATAGCTCATACATAATAATCAAAACCAAAAGCATCATATCAATACATGTCATAAATCATCATCCATAAAAAATCACATGTGAATCAGAGATATCAATGCCATATATATATATATATATATATATATCAAAAATGATCAAAATGTACAAGGGGTATCATGTCTGTCAACATACAACAAAATGATCAAAATACAACAGAGACAAGTCTCTTAGGTATGACTATCTACTGAGGCTGACGATCTCACAGTAGATTTTCCAGCTCTTGGATCTCCCCCAGGTGGATCAAGTCGAGAAGGCCCTATAACACCTCTACTCTATGTCCCCATCCGACTCCAAGCAGATCGACTAGCTGCATATCTAGGAGGTCTATGCTCTATAGGGACTAGCTCCTCATATAACCTCCTATAGTACTGGGCCTCCTTGGCCATGTACCGTATCTCTCTTAGTGTGTCCCACATCGAGGTACAACTTGTTTCTATCTACAATCTCTTTGCAAGCTCCTCTGCTTGGCCTTGACGCTCTCTCTGTATCCCACTCTATTGTAATCTGTGTAATCTGGCATTGCTATGCTAGCACCTATGCTTGTAGCTATTGCATTGTGACCTGTAGGAATCTAATCTATGAATCCTATCGATGGGTGGGTACCCTAATCTGAATGGGTACCTGTGTCATGGTCCCACCTATACCTGTCCCTGTTCGAGGCACCGGTGGAGGTAGAACATCTGATCTCCTCCTCTGGGCGGGTCGCCTATCATCCTCTATACCCCCCACCACCACTAACACATCACCTACCCTATCGGAACCACCAACACCAAGGAGACATCGTCCTCCTCTCCCTCCATCACCCCCTCATCCTATATCTCTCCCCAAATCTCCTCTATCACCTCCATATCCTCCTCCTCCTCCTCCATCACCTCCTCCATCATCCCCACCTCCATCTCCGACCTCCTCTCCCTCCTCATCTCTCTGTCTAACTCCCCCTTGCCTCTTTGGCTGCTCATCCTCCTCATCGTCAAAAGCAAGTAACATCTCTATTGGATCCGATATCCCTGCCACTGCATGTGCGATGAACTAGGTCGAGAACTCCTCTACCATCCCTGCATCAACAACCCCAACTTTGTAATCCCAGATCTGGCCTACTAATGTCATGTACTCCTCTATTGCCAATACACTATCCACTGTGTGCTCCCACTTGGGCACATCCTATCTCGGGCAAGCATATAAGCATGCTCCTTATGGTATCCCCTGTTGTCTCCCATACTATCGCTGCACACGGCTATGCAAAAATCGCTCAATGATAAAGGGCATCCGCCCGTTCAAATATCTAGACATATACACATAGGGCATCTCTAGTCTATCCTCCTCCCACACCTCGCAACCCATATATGGTCTCCAAATGACCATATCAATATCATCCAATACTCTCCATTGGTGCTCTAGTTTTCCCTGCTTATGTTGGACAACTATATCTGTATACCCATACGCATATTCTCTACCAACCGGCCTATCCCTATCTATAAGTGGCCTCAATGTAGGAATATGCTCCCAGGCCCACACCTGTAATAATTTCACTCCTGCTGACAAACTGTTGTATCCTAGATACACTACCTGGTGAAGCTCCCTGTAAAGGTGCGCTAACATGTAGGACCCCCATGCAAACCTGCATCCCTATGTAACCGTATCCTCCAAAACCAATCCCCATCCCACAGCTAGTCTCTTCGACCTACGGTCGGGACACAAAAATCCACCAATGAAACCTACTAGAATAGAGGGTAAAGAAGCATAATCTAGATCCACAAACTCCTACCATGTGATCTCATATCCACAAATAGGATCATCTTGGAAGATGCAATGGAGAGCCTCTGTCCCACTCTCCTCAATCTGCTCATATGGCAATAAGGCCCCCACAATCAGAATCCGCAGAATACGATAACAGTTCTCAAGTGTGACTATTATCTCGATAGTAGCCAAATGGAAGGTGTTCGTGTCACTATGCCACCTCTCCACCAAAGCTGTCAACAAACTCCAATTAATGATATATCAAGGCATGTCTAATAAAGACATCAAACTGCATCTCTTAATCACATCCCTATTAGCCTGGGACAATCACAAAATCAATGACCATGGTTGCGAAAATCGCTCTCATGACTGAAGTACACCAAGTTGTGTCTGCAAAATAATAAATGTCCACCATCAGTTCCCACATCCATCCGATATATTCAATCAAAACAAACTCAACTTGAAACAATGAAGAATCAAATCAAGCACCATATCAAAAATCAAGCACCATATTGAAAATCAAAGAGCGATATTGAAAATCAAAGACCCATATCAAAAATCAAAGACCCATAAGGCAAGCAATTCCAAATCCATAACGCAAGCATCATATCAAAAATCATATCAAAGACCCATAATGCAAGTATCACATCAGGAATCATGTCAAAAATCAAGAATCTGAACTCGTATCAGACATCAAATTCATATTGCAAGGCAAAAATCAAAGATCCACATCAATAGAAAATCAAGATCCTCATTCAAACAATTAATCAGCTTGGCACTTCATAAATGAAAGCAATTTCATTAGACTCTCAATCATCATATCAAGACTCAGACATCATCACAATAGGCAAAACATTGGCTCCACACCCATCCCAAAAACACTCAACAGGAACCTATCTACTCCTAAGCCATCTACCTCATCTATCCCCTCCGCAACGCATTCTTCCAAGTCTTTTCTACCCATTTTTTTACCCACGCACCACAACATCCCTCCCATGCACTAAGCTGCTAACTATGCACTATCCTCCTTCACCAATGTGCTATAATCTTTACTCTAAGTGCTAAACTAACTTATGCACTAACTAGGGCTGCCATCATGCTAACCTTCTTACCCTATGCACTAGTTCACCCTACGCACTATCCTAAACCTACCACACGCTCACCTGTCAACCCTATGCGCTAAAAGACCAGAGGCGCTATCCTAAACCTGTGACGTGCTGTAGAATGCACCTAAGACGCCGACCTAGCTAGGTTACCCTACACACTACTAACTTTATCATATGCTCTACCCTAGACTGCCTATGTGCTAAAACGACAAATTTGAAAATGAAAAATGAAAAAAGTGATCCAAATCGACAAAATTAATCAAAAACATGGTAAAATTTAATGACTTACAGGTGGGCCATACGCGATGGGCCTCTGGTATCGATGAATGCACTCGAATCAGTGAGAAGCATAAGGAACTCACATTTTCATCAGAGCTAAGGTGTCACAATCACAAGAAGACATGTGCAAATGATAAGAATAAAATCACTTTTTACCTTTTTATAGGGTAAAAGTCAAAATGGGTTAGTAGGTGGGGCATGTATTTTGCTCATTTTCTCACTTTTAACCTTATCAAACATCATTTTTTGAGAGATGAATCAATTACACTACATTCAACACAGTCAAAATTTCAAAACGCAATTAATTCAAAAATGCTCATCAAATCAATAAAATTTTCCACATCCTTTATCCATCTCTTGAGGGGGCATCATCAATATCGTTCATCAAATTTGGGGCATCATATCAACATCTCAACACACGACATCGTATCAATCAAATTTTGACAGCATATCCGAAAAAATTTCTTTGAATCAACATGTGCACACACGTCACTTCAAAGAGGGGCAAAATGTAGATGTATAAAAATGACCACTTTCCTAAGTGAATATTTAATATTCATTTTAACCTCATTCCTCTACTTAATTAAATTCTTTATATTCATCTATTTGATTAAATGAATTATTTAATTTATTTAATTAAGTTCACCTAAGCCTTTCATAGTCTTTAATTAAATAAATCACTTTATTTAATTAATTCCTCTTCCTCCCCTTTTAACTAAATTTACATTTAATTAAATTGATCCTTGCAAGTAAATAAATCTAATTTTTTTTTTTAAATCCCCCACATGTATTTATGCAAGTTGCATCTATTTGATTGAAATAAAGTAATTTTATTTTAATTAAATTCCCTTTCCTCCACTTGCATTTTCCTACATCACCCACTTGCCTCTCTAAACCCCCTTCTAGATTCTTCTAATCAATTCTAATTTAGCCTAATCTATCTCCTAAATATTGTCACATCCCTAAGAAAAGGGAAGTCACTTCTTGAAACCTCAAAGTCTTTGAAAACCATTAAAGACTTTATGTCTTCAACAAGTTAACCCTCAAAGTCTTCCTAACCATTAATGGTTAACTCAACCTTCTTGCATGGTTAGAGACTTTCTTTGTAACTCAACCCTCATCTAACCCAAGGGTCTCATCAAGCATTGATGGCTTTAATATTGGTTATCCCTTTAACCCTTGCAAAAGAGTTTATCCCTTGGGTAAAAGCTTTATCTATTGGATAACCCTAACCTAACCTTAACCCTTACCTCCTAAGGTAACCATCATGTCTTCTCAAGAATTTAATGCTTCTTACATCTCCTCTCAAGTAGTCTTTTGTTGACAATTGTCACTATTTTATTGGTAAGAATTGTGAACATGGATTGATTAATTTTCAATCCTGACCATTGTTAAGATTATTCAATCTTGACCATCCATTGCCCTATTTTCCCTATAAATAGAGCTCTCATTCTTCATTTTCATATCCAAGTCTTTAGTATCAAACTTATAGATATTTTACTAAATATATCAAAGTTTCATGCATCTAATTTATAGTCACTTTAATCAAGCATTTACCCTCTCTTTGAATATAAATCATCTTAATAAGCATTTTAAGAAGCATTTCCATTATCATAGAACATTCATATTAGACTAGTATATCATATTAGGATAGGTTTAACTAATCCTTTATCTTCTCATCATATTCCATGCTAGTTTAAATAATACTAGATTTAATATCATGCATAACTAGGAATGCATTCATATTAAGTTGATCAAATATAACTCGTTCTTAAAGTTGTCATTCCTAAGTCACTTTGCTCAGTGATATGATAGAAAAGGCATTGACTTGAGGGATCCTGTGAGATAGAGAACAATGGAACATCTCTTGGGGAGTTTAGCTATTCAATATAGCTCCATAACTTGCACCAAGAGTCCCATTGGTGTGTGGACCTTTTTGAAACCAAAATTTTCATTTCCTTGCACCACTTATCCTACACACAATAAGATCATTACGTAAATTCAAATTACAATGATATACCATGTCGTCTTAAGACCAAAACAACAATAACCAATCCATAGAACATCCCGAAACATCCCGGTAACATGTAGAGTACACGTTAACATGATACCAGTCCATAACCTAGATAGGCACTGGACCTATTATGGGTCCACCATGCCAAAGCAATGTCTTCAAGCAGTTGAAGCATGATCAAAGAACATCTTCAGCATCCTAAAATCCATCTAGAAGCTGTAGCAACACCACTTATATGCATCCTGTCAAGATTCCTTAGTGAAATCTTTGCCCGTTATACCTTAAACCAATTCCGGTAAGGGTTTACAAGAGTGTGTGATAGCATCTGGTTACCAAGTCAATACCAACTAACCAAAACATTCTCAAGGAACATGTAACACATGAAATCAAACATACTTCATTGATCCAAACATGCTGAAAATGTCCAATTGATGGTCTCGTGTGTCGGCAACACTAGTTCTTCTACTGGTAACCAAAACCTGTCTATCAGTAACCAACCATAACAGCTAGTGTTGATATCAATGACAAAACATCAATGCAACACATAATCAATTCATCCATAATGCCAACAACCTCCCCCTTTGGCATTGATGGCAACACTAGATGTGAAAAACATCTAAGCATGAAGAAATGCCAAATAAGTCTCCCCCTGTGGAAGACAACCAACAATATCAGTAACTCTCCCCCTAATGTATACAACTCCCCCTTTTTAATTTATTTTTTACATCAATATCTCTCCCCCTTTGACATCAATGCCAGAAATCTAACAAAAATATCAAAGCAATAATGTAAACCTCTGAATCTCAAAGCTGACTACTCCCCCTAAGTAGTAGCACCACTCATCAGTGCCAAAATGAATAATGTCTCTGGTAATGCATGTCGGACTGATGATAAACTACATTAATCAAGTCTTTCCCCGAGGGGCAAAAACCCCTAACCTATCTCTCAAATACTTAAATGATTCCTTAGACAATGGTTTAGTGAATATATCTGCAATATGTTCTTTAGTGTTCACATAAACCAATTTGACTTCCTTTCCTTCTACCTTGTCCTTCAGAAAGTTATACTATATTGATATATGCTTAGTCTTAGAGTGAAATATCGGATTCTTAGACATGTCAATAGTTGTAGAGTTATCACAGTAGATAACTACCAGTTCACTACAATTTACCCTAATATCCTTCAACATTTGCTTCATCCATAAGACTTGAGTGCAATTAGCTGTTGTTGCAACATACTCAGCTTCTGGAGTAGATAAAGAAATGCATGACTATTTTTTGTTGATCCATGAAACCAGTTTCTTTTCAAGAAAGAAAGTTCCATTAGAAGTGTTGTTCCCGTCATCAGTATCTCCTGTCCAATCTGAGTCAGTATACGCACATAAAGTGAAATCATCATTTTTAGAATACCATAAACCATATTCTATTGTTCCTTGCAAATACCGGAATGTCCTTTTTACTGCACTTCATGATTTTTTTAAGGATTACTTTGATATCTTGAATCAATACTTACTGCATTCATAATGTTTGGTCTAGTCTGAGTTAGATATAACAGACCACCAATCATAGACTTATACCTTGTTGGATTTACCAGTGTAAAGGTATCCCTGATAGATAATTTCTCACTTGTCACCATAAGAGTACTTACTGGTTTGGAATTATCCATACCAAACTTCTTCAAAAATTCCCTCAGATACTTAGTTTGACAAATAAAAATGCCTTTCTCATTTTGAATAATCTGCAAACCTAAGAAAAATCTCATCTCACCAATCATGGACATTTCAAATCCATTCTGCATATTGTTAGCAAATTCCATGCATGATTTATCTTCTCCTCCAAAAATGATATCATCAACAAATACTTCAATATTCAAAATATCGTTATCAGTGATCTTATTATATAAATTACCATCAGCACTGCCTTTAGTAAAACCAAGCTTCAAAAGATATTTATCCAACCTTGCATACCAAGCACTAGGAGCTTGTTTCAATCCATATAAAGCTTTCTTTAATGTGCAAACCATATCTTTATCATTTGTCAATGAAAATCCATCAGGTTGCTCAATGTATACTTCTTCCTCAAGTTCACCATTCAAAAATGTACATTTAACATCAATTTGATAAACCTTATAGTTCTTATAAGCTGCATAGGCAAGAAATAGTCTAACGGCTTCAATTCTAGCTACAGGTACAAATGTCTCATCATAATCAATTCCTTCCATTCGAGAATATCATTTACAAACCAATATAGCCTTGTTTCTTATAACTTGACCATCCTCATTTAGTTTATTCCTAAAAACCCATTTAGTTCCAATAACATTCTTATTTTTAGGCCGATGAACTAAAGACCAAGTCTCATTTTTCTCTATCTAATCTAATTCATCTTCCATAGCTTTTAATTAATGTTTATCTTTACAAGCTTCAATAACAGATGTTGGTTCAATTTGAGAAATAAGACATACCTCTTCATTTGCCAGTCTTCTTCTTGTCATAACTCCCTTGTTTCTATCTCCAATGATTTGATCTTCAGAATGATGTAATCTTACATACCTTGGTGTCTTCTGAACTTCAGATTCACTGCTCTGATCATTAGTCATAGTTGAATTTTTTGATTGTGCTGATGTAACTGTCTCATTTTCCTATACCAGCTGAGGCATTCTCAATTTAGTTATGATCATTTCTACTATCGGTTCCTTGTCATATGATATAGATTGATTTCTATACTGTTCATCCACTTTCACATTAGCACTTTCCACAATTTTCTACAGTCTTTTGTTATAACATCTATATGCCTTTCTTTGAATTGAATAACCAAGAAATATCCCTTCATCACATCTAGGATCAAAATTTCCAATTGAATCATCTCTTTTGATATAGCATTTACTTCCAAAAATTATGAAATATTTAACAGTAGGTGTATGTCCAAACCATAGTTCATAAGGGGTCTTACCGGTTTCACCTTTGATGTGAACTTTGTTGAATGTGTAGACTATTGTACTCACTGCTTCTCTCTAGTAGATATGAGGCAATTTAGCTTCCATCATCATAGATCTTGCTGCATCCAAAATGGTTCTATTCTTTCTTTCCACTACTCCATTTTGCTGAGGAGTCTGAGGTGCAGATAATTATCTCCTAACTCCATTTGTCTCACAGTAATTGTTAAAATTCATGAGAAGTGAACTCATCGCCTTGATCTGATCTTAGACATTTGATTTTCAATCTAGTTTTTGTTTGAACTTTTTCTTTAAAGATCTTGAATTTCTCAAAGGCTTCAGACTTCTCCCTTAGAAAAGTCACCACATCATTCTAGAATAGTCATCAATAATCAACATGAAATACCTATCACCTTGAAAGCTTCTAGTCCTTGCTGGACCACATAAGTCAATGTGAATCAAATTAAGTACATCATTAGATTTATCATGTATGCTCTTAAAAGAGCTTCTAACTTGCTTTCCCAATTGACATTCCTTACGTACCGGATTATGAGGCTTCATAATCTAAGGTATATCTCTAACTACCTTAGTTGAACTGATCTTAAAAATACAATCAAAATTAACATGACACAACCTCTTATGCCATAACCAACTCTCATCAATATGAGCAATCAAACATGTCTTATTACCAATGTTCAAGTGAAAGATATTACCTCTAGTCTGAATACCGGTTGCAATCTCCAAACCAGTCTTGTTAATGATTTTGCATTTTCTATCCTTAAACTAAAGTTGGAAACCCTTGTCCACCAATTGACCAGCAGTCAAAAGATTATGTTTTAAACCTTCTACGTAATAGATATTATCATTTTTATGCTTTCCATCCAAAGAAATAATACCTCTACCTTTGATCATGCATGCTTTGTCATCTCCAATTCTGACTTGACCACCATTGTATTCTTGTAGAGACAAAAAAATTCTCTTATCACCAGTCATATGATGTGAGCATCCACTATCAATTAATTACCCATTCATCCTTATCTTCAAATTTTGTTGCTAAGGCCTTTTCTTCATTTTTGACAGCCAGTTCCAGTTCATCTTCTCTTAAAGCATAGAACACCCATTCCTTTCCATTGCTAGATCCACTAGCAGAGTCTTTTGTCGGTTCATCTCCAGAGTCATCAGTTCCTATATCTATTTTGGTTAGGCTTAAATGATTTATTAACTCTTTCCTCAAACCTTGCATTCCTTTCAAGACATCTAGATGCAAAATGACCAATCTTATTACATGAAAAACATTTAAAAGGTGCTTTTCCTTCATACTTACTTCCCATCGGATCTTTAGGTACTCTTCTAGAAAATAAGGCTTCAAGTTGCTCAAATTCTTCATCTTCTTTCCTCATGTCTTCCAATTCTTTTGCATATAAAACTTTCGAATCACTATTTTTAGTAGATGATCATCATCATCATCATGCATGAAAAGCAGGTTTAGACTTTACAGCTTCAGAAGATCCAAATTCTTCAAGCTCAAAAGCAGATAATTTCCCAATCAAAATGTCTTTGTTAACTAAAGAGTTTGCCATTGTTCTCAACTCATTAATTGCAGTTGCCTTCATCTTGTAAACCAGTGGAAGGGATCTCAAGACTTTAAAATCTATTTCATCTTCACTCAGAAATCCTCCACAACATTGAATTCCCATAACAATCTCATTTACTCTTTCCATAAAAACAACAATTCTTTCATTATCTTCCATCTTTAAGTTTTCATATCTTACCTGGTAACCATCAAGTTTAGCAATTTTGATAGTAGGATCACCTTCATTCAGAGTTTGCAATTTATCTCACATAGCCCTAGCTGATGATTTATCAGTCAATCCCATGATCTGCTGATCAGTAAGTGCACACAAGAGGGATTCTCTAGCTCTACAATCATTCTCAATATTCTTGTCCAAGACATCTAAGATGAGTCTCCATTCTAATTTTCCATATCCCATTATTTTTTCCATCAAGCTTAGGGATTTCTCTTCTAAAAATAGTTGTTGGTGGATTAGAAGTGTTAGCTATCATAGGATCTACCTCAAGCGGTTAAGCTTTTGCAAAAGAGGACAAAAGCTCTAATACCAATTGTTAGGATAACTAGTGAACAACTGAGAGGGGGGAGGGGGTGACTCATTTGTTGATAGATTATATCATTTAATCCACTTAATAACCTTTAACCAAATTAAGTATTGGTAAAGCAGAAATAGATACCGATAAACAATGCAACTTAACAATTAAACATATAATCAATGCAAAGAAACCATACCACATAACACCATGATTTTTACATGGAAAACCTGGAAAGGGAAAAACCATGGTGGAAAGCCTACCCACAATTAGATGATACCTTATGCAGAAAGTATGTGATACAATGAGAGGCCTACACATGTAGGAAGGCACACTGCCTAGAGTGTAATGCTCATTACAAAAGAGTCTCACTGACTATAGAGAGGTAGCAACCATCTCAAGATAAATGGACAATAATCCAATAGAGTGAACTACCAGAGATAGCGTCTACCATGCCTGATTACAATCCTGGTTAAGCTTAATACCAAAGGCCTTTGACCTTTTTCATAATCCCAATTCGATCACCTATGATCAACCAAATCTCTTTCGCATATGATATTACATTCCATGACCATGATAGTTATTCCATTCCCATACCACAATCTACAATGGGATCTTACATCATTTTATACCAACCCTAAGGCGTAAACCAATTAGGTTGGCCACCTAAAAGATATTACAAATGCATCTCAAAGAAACGAGAAAAGACAATAACGATTCATGATACATCAATGTGATTGATCGTATGTAATAGCTGAGTGTCCCTTATTCTGATGAAGCTTTGGTTGACCCTACTATCCTAAAGGGGGGCCCCTACTATTCTAAAGGGTTCCAGTTCAAAGAGTACATAAACCCCTAGCCCATATGAGTTCGACATAGCTCATACATTAAGCAGGTGGTTTATGCCCACTTTAGGAAATTGCCATGTGCTCATAGATCGTCATTACTCGGATTAGGATCTTGGATCTATGATTGGAACTAACTATGCTTTGGTAGTTACTATCTCTATTTCCATTACATATGTTCACGTTGGTGCTTCCTTAAGATCATTACATAAATTCATATTACAATGATATGTCATGTCGGCTTAAGACCAAAACAACAATAACCAATCCATAAAACATCTTGAAACATCCTGGTAACGTGTAGAGTACACGTTGACATTATACCAGTCCATAACCTAGACAGAAACTGAACCTATTCTAGGTCCACCATGCCAAAGCAATGTCCTCAAGCAGTTGAAGCATGATCAAAGAACATCTTCAACATCTTGAAATCCATCTAGAAGCCGCACCAACACCACTTATGCATCTTATCAAGGTTCATTAGTGAAAGCTTTGTCGGTTAAACCTTAAATCAATACCAGTAAGGGTTTACAAGAGTGTATGATTGTTGGCATTTTGATGATGTTGTGATTGTCATTGATGGACACACACTTGCTTTATGTACACTTTCTTGATGTATGAGTTATGCTCAACCGGTATTTGTTCCAACCAGTATTATGTATTATAGTCTTTAGACTATCGGTGTTTTGCAGAAGACATTTACGGGTCACAAACTGATTGAAGACCCAAAGTGGCATGAAGACCTCAAGCGGTTCGAGGATCTCAAGTGGTACAAAGGAACAAAGCGGTAGTTAACATTTTTTCAGTCTTCATTTTTTGACAACCGGTAATTGGTAAATTGTATGAACCGGTATTACTCTGTTATGAGTTATCTTCCACCAACACTTTGGTGGTGACTTTGTGTCATGTTACCAAATGTGTCTAGATGCACTGAACCTAGGAACTTGTAATGTAATCTTATTGGACCGACATGAAATCAGACTCCTTTATAAGGACATCATGTCTAGGGTTTTAGATGATGATGAGGGTTTTTGTATGTGCGATCATAGAAGAGAAGATTAGGTTTGTGTGAAGAGTAGGAGTGTGGAGATATTGAAGACTGAAGTAATGCTGAAATGCATTAACAATGAGCTATCATCGATCTAACCAAGCATACTGTGCTAGTATCTAGATCACTCACTTGTTGATTACTCACATCTTTGACAAGTTTGAAACCCTTAACTGGGTAGGCCTAGCAAAGCCTTTGTAAATCCTCTAACAAGGTCGTTCACAACTGTGAATCTAAAATCCTCTCACAAGGTAGTCTTTAATAGGACTTATCTCCTAACAGAGATCTAGATTCCTAACAGGATCTGTTCTGGTGAAGAACATTGTATGACCTTAATCGGTATGGTTTCTATTCTGCAGATAGTTACTTGTGAGTTTCTACTCACCGTGGTTTTTCCCATTTGGGTTTCCATGTCAAAACATCTTGTGTTATGGTAATTGTGCTCTTGTGGGTGAATTCTTTGTTTGCTATTTGGTTTGCATTTATCTTAACCAATTTATTAGTGAATCTGTTGTATTGGTTATCTGCTAAACTATTTAGAAGTTTGAGTTTAGTGTTTTTTGGTATACTAATTCACCCCCCCCTCTTAGTATTCATCAATTGGTATTAGAGCCAATGTTTCTATAAGTCTAACCACTTGGAAGGAGATATGGGGGAATACACTGTGAGGGAACTTACTCATCATCTCACTCAGACTGAGAAAGCCTATGATGAAATCAAAGTCAAGTATAAATCCTCTCTGGTGAAAAGAAGAGAGCATGTTGAGAAACTAATGGAGCTTACTGAAAATAGTTCTTCTAATGAAGAAGACATGGATGCCCTAGTTGAACAAGTTGAAAAACTGAATGAATCTAATGCCAACCTGAGAAGGGAACTAGAAGGACTAACTATCAGAATGTGTCAAGAGCTTGAGAACCAAAAGAAAGCTGAAGATTTGGTAAAAGACAAATATCATGAGATCTCCAAGCTGAAGCAAGAAATAAGTGCCCTTACTGCTCATCTCCAAGAGAGTAAAGTGGAAAAAGAAGAAATGCAAGGTGAACTAAACATTGCTATTTTTGAGAATGCAACCCTGAAGGAATCCAATGCTTCTATTACCAAAAAATTTACTGAGACAAAGGAGATACTTGCCAAATTCAATCAGAGTACTGCTAAGCTAGAGCAAAAGCTTGAATCAGCAAAACCGGTAAAGAATACCACTGGACTTGGTTTCTCTGGTTATGAGGAAGGTGAGACCTCTAGAACAAAAGATGTAGCATCAAAGAAGCAACCAACATCAAAGGATAAAGGTAAGCAAAATTTTAAACCTATTTGCTTTAATTATCTCAAGGAAGGACATACTGCTAATGTGTGTAGAAATAAGGCCTACAATAATTTTCCTTATTTTCTAAACAATAAGCCTAGATCTAATAAATTCAATGGAAACTGTTATGCATACAACAAGTTTGGGCATAGAGCATTTGAGTGTAGGCCTATTTTTCACAACATTGCGAGATACCCTCCAAGGACTCAAGGAGTTATCCCAGAACCCACTGTGAACTGGAATCCACACTGGTATAATGCCTATGACCATCAGTCAGGTGGTGGTGGCTATCAAGCAACAACCTGTTTGATCTGTCATGGTAGCAGTCACACTGCTGCAACATGCAGAAGGAAGAATGGTAGAATGAACAATGGACCATGGACCATGGAGAACACCTGGAATGGTATGCTATCATTGCAACAAAGCGGGACACACTGCCAGAACCTACAGAATGAGAAAGAACCTATCGGATGATATACTGATCACTCCAAAAGGGAAGAGTGATGTTGAAACCATCCACGTGGGAATGAATAAAACATTGAAAAAGAAACCTGAAGAAGTGTCACAAGATGAACGGGTTTCCGCACCTAGTGTGGAAGTCTCTGAACTAGAAAACTAAGCTTTAGAAAAGCTTAGGGGGAGCATATCAGTGAAATATTTGAACCCCCAGTTTATATTGGTAAAGACCTTAACTGGTATACATTACCTATCAATTGGAAGAAGATTTTGAAGTGGTAAAAGGAAAAATTAGGGTTTGTACCGTAGCGGTGGAGCATTTATTATGGTAGGTGAAAGATCATTTAAAAAGGATTTTTGATGCCATTTTCACTTATCTATTTTCGAGCAAAGAATTTTCAAGTTCAAAGCGATAAAGAGCATTTGTCAAGTGATTCAAAGTGAATTCAAAATATTCCAGAAGAATCCAGATATCATTTTCAATCAATCAGGTGAAGAACATTAAACCAATAATCCAGCAACCAAAGTGATGTGTTGTGAGTGACATTGCAAAAACCCTAAATTTCAAAGTGTGAAGGTATTTCTCAAAAAAATTGTATCGCACTCCAGTCCTAGTGCACCTGTAGACTCAGCGAACTTTATTCAAAAGAAGATGAAATACAATGCCCTATCCCAAGTACCTACTGGAGTCATAGTTGAGGAAGATATTTCAGCTTATATTGATTGCAAATTGGAAGACCTAGTATCCCTAGTGATCCATTCCGAGCTAGGTCTATTCTATGGGGATGACAAGAAAATCAAATCGGAATATAGCATCCTAGAGAGGAAGAAAGTACACAATGCAGTTTATTTTCTTGAAGAGTTCACGGAAGACCACATCTGCATCATCTTGAGCAGAGTACATGGTGATAAAATGTACCTCAAGCGGACACATGATATCACACCAGAAGCAATTCATGCCATCACCGGTTTCTGTAACATTGGTGAGGTGCCAGCTTTGAGGAAGGTCATCAACACTGAAATGATTGAGCTCACTAGTTCTTTTAGCGACCAACGGGGAATGACTATCAACCCCATCAAAGATGAATTGGTTAAGTATGCTTGCATGGTGATCAGCTATCGGGTGTTTTATGCCAGCTAAATAAACTCTATCCCCGCTACTGCAATGAATGCCGCCTATAGAATGATTCAAGAAGATGCCTCATTTGATTTGTGTACCTATTTGCAAAAGCAACAACTATTGAACCTAAAGTCCATTAAACAGGATAATGCTTTAAGGTTCAGGTTCGAACAACTCTTAGTCGGCCTATTTTTCTACTTTTAAGGCTATTTTCCTGGAGTAGGTGATATTCAATGGTATGCTAACCAACTGGTTACTAAGAAAATTAGGGAAAGTCTCCAAGCAGTAGGAACCAGATATCTTGAGGTTCTAAATAAATATTTTGATGAATTCAGGCATAAAATGAGCCAAAGGATGAGGATTTCTAGAGATATTGCAAAGGAATATGAAGATGACATCTGCTTTATCATAAAGGTAGATGAATGCATAATGGAAGCGGTAGAGCCGAGAAAGGAAGTAGTAGAACCTATGGGGTATGAAGTAATGTCTGACATGTTCGATGGGTATGACTCTACCCTGATTGCCTCTCCTTTAGATGCAAAGAAAAAGTGAACCGACACCCACTTGGAAGGGGTAACACCAGTTGAAGATCCTATGGTGAAAAAGGGAAAGGTAGTGCCATCGGTATCGATATCGGTTACCTCAGCCAGCCCAAAAGTGACGAAGCGGTCACCTACCAAGAAGAAACTAGAAGTTGCACCTGCTAAAGTATTTGAGAGGAAGCAGAAGACCAAAAACAACTCACCGGAGTCAAAGGATACCGAACCAGAAGTGCAACCTAAGAAAACCAGGCAATCAAGCAAGAAGGATAAATCTATCGGAAGTGCAGCCTAAGAAAACCAGGCAATCAAGCAAGAAGGCTAAATCTACCGGTAATGCACTTGCTTCGTTAGCACCGGTAAATATAGACATCTCTTCTTATAAGCCTCTGACACATTGTCAAAGGACTGTAAAGAATATTAAGAGAAAGGTGCTTGATGACCTAAAATAATATTTTGATGATTTTTCTGATAATGAGAAGGAAGAAGTAGAGCAAGAAATGATAAAATATCTGTGTGTAAATGACCGGTCGCCATCTGAAATTAGATCGGTGACACCTGATTCTTTATACAATTCTTTGGACAATAAATGGCACATTGCCATTGAGAAAGAACGGGAAATAAGAGAGAAAATCTTTGCTCAATACTTTCCTAATGCCTCCAATTCAGAATTATTTGAAATTACGAACAAGAATAAAGGTCTCTTCTTCATGAGAAGAAGAAGACTTGGGCTACTAGAAGGTAGAACCTCTGAAGTGGAGAAGGACACTCATCTACATGCCAAAGTTGATGTCCCGTTACATCAAGTGTCTGAGGCCAACAGGAAGGCTGAACAAGAACCTGACCAATCCTCAGCCAAACCGGATGAGGTATTTGTTGGTGAAGGAGAAAGAGTTACAGAACAAGTGGACACTATTGATGTTGATGCATTAGATGTTGAAGATGTCACTCCAAATGCAGAGAAGGAAAATGTTGATAAGGAAAAAGTAGAAAAGGAAAAACTGGACAAGGAAAAGGCTGATAAGGAAAAAGGAAAAAAGGAAAAACTAGACAAGGAAAAGGCTGATAAGGAGAAAGTGGAGAAAGAGGAAGAGAAAAAGAAAGAGCAAGAGAAAAAGAAAGAGGAGGAGAAAAAGAAAGTGGAAGACAAGAGGAAACAAGAAGAGGAGAAGAGGAAAGAAGAGGAGAAGAGGAAATAAGCAGAGAAGAAGAAAGAAGAGGAGAAAAAGGAGGAAGAAGATAAGAAGAAGGAAGAATTGAAGAAGAAGCAAGAAGAGGAACAAAAGAAGAAAGAAGAAGAAAAGAAAAGAGCAGCAGAGGGAAAGGAAGCAGAACAAGACAAACAAGTGGAGATTCCCAAGGAAACCGACGGTCAAGCCAAACTGGTTGACATCGCCAGTCCTATTGATCTCCAATTTGCAGATGAATCAGAGTTGCTTCAAAGCATAAAGCTTGCACAGGAACGGTTGGAAGCATTGAGGAGGAAGAAAGAAAAATATGTTATTCAAAATGCGGTTGACACTCTCACTAGTTTGATTCCCGGTACTAACCTTCCCAGTACCGATTCCTCTCTGTCAAAGCTGAAACTTCTATGTACCATTGTAGAGGACCCAGTCCAATGCCTGGAAGAAGTTGTTGAAGAAAATGAAAAGAAGAAGCATGAAAAGGAACTCAGCACTGCCTTAGTTAAGAAACTGAATGAGCTTCGGTCTCAACTTTAGAAACATCAGAAGGATATAAGTGTTGCTATGGATGAGGGCAAACTCCTGTTGAGTAAAATCAGCCAACCCCATCTATTTTGTGATGATGTGCTCACTCAAAAAGATAAACTCCAATTAGATTTGCAGGCATACACAAGCAACTTCAAGATGCCATATGATTCCTTCAATACATATGGGCAAACAGTTCATCGCTTTCAGCTTCAGTCTACCAGGAAAGAGTTAGAGATCAGCAACCGGTCAAGAGATTCGCAGGAGCTTCAACTGGTCCTATTTCCTAGACTTCAAATTCTTTAGAAGTGCTTTCTCAATCTTGAAGCCCTAACGGTAACTCAAGAGTTGGGTACTATTGATGCCATGGAAGAATAGGTATCTCAGATGCAAACTAAAAGTGAGGTTGCTACCTCATTACTTGAGTCATGGTCATTAGACATGAAGACTTTTTTGTAGGATTTTAAATCGGTTTTTGACAAGTTTCATTCCTTATTGTCATAATCATTTACTCAATTTTAATGATAATGAGAAACAGGGGTTATTTTGCAGTACTTTGTCATTGTTGGCAAAGGGGGAGTAGTATTTAAAATTTTGGTGAATGTTACCATTTCATGTATACTTTCATGTTACCTCTTTAAGGGAGTATTATATGTTGTAATTTTTGTAAAAGGGATAGTGTATATGCTTAGGGGGAGTAATTTTGCATATGGCGTATTTTTGTTGTAAAAACACTTAGATGTCAAAATTTTCCTAAGTGTTGCCATCAATGCCAAAGGGGGAGGTTGTGTTGGCATTATGTGAACCGATATGATAAGAAAATGATATTGTATGTTGTCATTGATGTCAATATGAGACATGGTGAGAACCGGCACATGTGATAGGTGAAGAGAGAGGAATCGGCATATATATGAACTGGTTTATATGCCAAAGTGAAGCAGCATATTTGTTCAAGGTGAACCAGCATGTAGTTATGAGAACCGGCACATGGAAGCATTGTATGACTACTGGTTGGTAGGCAGCTTCCACTTTGGGGTTTCTGGTTGGAGTACCTCAATTCTGTGTGACTCAATCAGTGATCTTTGTGTGATGAGTTAGCAGTATGATGGAGGATAGATCGTGTTGCCACGTAAGCTTTGTGCACGTGAAGGATCTTGCATGAAGAAGACTATTCCTATCTACCTCGGGAATGTGCGAAGTCTATCAAATGATGATAACACGTGATGGGTTATCCACCACCATGAAAATGGTGGATAATGGTTGATGGAGAATGTCTTGAGATCGATTCAAGATTGTTGCATTTAATGCAGTATGATTCAATGGTCAGAATCGAACCGTTTGAATTGCTTAACCTAACAGGTTTAGGGTTTAGGGTTTTTGCTACCGACCTGTATGTTTCCTATAAGGTCAATATTGTGTTTCTTTCTGAAGTTGTTAGCAAAAGTTGTGAGTGTGTATCCAAGGGAAGTGATACGTGTTTCTTGCCAGACCAAAGGAGAGAAGAGATATCTGCAAAGTGAATGTGTAGAAGGTGAAGAGGAGCCAAAAATGGATCTGCATTAGCATTGGGTGTTGTTAATAGATCATTGTAATACCTATTGATCTCTAACCATTTCAACAGTTGTAAAATCCCCTAACAGGGTAGCCTTAACTGGCTTGATTCAAAATCCCTTAAATCGGGTGGTCTTAACCGGCTTGTTTGAAATCCCTTAACCGGGTAACTCGAGGCTAATGAGTTCTGAGAAGCTTGAGAAGCTTAGGAGATCCTTTCAGCTATTGAGTTCTTGAAATCCTCTAACAAGGTGACCCTGTCGGGTTTAACCCTTAACCGGGTATCCCTTAACTGGGTGATCCCTAGCAGGATCAGTTCCTACCAGAACCAATTGTAATGTCCTTAACCGGACAAGGCTCCTAACAGAGCAGACTTCCAAAAATTTCAAAAAGAAACTTGTGGGTATTCATCCCCACCGTGGTTTTTCCCAGTTGGGTTTCCACGTGAAAAATATGTGTGTCATGTGAAATGCTTTTGTCTTGTGATGCTTTGTTTTATCTGTTAAGCACATGAAGGTTCTATGTTTTATGCCTGTCTATAAAACATATTGAACTCACTGTTGTGAAGATCTAATGGTTAAGTTTACTTGTTTATGCATGAGAAATGATACTATAGTATTGAGCTAAGAGGAAATCTTATTGAGTGACCGGTTCATGACTGATTGAGCTATACTGGATGTTACCGATTGCGCTATGTTTTACCGATATTCCTGTTTGTCAGTCTTTTGGAGTATTTGCTGTCAAACCGGTTTTTGACTGTATTTGTGTTTGTACTGATTCACCCCCCCCTCTCAGTATTGATTTAGTACTAGTGGTTCATCATTGAGTTATCAAATTGTTGGCATTTTGATGATGTTGTGATTGTCATTGATGGACACACTCTTGCTTTGTGTACACTTTCTTGATGTATGAGTTATGCTCAACCGGTATTATATATTATAGTCTTTAGAATATCGGTGTTTTGTAGAAGACATTTACTGGTCACAAACTAACTGAAGACCCAAAGAGGTATGAAGACCTCAAGTGGTTTGAGGATCTCAAGCGGTACGAAGGAACAAAGCGGTAGTTAACATTTTTCCAGTCTTCATTTTTTGACAACCGGTAATCAGTAAATTGTATGAACCAGTATACTCTGTGATGAGTTACCAACTGATATTTCTATGATGAGTTATCTTCCACCGACACTTTGGCGATGAATTTTTGTCATGTTACCAAATGTGTCTAGATGCACTGAACCTAGGAACTTGTAATGTAATCCTATTGGACCGACATGAAATCAGACTCCTTTATAAGGACATCATGTCTAGGGTTTTAGATGATGATGAGGGTTTTTGTATGTGCGATCATAGAAGAGAAGATTAGGTTTGTGTGAAGAGTAGGAGTGTGGAGATATTGAAGACTAAAGTAATGCTGAAATGCAATAACAATGAGCTATCATGGATCTAACCAAGCAAATTGTGCTAGTATCTAGATCACTCACTTGTTGATTACTCACATCTTCGACAAGTCTGAAACCCTTAACCGGGTAGGCCTAGCAAAGCCTTTGTAAATCCTCTAACAAGGTGGTTCACAACTATGAATCTGAAATTCTCTCACAAGGTAGTCTTTGAAAGGACTTATCTCCTAACAGAGATCTAGATTCCTAACAGGATCTGTTCTCGTGAAGAACATTGTATGACCTTAATCGGTCTGGTTTCTATTCTGCAGATAGTTACTTGTGAGTTTTTTCTCACTGTGGTTTTTCCCATTTGGGTTTCCACATCAAAACATCTTGTGTTATGGTGATTGTGCTCTTTTGGGTGAATGCTTTGTTTGCTATCTGGTTTGCATTTATCTTAACCGGTTTATTAGTGAATCTGTTGTACCGGTTATCTACTAAACTATTTAGAAGTTTGAGTTCAGTGTTTTTTGGTATACTAATTCACCCCCCCCCCCCCCGGCTTACTATTCATCAATGATAGCATCCGATTACCAAGTCAATACCAACTGACCAAAACATGCTCAAGGAACATGTACCACATGAAATCAAACATACTACATTGATCCAAACATGCCGGAAGTGTCCAACAGATGGTCTCTTCTGTCGATAACACTAGTTCTTCTACCGGTAACCAAAACCTATATGTTGGTAACCAGCCACAACAGCTAGTGTTGTCATCAATGACAAAACATCAATGCAACACATAATCAATTCATCCATAATGCCAACACATTATGGAGTGTAGAGACAAGAAATGCCTTTATGGGAAATCTCTTGGTCTCTACACTTGTAACCTCATGTCCTCTCAATCCATGTTCTCTCTCTCCTTCAATCTCCACCCTTGATTCAACTTCAATCTTGACTGTCCATCCATCCTCTCTCAAATCTATAAATTAGGGTCTCCCCCCCTTTATTTTACATCTAAAAATCAAGTAAACTTATGCTAGCCTAATAGCTCTAGAGTCCTCATTTGTGCATCCACATTATAGTCGTACTTGCATCCATAATCCATCTTTGAGAACTTATCCTTCATCCATATCTACCCTTTGTTGTGCAATTTGGAGAGAAACCCACATCCCATCTTGGAGCCAATCTAATTAAGTGGAGATAGGGAGCTTCTCTACTTCATCAAAGACTCAATCCAAGGAGTAAGAGAATATTTGTGAAGGTATAATGGTTTTTTTAATCTCATTTTGAATGTTATTTGAATGTTTTCATATTAATGTGGATTAAACTAACCATTTTACCTCACTTAGATTTTCCCTTGGTTCATCTATCATAAAAAAATCCTTCCCATTGGGTCAAAAGTGTGTTATCCTTCATCAAGAATCCCTTTCACTTAGAAATAAGAGGAAGGTATGCATTTTTATTCTCCTTCCCTTTTTTTGGTAGAAGATGCTATGTTTGTTCAAGAACTCCTCTTGAAGGTAGATGTCTTTTGAGAAAATATTTCTTCTCCTTCAAGGATCATGTTTACACCTATTGCAAGATATCTCTTTTTCAACTATCTTATCCTTGCTTGTAAGAGTATTTCCTCTTTCGCTTGGATTTATGTACAGCGTTGCCTAAAGGATATATTATTAGTGTTGAAGGTGGGTATCCTTGTTTCTAGCTTCTTTAAGAGATCAACATAGGGTTATTTTGACATCTTAAGGGGGGGCATACATATTTCCCTCTTTGTGCCATATTGTATCATATCTTTTCATATCTTAAATAGACTATTCAGAATCATAACCAAAGAAAACAAACTCTTATACGAGATCCTTCACACCCTAAACTAGACACAACATTGGCATATGTCTTAAATGGGGTGCACATTATTAGAGAAAATAAACTCTTACATGGGATGTCCTCGAAACCAAGCATGTATCTATCTTAAACTGGATTATACACTCTAGAAACTAGAGAAAACAAATTCTTATATGAGATGTTCCCAAGACCAAACATTCACCCCTTGGAATTTGCATTTGCATCATATGTCTTAAACAAGTTGAAGCACACTCCAAATTAGAGAAAAAAAACTCTTATACGGGGTTCTATATACTTGAAACGAGACATCACTTTCACACATGCACGAGGATGAGTGGAACTAGCCAAACACAACTAGATTATTCCTTTCCTCCTCCCTAACATGGATCATCTAGAAAAACACATCTAGAATGTGTATCCATGTCCTTTCTCATTGTTCTTCTCATGGATTGCCTAGAAAACACATCTAGAATGTGTATCCATGCTTTCTCTCTTTCTTCTCATGAGCTCATAGCTTTGCTATTTGTAATTCATGGGTGATGCATGCTTTTCTCTTTTATGTGATCATGTGTGTTCTTGAGATGACATTTTTAAAGAATGATGTTAGCTGTTGAGACATTTTGACATCAATGTCTCTTCGACTAGTTGACTTGAGATCTTGTTTTTGGTCTTTAGCTTTTGTGTTGTGTCTCTTTTTCTTCTTGTGTTTTTGCCTTTGTTTATCTTTTTGTTTTTGTCTTGTCCTGTGTTCCCTTGCATGTTTTTGAGTGAGTTAAGATCCTCATATTGGGGGCTTTGTTCCTCGAAATTAGTGATGTCTTATATTCCTTGTGATTATGCTCCTAGTTTCTCCTTTCTTCCATCTCCTTCATATCTCTTTCATCTACTTTATCACTAGTATTTGCATAGGGTCATACTCATGTTAAAGTGGGGGCTAAATGTAGCATCGTAAATTATCATCGAGCTAATTTATACCTCATGTTTGTGCCCTTACTTTAGTGTGTCTCCCCCTCATCTCCTATCTAAGTAAATTCAGTGCCTTAACTCTAGTTTTGATGTCATATACACCTACCAAATGACTATTTGGAGGGGTAGCCTCCTCTTTGGGCCTAAAATTTGGTCCTTGATTGAGGGGGACTAGGGTAGTAGCACCCTAGTTCCCCTCAATGGGGCCCAATTTTTAAGAGAAGGGTGGGACTTATTTCTCTGATGGGAAATGAAATTGGTGGCGCTCTATGACTGTTGGAGGTTGGCCTAATTGGTAAATTGACCTAGAATCTCATATATAAAGACATTTGTTTAACCTAATTTCATATATCCCATTCAAGTATTTGACCTAAAACATTCAAGCATTTAAGCATTCATCATCAAACATTTTCATCATTCATATACCTTGATGAAGTTGTGTTTGATCCTGATGTAAGGGAATCAATATTTCTTATAAATTGCCTTCAAAGAAAATTTATCATGCATGTCATCTTGAATTCACAAACTTGACTTTAGTTTTTCTCGAATGCTTGATGGATAATTGATTGCTTGTGCATTTGAATTTGCTAGAGTATAATCAAGATCTTGATTTTGATTCATCAGGTTTCAAATGATATGGGTTATACCTCCTTTTATACTTGACTACCCAAAAAATAGTTGAATTTTTGGAGTAGGCCAACACAGGATCAAATTTTCCTACTCACTTGAAGTGACCATTATGGGGACCCAAAATGGGTCCTAATTAGGAGGAATAGGGCATACCACACGCTGGTCTTTAGCTGGGACTAGGGCACCCAAATACCCGATCCTTAGAATCTATTGGCAATATAACAAGGATATTGAGAAGGTTGTTGATGATTATGGACATAACTGATTAAAGATGTTTTACTGTCTTGATATTATTATTTTTTCATTGATGTCAAGAAATTGATTTTCTAATTCAATATGATGTTGCCATATCTTAAGAAATATGATATTAAGATTATAAAGAAGTCGGTAAAGACACAGGAAAGAATATGATGAATAAAGGGATAAGTTATTCAATGGGCAACTCTACCGAGTCAGACAATGATGAGATCTTGATGTTTTAGATTATTTTAATATCATACATATGTTGTAAAATGTAAAGGTTAATACTACACTATGTTATCAGGCAAAGAACCTAGTCAGTAAACCCTAAGGAACCTAGTCGGTAAACCCTAAGGTTATCGCAGTCGGTTAATGAAGACAGAATGTCTACCAAGTAAAGTTTAGTATTCACCGAGTTGTAACCGAGCTATAACAGAATGCATTAAATGTTTACATGTGATATTTAATGAAAGAAGCTGATGAGCTAGAGTGGATCAATGATTGGCAAGCCATGGAAGAAGTTTGTTAACAAATCTAAGGCAATGGAAAGTCGGCAAGAAGATCTATAGCTCAGATTGAACCGCATTACCCTAACACAAGTTCCAAGATGATTGTGCAAGTTCTGAGGTAGGGTAAAACATTTTTCAGATCATAAGATACAATGAACCTTGACAAGATTGAAGATCTGATGGCTATGATTGATCATGGGAAATGTGATCAAGGAGATTAAGCGGTTAGATGATTGTTTATAAATAAGGAACTGCTGATAAACAGTGGATGCGGGCAAGTGTATGCCCAGGGATGCTACATAGTGATCACCGAGCATAGAAGTTTGCAGACCTGTTGGAATAACAGAGTATTGATGCCCAGCAGATAGACAAGAATAGTTCTATGTCTATATTGTGTTGAACAAATAAGAATCTGCTTTAGCATTTTAGATGTAAAGTTGCAGATAGATTGTATTACTGTTAGCTTATGAAAGTAACAGGAAATCTCTTAACCGAGTGGACTTAACAGTCTTATAAGTAAATGCTCTAACAAGGTGACATTCTAAATGAGTGTTTGAAATCCTTTGATAAGGTCACTTCTAACAAAGTGAAGATCCTAACAGATCTGAGGGAAATCGCTTAACCGGGTCACATCTAGCAATGTGTTTTGTAATCTTTAACAGGATTGGCTTTTAACCGAGCATAATCTAGAAGAGTATATTTCTTAGTGGGTCTGAAATCCCATAGTGGTTTTTCCCTATTTGGGTTTCCATGTTAAATCTGGTGTTATGAGGTTTATATTGTTCATATGCTTTTGAGTTTACATGTTCGACAGTTTTTATTCTATGACTGATATATGTTACCGAGGTTGAATCTGATGTTTTCATTGATGATTAAGTTTGTATTATTCACCCCCCCCCCCCCCCTCTCATCTTGTTGGCTATCAGATCTGTGCTTATATTAAGTATTAGAACTATCAAGAATCAAGACTCCAGAATGAGGGGGAGACAATGAAGGTGATGAAAATGTGAGGTTGATAGGCAGTGTGAGAACAATCAGGATAGATATCAAGCATCAGATGCTAAAGCACCAAAGTGTGGTCTAAGTGAGGATGAAATTGTATGTGGATAAAATTTATGATGCTATATTTAGCCCCTAGTTAAGTGGAAGTATGCAACTAAGCATACTCATGGTAAAGTACAAAGTTACATTGAAAACATTTCACCAAGATATCAAAGAGACAAGACACACCATGTTGCCAGGTACTTTAGGATCTTACTACTCTAATATCAAGATATAAGAGACAACATATGAAAGGAAAAATAGAGAGAGAATGACTACAGTAGCTTAGTAAGATTTTCTTACAATGAGTTATGAAAAAAAAAAAAAAATTACAAAGCAAAAGACTTAGTTTACAAAGTAATTTGAGTATCAAAAGCATGCCATAGTGTGTGCATAAAGTGAAACATTGAGCATAGTGTATGCCATCATGTTAAAGTGTTTGCATATGCCTTATTGGGAGCAATTGATTTAAGGTAGCATGCATCCAAAAAAGACAAGCACATTACCACATTAAGATGCTCCCAAGAAAGGAAAAATCAAAGGATAATGGTCACAAAACACTTAGGGGATCCACTAACTCTGGGGTTAGTATGCTCTTATGATAAATAATGTATATCAATATTTGTATTGAATTTGACCTCATCCCCCAAAGGTAGTGGAACTACAAACACAATGGAAGAAGAGCACAAGTGTCATTTTGAGTCAACATGGAAGAGACCAAAAGAGATCTCAACATTTTGCATCGTCCTCAAGTAGACACAGAAGGAGCACAACATATTGAAGAGTTGAGATACAAATAGAGGAATGTAATAATAGATTTGACCTCTTTATTACATTGCACCAATTTAGTAACAAGGGTCATCTAAAGAGAACCTAACATAATACAAAAACACATCAAGCAACACATCATAGGGGAAGCACATTACGAATAAGCAAACACATAAAATAGAATCCACGACATGATTGAAAGTAGTCAAGAAAAATCACCCACCTCCAAATATTGTTGAACACCATGATGGTGGACAAGATGCAAGAGGAGCCACTTCGAGTGCAACAAATGGAGCTACTACAAGGACCATGCTCTAATGATGAGTCACTTTGTTTGTCACTAGGAGCTAGGGCTAATGCTTTTGAAAAATGTGAAGATAACTCATGATTAATCTCAACAAATTCATACACAACATCAAAATCATTAGAATCAACATTGTTAGCATGAAAAAATAATCATCAATAATATCATCATCTAGACTAATAAAAATAGGATCTCTAATGTGAAAAGAAGTTGGACCATCATTTTTATTAAGCATTTTTAATTTAGGTGATTTGATGTGATCTTCCTCCCTAGGATTAGGCAAACATTGGAGAAATGGGAACAAGTCAAAATTTGGTGTCTTGAGGGAGGAAATGGTTTGGTAAGTAATCTCATAAGCCTTAGCATGTCGTCTTCATCAAAATTGTCTCACACAATGATTCCTTTTGGTTTCTGTTGATACCTGCGAAGGTTTGGGATCAATGGACATAGGATTATTTTCTTTCCTTATAGGAGAATGAACATAAGAAACTCTAATGGGTTGAGGGAGACTTGATGCCAATTTATTTTCTTTGTAAGAAGGAGGGGGCAAGATTGAGGCATATATAGGAGGAATATAATGTGTAGGAAGAATACTAGGTCCCTTATGAGGAGGAGGGATATCCATGGGTGTAGGGTCTCTAGGTTCTCTCAAGAACATGATCATCTAATTTTTCCATTTTTGATAGGATGAGAAAAGGACGTCAATTAGAGGCTTAATAGTCTTAGGTTGTTTAGGCCAAAAGTAATCAAGAGAAAAACTGCCACACTTTGGCATGGGTTGGTAAAGGCTATGATAGTTCCATTATGAGAGAATTTAAAACATTTATGGATTGTAGAAGGGATATTTTTCATGGAAGAGAGGCAAGGATGTCCCAACTTCACACAAAAATGATCTTATTTAGGAATAATAACAAAGGTGTCATCTAAGCACTTAGTACCAACCTCAACGAGAAGAGTAATAGAACCAAAAGTAGGGAAAGAGAAAACAACATACACCTTGACTAATACATCAGATTTATCATATGTAATTTGATACAATTGTAAAATATAAATATATTATTTGGTAACCACATCTACCATACACCCTTGATGGATGAGCGCCTCTCATGAGAGTTTGTCTTTGATCTTCACAATGATATATATTGCACCATCGGGTGAAACAATAGTCTCACTGGGATCAAAAGTAATGCATGTATTTTGGAGGTGTATGTTTTTCAACAAAGTTGACAACATTATTAGATTCCATACCAAGGTCATCACGAGAAAAATCAAGGCACTTAGACTCAACAACATTGGTAGAATGAGAAGGTAGCATATTGGTAAAGATTTGAAGGTTTTGATTAGGAGGAGTGATGGATTTATTCCCTTTGTCATTGACACCAACTATGGATATAATATTATTATCAATGAATTATTGAATCTTATTTCTCAACTTGTAACACTTATTAGTATCACGTCCAGGTTGATAATGTTATTGACAAAAATCTTTGGGATCATGGTAAGGTTACAATGGTTTGCAAGTTTCAATTGGCTTAATGGGAGGAAGTTACAATACATTAGTATTCATCAACCTCAACATTATACTAAGAAAAAACTTAGAAAGAGGAGTTAATTCTTTTCTAAAGTATTTAGATAAAGGGACCTAATGCAAGAGCATCCCCGGTTCTTGGCAATCTTGCATCAACCAAAAATATTTCCTTTCTGTTTTGCAGTTTCAACATTTCATTTTGCATTTTTTTGTATTGGCTCACCAGATCTTGAGGAGTTGGATTTTTGCTTGAAGACTTGATCATCTACCTTATTCCTAAACCGCAGAGCATTTGGATCATTTTTTGACAAGTTATCGCTACCATTCTGAGATAGTTTTCTGGTACCTGTTGCCTGGACCTATTTGCATTTGTAATCTACCAGGATCTATCGGATCCCTTTCGTAGCTTGCAAAGCCTTGAGAATTGATTTTGATGTTCCTTGGTGTGTGGCCAACCTTCCCTTTGATCCACACTTCATCCTTTGGATTTTCTGGAGGAATTTCTTTGGCTAAGGTTGACCTTGTTGTTCTTACACGTAAGTTCTTGTTCTTCGGCATTTGATGCTTTTTTGGGCTGATCGGATCCCCTTGGATCGTATAAATAATTATAATTGAGAATTATAATGTAGATCAATTAAGGTATAGAATATAGAAGATAGATCTAAAGATTTGAGGTCCCATTTGTGACCTGTTCTGTAATTAAGCATGTTTTAGCAGGCCAGTGAGATGGTTTTTGTAACCTGATTGTTACCAGTTGATCGTAATCAATTTTCACAATATAATTCATTTATTTATGCATTGCCTCCATCATATCCTTGTGTTTCTATTGTGTTTACTCTCACTAATCGGTCTAGATTGATCTCTTTGATTTCCCTCCTAATTGGTGACTACGTCAAGTGGTATCAAAGCGAGCTTTTGTTCCAGAGATTGTGTTGTCCCAAGGAATTTTTTTGTAGGGTGGCAGATTGTGGATCTGACCTGCAGCTGCAAAGGACTCACGTGAAGATGGCGCGAAGAGGAAATAGGAATGTTAGAGAGCGTGGGAATGTAGACCCTACTGTGATGAAAATGTTGCGAGGAATTGTAGCCCGATTGGAAGTCGTTGAGACAGCCCAGAGAAGAGGCCGAACTATTGAAGATGTGAGTGAATATGAAGGAGAAGAATCCCCGACAGAACAAGTAAACCCACCGGTGATTGATCCAGATGAAGAAAGGTTTTTGAGGGTTTTGAGTAGAGAAAATACTAAACCTCATTTTACCCCACTAGAATATTATGGAAAGTTGGATTCAGATGAATTGGATCCTGAAGATGGAGAAATATGTTGATTTTGAGAATACTACAGAAGAAAGAAAGGTAAAATATGCCTATACCTGGTTGAAAGGTCATGCATCTCTTTGGTGGGAGCATTTGTAGGTTGATAGACAAAGAAGAGGTAAAGAGAAGATCAAGACATGGGATTGGATAGTTGCTAAGTTAAAATAAAAAATTATGCTACCTGACTACCAAGTGAATCTGTTCTGTAAGTTGCAGAATTTGAAGCAGAAGGAATCTAGTGTGAAGGAGTACACTGAAGCATTTAACAAGTTGAATATCAAATCCAGACATGTTGATGATGATGTTGAACAAGTTGCAAGATATTTGAATGGACTATGGATGACTATACAAGATGAACTCAATTTGATCAAATTGTAGAGTGTTGAAGAAGCTTACCAATATGCCCTGAGGGTAGAAGAGAAGTTGAACAAAATACATGAGTAGAGATAGAGAGGTAGAGGTGGAAGGTTTTCTAGAGGAAGAGGATATAACAGAGGTAGAGGAACCTTTATGGATCATAAAAAGGACAAGGAAGTGAGCAAAGAAGGTAATTCATACCAGAAGGATCATAGAAATTTATACCGGAGGAGAAAACCAAATGGCTATCGGAATGAGAATTTTGGAAAAGATGACAAAAGACAAGATAATAGAGTGTTTAGAGGAACTTTCTATTAGCTAAGTCGAGATATTAGCTCTTTTATTATTATAATTGATAAGTTTTTTCCATGTTTTAATTTGTATAACAGGATAGTGTTTGAGTCATATGATGTATTAAACTTTGACTATGTTCATTCTACATGATAACTAAACCCATTAAATCTTGTTTTGTTTTGACCAATTATTCTTGTTGCCACCATGTGGATTATCATAGGTGATATCATGTGTAAATGTATAAGTGTTATGATTAATTAAAATATATATATGTGTGTGTGTGCTTGTATGTTCTATCTTTTTAATTGCAGGAATAAATGAGATGTTACAGAAGCAGTTATTGTGTCACATCATAAAGGCAGTTGGATATATTCAAAGGAGCGGTTAAATATTCAAAACAACAAAGAGAATAGTGTGTGTAAGAAGCAACAAAGGAATAGCAAGGCACACCAGACTCATTTATGTTTGTCTTCAGCAAACATCAATCTTGTAACACCACCATGCTATATTCTTGGTTGCGGTTCAGCACAGATCCATGTTTCCTATAGATTAACTCCTTCTATTTGTTGTCATAAATATTTTCCGTCTCATTTCATTGGTGTGACCTACATAGTAGGAAGTTGTTATAGTTTTCAATAAGAGCCTGTGCCTCTTCTCAGAGGTTAGAGACAGGGGGATTAGAAACAAAGTTGCATAGTATTTTTAGAATTAAAAGCATTTTCTTTCATTTCATGTGTTGTATCGACCTTTAAAAACAATGAATAAAAATTATACTATTTTGAGTATATAGAATTATCTTTGAAGTTTGGATACACTCATCCAAGGGGGCCCACTTAGTGATTATTCCTATGCATTCATTAGATTCAGTTTTCCTTCTCGCTGCAGTAGATGTTCTAGCGATTGGTTGTTCCTGTCGCCACTGGAACCAGATCCTGTGACCTGCAGCCAAAGAAGATAGAGTAATTCATGTTTGTAAGCTCGGAACTTAGTTAACAATTATTTAATTAGAATTTTCTATCAATGCTAATCTTTCTTGTAGCCATTCAATTATTATGATTCTTGCTTATTTATTTCAAATAGATTTAGTTGTTGCAGTAATGCAAAATAGCTATCGTGGGAACTTAGTGCATATATAGTGCAAACCCATTTCAAGTAATACATCCATGGGTTGACAAACAAATGAACTTCAATTATGGAGATAATAATTACATAGAATGAATGACCAGTCTTTGGGTTGAGACTTTAGCTCTAGTTATTGTTCCTATTGGTGAGGCGAACAATTATCATGATGAAGTCTTGTGTGATATTATGCCTATGGATATTTGTCACCTTTTGTTGGGTAGACCTTGGTAGTTTGATAGACAGGAAATACATGATAGGAGGAAGAATAAATACACTATTATGGCCAATGGGATGAAGCAAACCTTGTTGCCCTTGGAGGAGCCTTTCAAGAGTGAAGTTTGTATGAATGCTAGAATCTGTTTGGTGGATGGAAGGAATTCCTAGATGGAATGAGACATGAGAATGTGTGTTTTGACTTAGTTTCTAAGAAGACTCTGAATCCAGAGCATGAAGAAGAACAACCAAAAGAGATAAAAGAGTTGTTGATAGAGTATGAAGACATCATTTCAGAAAACGGGCCTGATGGAAAACCACCTGTAAGAAGTATCAGTCATTGCATGGACCTGGTCCCTAGAGCTATTTTTCCTGACAAAGCTACACACCAGATGAAACCAATAGAGAATGAAGAGTTGAATAGACAAGTGCAAGAATTGTTGAAGAAATGTTTGATCAGAGAAAGTCTGAGTCCTTGTGCAGTACCAACAGTATAGAGGATGTGTATCGATTTCAGATCAATAAACAAGATCACAGTGAAATACCAGTTTCCTTTTACTAGGATGGATGAAATAATGGACTATTTGAGTGGAGCCAAATACTTTACAAAGATAGACTTGAAGAGTGGATATCATCAGATCAGGATTAGAGAAGGAGATGAGTGGAAGATAGCATTCAAAATAAATGAAGGACTGTATGAGTGGTTGGTGATGCCCTTTGGATTGACTAATGCACTGAGTATGGTTGATAAATGAGGTATTAAAGAAATTCTTGGGTAAGTTTTTTATTGTATATTTGGATGCCATTCTGATTTTCAGTAAGACAAAAGAGGAGCATTTGTTGCATTTAAGAAAATTTTTATAGAGGTTGAGAGAAGAAAAGGTGTTGATAAATCTTAAGAAGTGTACTTTCATGAAGGAAGAGTTAATCTATTTAGGATTTGTGATATCTGAGGATGGTTTGAAGTTGGACCCTGAGAAAGTAAAAGCAATTGTTGAATGGCCTACACCGGAAAGCATTGGAGATGTAAGATCATTTCATGGATTGGCTAGTTTCTACTGGAAGTTCATCAGAAATTTTAGTTCAGTTTGTAACCCTATGACTCAGACAATGAGGGGAGATAGGAAGGAGTTCAAGTGGACCACCAGAGAAAACAAAAGTTTTCAACCGTTGAAGCAGAAAGTGACTAAGCAGACTGTGTTAGCTTTACCGAATTTCAACAAAGTATTTCAAGTGGATTGTGAAGCAAGTGGAACTACAATTGGAGCCGTATTGAGTCAAGAAGGGAGAGTATTAGCTTATTTCAGTGAGAAATTGAATGGTGCTTGAATGAGATATTCAGTGTATGATCAAGAATTTTATGCCATAGTTCAAGCCTTGAAGAAGTGGAGACATTACTTGTTGCCTAAGGATTTTGTGTTGTATACTGATCATCAAGCTTTAAAGTATTTGAATAGTCAGAGTAAGTTGAATCAGAGACATATGAGGGGTATACTTTTTGTAGAGCTACACCTTTGTGTTGAAGCATCGAAGTGGGAAATCTAACAAAGTTGTTGATGCATTGAGTAGAAGAAGGAATTTACTCACAAAGATGAGAGTGACAATATTAGGATTTGAGGAGTTGAAGACTTTGATGTGTTGGAAAATTGGAGGAATTAATTATGTGTTGCATTGATGTTTGTCATTAATGTCAATGCTAGCTTGTTTGGTTGTCTACCGAGTTCCAGTAGAGTGGTTGGATTATGATGTTGATCTAGAGATCATCTCCAGTATTCTCTGGTATGTTTAGTTTGGTGGAAATGGTTTGATTCAATCATTCATGTCATTTAGATGCGTGTCACATTTAGTTGGTTCAAGATTTGGTGATCTGGAAGCTATTATATGCTCTAGTAAGCAATTTGGTTACCGGTAAGGACTTTACTGATAGAGCTTTGTTGAAGATCTTTTGATGGATTCGATAAGTGGTATTGGTGAAGCTTCTAGAAGGTTCTCAAGATGTTGATGGTTATCATGTTCGTGTTCCAGTTGATCCATGGTGTTGCATTTGGCTTATGGAGACCTATTTTAGGTCTGGTGCTATTCTATGTTATTCTCCTAGGTTATAGACCAATTTGTGTAACGTGTTGGTGGATGATCCTGATGCATTGCCAGTTGGATTTATTGTTTGGTTAATGTTGTTTCGGTCTCTGGCCAACTTGGGTTATCATTGGTTTGTGGGTTTATGTAATGGATTTATTGTATTTCCTTTTAGGTGGTCGACCTAATTGTTTAGGTCTCGAATAAATATGATGTAAGATCTCTTAGTAGATCATGGGTTATGGGATTATCTATGTGCAAATAAAGTTGTAATCATATGGAAAGGTTTTAGTCAATCATAGGTGATCGAATTGGGTTTGAGTAAGAGGTTTAAGAGCTCTGGTATTGAGCTTAACTGGAACTACACTCAGGCATATGAGATGATATTCTTGTAGCTCACTCTTCTTTCTGGATTGTAGTGTGAAGATTTTTGAAGTCAGTGAGGCTCTTTTGTGATGAGCGGTGCTCTCTAGGTAGTGTGCCTTCCTACATGTGCAATCCCCTTTATTGTAATCACATACTTACTACAGAAGTATCATCTGACTCTGGGTAGGGTTTCCCACCATGGTTTTTCCCTTTATCGAGTTTTCCACATACAAATTTTGGTGTTATGTGTTGTGGATGCATGGTATTTGGTTTATGATTTATGTTTGTGCTTAATTGATATATCTTTTATTCCAGTAAAAGGTTTTGTGTACTTTAAGTTTCATAATCTGTTGACAACTAATTCACCCCCCTCTCAGTTGTCCACTGGTTATCCTAACAATATGATGATGACCTGAATTTTGTAGAATGTTGGAGAGCATGTAGAGAACCGTTTACAGTAGACAGAAGCAAGTGGTTGGATTACTTCATTCAGGATGGGATGTTATTAAGAGGAGTTCAATTATGCATACCTAAGAGTTATATGAGAGAGAATCTGATAAAGGAGAAACATAGTGGAGGATTAGTCGGACACTTTGGTGTTGATAAAACAGTAGCAGTGGTGAGTGAGCATTACTTTTGGCACCAAATTCATAAGGATGTTAGGAAATATGTGCAAAGTTGTAGAGTTTGTAAAGTTGTAAAGGGTAGTAGTCAAAATGTGGGATTGTATAAACCTTTGACAGTACCAGAGAGACCTTGGGAAGATATAAGCATGGATTTAATACTTGGATTGCCTAAGACACAAAGAGGGAATGATTCTATTTTTGCGATAGCGGATAGATTCTCGAACATGGCTCATTTCATACCTTGTAAGAAGACATCAGATGCAGTGCATATAGATGACCTATTTTTCAATGAAGTGGTGAGATTGCATGGATTACCTAAGAGCATAGTTTCAGATAGAGATACTAAGTTTGTTTGTTATTTTTGGAGAACACTTTGGAAGAAGATGAAGACAAATTTGAAGTTCAGTTCTACTTTTCACCCACAGATTGATGGACAGACATAAGTAGTTAACCGGATCTTGGGAAATTTGTTAAGATGCTTGGTTGGAGACAAAACCGGAAGTTGGTATTTGATTCTTGCACAAGAAGAATTTGCCTACAATAATTCAATAAATAGGAGTACCACAAGGACACCTTTTGAGATTGTTACTAGAGCACACCCTAGAGGTATATCATACTTAAGAGATATCAGTAGTGGAGATTGGAGAAGTTCAGAAGCAGAAGAATTTGCAGATCACATAAAGGACTTACATATTCAAGTTAAGCAACATTTGGAGGACATGAACAACAAGTATAAGGATAAAGAAGATGAGAAGAGGAGACATAAGGAATTTGAAGTTGGTGATGAAGTGATGGTGTATCTGGGAAAAGAAAGATTCCCGCTTGGAACTTATAACAAGTTGTAGATGAGAAAGTTTGGACCTTGAAAGATTTTGAGAAAGTTCAGTTCCAAAAATGCATATGAAGTAGTTACTGGATAGTCTGAGTATTTCACCTGTATTTAATATTACATATCTATATCAGTATCATAAACTAGAATTCAGTGATGACAATATTGCAGACTTGGAGAAATAGTTGCCCCAGAAGGAACCGTATCAGATTGAAGACATTTTGAACAGTAGGATTGGGCGTAGTACCCAGAGCAGTTAGTATAAGGAGTATCTTGTAAAGCGGAAGGGCAGACTAGTTGAAGATTCACTTTTTCAACAACCCTAGATATCTGATGCAGGAGCATCCCCGGTTCTTGGCAATCTTGCATCAACCAAAAATATTTCCTTTTTGTTTTGCTTTTTGTTTTGTAGTTTCAACATTTCATTCTACATTTTCTGGCATTGGCTCACCAGATCTTGTGGAGTTGAATTTTTTCTTGAAGACTTGATCATCTACCTTATTCCCAAACCATGGAGAATTTGGATCATTTTCTGACAAGTTAGCACTACCGATTTTTGAGATAGTTTTCCGGTACCGGTTGCCTGGACCTGTTTGCATTTGTAATCTATCGAGATCTATCAGATCCCTTCCGTAGCTTGAGGATCCCTAAGAATTGATTTCGATGTTCCTTGGTGTGTGGCTGACTTTCCCTTTGATCCGCACTTCATCCTTTGGATTTTTTGGAAGAATTTCTTTGGCGGAGGCTGACCTTGTTGTTCTTGCATGTTAGGTCTTGTTCTTCAGAATTTGATCCTTTTTTGGGCTGACCGGATCCCCTTGGATTGTATAAATCATTGTAATTGAGCATTAGAATATAGATTAGTTAATATATAGAACATAGAAGATAGATCTGAAGATTTGAGGTCTCGGTTGTGACATGTTTTGTAATTAAGCATGTTTTAGCAGGCCAGTGAGCCGGTTTATGTAACCCGGTTGTTACTGGTTGATTGTAATCAGTTTTCATGATATAATTCATTTAGTTCTGCATTGCCTCCATCATATACTTGTGTTTCCATTGTGTTTACTCTTGTTGACCGGTCTGGATTGATCTCTTTGAGGTCCCTCCTAACTAGTGATTGCATTAGAACCACACTTGATGTCATGGATTCCACTTGAGTATTGATGCCATCATTGATCTTGATAAAGCATTTGTTGGGTTTGAACCCCGCAAATGATTGTTGAGCAATATAATTCTTATCAACTATAGATATTGAAGAGGGTGATTCAAATTGACATAGTTGAAGTTGATAATTATGAAGCACTACACACAGCTATGAAATGAAGTAAACTTAGAAAACAAAAGCTTATCTCTAATGTATTTTTGTAAATTTAACAATAAAAATTCTTTGAACATCATAATCAACCACTTGATAAGCAATTTGAGAATGCAAATGTTTATATCTACCAATAAAATCGGTCACTTTTTCTTTATCTCCATGATTACAATTAATCAAATTATTCAAAGTAATCATAGGACCAATGTTATTTTAAAATCGTTGAATGAAAGCATTAGGCAATTGTTGAAATAAAGTAACAAAATAAGGAGACAAAAAATAATACCATTGCAAAGTTTTATCCCTAAAGTTTCTAGTGAACAATTTAGCCACAAGTCTTTGGTCATGGGAAAAATCACTACACAAAGTTTGAAATGTCTTCACAGGAGTCAAGGGGTCACCTTTTCCATCATACAACTCCAATTGAAAGAATTCCATATGTTTAGGGAGAACTGCGTGGACAATACCATTAGATAGTGGGATCACTACATCAAATATGAGAACATTGAACTTGGATTGAGTAATCGAAGCCAATTGATGTTGTAGGGATGTAACAGTCGAGGCTAGGTTATTAGTGGTTTCTCTAGTGGATGGATTGAAATTGGACATGTTGGATTGTGATGGAGGAATAATATTTTTGTATGTAGGTGGAGGTTGAGAATATGGAGGTGGAACATTATAATATGCTAGTATGGGGGATGGTTATGAAACAAACAAAAGAATCATTGAAGGAGGTATGCAAGAATATTGATTAATAAGGTTTCTCCCATGACTAATATGTGTAAGATTAAAATTTTGTGTCGAAGTAGTCATGATAGAAGATGTAAATGTAGGCACATTAGGCAAGGATATAGGCATGGGAATAGAATAGTTCACTTGACTAGTGGGTTGAGGATAACCAAGGAGTTTGAGATAACTTTTTATTGGCATGATATTAGTGTCAACAATATGAGAAAGTCCACACAACAAATCCACACCTATCTTACCACTTTGCACCAATCTTTTTAATCCTTCAATCAAGGGGATTGCCTCACTTTTTCGGGTATTGTTGACTCATCCATTGTTGAAGATTTTCAAATTCATTTTCACACTTATCCAATTGGTTAATGGTAGCCCTAGTTAGTGATTCATCCATATCATAATAATTATGAGGAGAACGGGGATAAATGATGTCAATTGTTGGATTAGAGAAAACACCAACATTCTCATGGAACAAGTTATTCAATGCATATCATTAGTGTTTAAACCTTGGGAAGCCTTAAGTCTACAACTTATTCTCACTATAATATTTTATGTAGGATTGATGGTAACAAAATGCATCCATAAAGGAGAGAAATTTTGATGCAAAAATTGATAGCTATGATTAAACAGTGCAATTTATGGTAAAAATGACTAATTAACTAAATAATTAAGAAATTTGAATTGTGATTTTGAATATTAGATACATCTAAATATGAATATAGCATGTCATAATAATTAAATCTTAAAACACAATTGAAAAATAATGCCACCCACAAGTCAATTTTAAAATAATAAATTAGGGTTTTGTGAAATTAACCACTAAATTTGTGTAATTCAATTACAAATACAATCTATGAGTACAAATATTAATGTTAAAATTCATACAAATTCGATATGAGATAATAAATCATAAATTAACATGAAATAAGTCGAGTTCACCAAAATGTTTTGTGGTAAATTAGGAATTAGGGTTTAAGATAATAAAACGACTAAAATAAACCAAATTAACTCCAATACATTAAAAGAGGAGTGAACCCAATAGATCTATCCATATAAAAATAAGGAAAGGGTTAAAATTATATTTATATTAATTGGTTGGAAATGGTAATCCTCTTTCTTAGTTGAAAATTGGATGATATTTGTGAAATTAGGGTAAAGATATGAATAAATAAAGTCAACTATCAAAAACAAACTGCTACAAAAATGCCATAGAGCTACAAACTAAGATCTGGGCAAAAGAATATATTTAGAACTTGTTCCTAGAAGTTTGATCTGATTTTTTGGGACTAGGTAGTACAGATTCGCCCCAGTCCTCTAAATTTTCCTGCATCAAAATATGAACCTGTTTGTCATTGTTGACTCTACCGAAATTCTTGAGTACAACTCATGCACCTGTTTCCTACAAACAAAAAGAGGGAAATATTTTGGGGATAGGGGTTTGGCTTATGTCAAACCCCAGTTTTGGAATTAACCTTGAAATTGAAATATAAAATGAAATGAAAATTGTTGCAAAGTGCTTTCCTTTTGAGGGAAAGACCAAATATAAATCAAAATTGTTGATGAAATGAAATATACCTTGATGAAGTTGTGTTTGATGCTCATGAAAGGGAATTAAGATGGCTTGTAAAATGTCTTCAAAGAAGATTGATCATGGATACAGTCTTGGAATTTACTTCTACTCCAATGCTTGATGAGTGACTGATTGCTTGCTCACTTAAATTTGGTAGATTATAATTGAGATGTTGATTTTGGTTTGTTAGGTTTCAAATGAGAGGGGTATACCTCATTTTATACTTGACTTCTAAAAAAATGGTTGAATTTATAAATTAGGTTGACATGGGATCAAATTTCTTGCTCACTTGAAGTGACTTTTATGGGAACCAAAATGGGTCCTAATTAGGAAGACCGGTGTGTATCACACCTTGGTCTTGAGCTAGGACCAAGGTACCGTACACCTTGGTCTTGAGAATTAAGACTCCATAATGAGGTGGTCATAATGAAGGTGATCAAAGGTTGGTAGGAGGTGTGAGAAGAATCAGGATGGATATCGGGCATCAGATGTTGAAGCACCAAAGTGAGGTCTAGGTTAGGACAAAATTGTATGCATATACAATTTATGACACTACAATGTGATAATACAAGTGCAATTAACATTTCAAAGAATGTAGTGATGCATTCAAGCACTAAATTCATTTCAATCTGACATCATTTCTTAAGGGAGAAGTTTACACAGAAGGAAGTCAAATTTGGGTATGTACCAACTAAGGAAGAAGTTGCATATATCTTTAATAAGGCTTCAGCAAAGGATACTTTTGAGTATCTCTGACAAAAATTAGGGGTTATTGCCCCTCAATATTTAAACTAGATGTTTTCAAGTGGTGCATTTGTCTAGGGGGATATTTAAAGTTTATCTTTTGTCTCCTGGATTGATGTGGTTGCTGCTCTCAAGGAGAGCAGTGTACTGTGTTTCATTTTCTAGTTGTAGGAAAGTGGTTCCAGATGGAGATTTATAGTGATTAGAGTTATTCTCAGAAGAGAGAGAGAGAGAGAGAGAGAGAGAGAGAGAGAGTTCAATAAGGTAGTTGTTGCTTGTAGTAGTGTACCCTTTGTCCTTGATGTCAAAGGGGAAGAGAATTTTGCTAATGTTTCAGTAGAGGAAAGTGTTGTTTGTTGTTGGGGGTAAAAGTATTGCCATCAATGACAAAGAGGGAGAATGTTGGAAACCTGAGTTATGTTGGGTTGTGTTGTCATTGATGTAGCAATCAGTTGTGTTCAGAAGTGGAAAGGTTGTAGTAGATGTTTAGTTGTACAAATGTTGCACATGGTCTAATAATATGTATTTAGATTATATGTTTTTCAATGGTGATGTTTAGTTAGTATAAGATGTTTCCAGAAGGCTACAATAGTGGAAGTTTTAATATTCAGGAAAAAGTATTTAATGTCCTGATGGAAGAACGCTTTCCATTCCTTTGGTTTGTGAAGATTATGGATTATGATTATGGATATAATTTTTATGATCTATGTATATTGCACTATAAAGTTTTCAGGTCCTTTGTTTCTTAGATGGTAGAGTTGGTTGTTATTATTTATGACAGTCAAGTTGTTTGTCAGAACTAGTCTAGAGAATGCTTGGTAGTTCTTGGATATGTGGATTCAAGTGTTGTGGCTTCAAGGATATGTTCATTTGGATCATATAGTGTTCTACTTCATTTTCCTAGTGCTATTTTGATTGGC
Organism: Cryptomeria japonica; assembly: GCF_030272615.1. Lineage (NCBI taxonomy): Eukaryota > Viridiplantae > Streptophyta > Pinopsida > Cupressales > Cupressaceae > Cryptomeria > Cryptomeria japonica. The sequence continues at coordinate 463,904,616 of NC_081405.1, read as the reverse complement.
AAGTGAAGTTATGTCATTCTATGTTTGACATGTTCAGTTGTGTTGGCTTGTAGCCGACCTAGTTGGTTTATTTTATTTGGATCATGCTTTTTTTGTCAATATATGCATTGGAGGTTGTGTTTTGATGTTCATATGGATCTGAAAATGGTTGGTGTAGATCCACATTGTGTATTGTGCATTATGAATTGTAGGATGTTTTTAGATTGACTTAGTGTGCTTTATTGATCATTTACACATTTCATTTGATGCCAACTTTGGATTTTGTGCTAGTGTTTGAAATTCACTGGAATCATTTTAGAAGGATGTGTTTTGATGTGTTTGGGTCCCCTTTATCTCTTGGAGTAGACTACATTATATGTTATTGGTTTAAGTTGCCTAATTTATGTAATATTGTATATCTTGTGTGTGGCCGACCTAGTTGAGGGTTTTAACGAATGATCTTGTATATATAGATTTGTGGTTGTATGAGTTGATGTATGGAATGTGCCATAATCTATGTGAAGTAGATGTGAATAATGTGCAAGTAAATTTGGCATAGCAGATGTGTGAAAGTCAATTTTTGAAGAGCTTTGATGATGATATCTTCAATCTAATAGTGTTTTGTGATGGTGGTTGATGTCAAATGTGTTTGCCATGGTATTGGCCACATGACATAGTGGTTCAAGGAAAATTTCATGATCAAAAGATCTATTCATTTCAATTCATCTATTCCTTGTACTTGTAGGAAGACAACGTCTTTCTTTTGATAGCTTGTTCAATCCTTTGTATTTCACCCTAATATAGTGAGTCTTAGTATTGCAAGTCCCTTGTACCTCACCCTAAGTTTGTGCACCTTAGTCTTGCAAGTACAATCAGGTGCAATGAGCTCCTTAGCCTTGAGCGTAAAACAATTGTAATGGTGGGAAAATGGTGAATGACAAATCAAGAAGGAAACTACCTTTTCCCCCAAAGAGAGATGAGAGTTTCACTATTGATTAAAATTCAAGCACTTTTCACCATTACATTAGGAAGGGGGAGAAGATAATTCACTAGATTCAATCTCTCCACACAAAGATGGTAGATTGAATTCTGAATGAATTGAGAATGCTAAGTTGATCCCCTCTTCCTTGTTTGATTTAGAAAGGAATTTGATTGAATTATGTAGTGCAAAAGTGACAAAGAATTGATTATAACTTGAGATCAGAATATGGGATGAGGTTGTACACCTGGATCTGGCAGTAAAATGTCGAGACAAAATCGCCCTGCGAATTTGAGGAAAAGTTGCCCGAATCGTGGTAGGAATGTACACGGTCCTCCAAAAAATCCGTGAAATGAAAAGGGTTTTTCCACCTCTACAAATGAAGCCTGAATCTAAAAGTACAGTTGCACACCTGCAACCTACACATAGAAAAGAGAGGAAAATTGGTTGGGATAGGGGGTTTTCCTTTAGGTCAAACCCCAATTTTTGAATTAACCAAGTAATGAAAGAAAGTACTTGCAAGTAGATGTAAATGAAAGATTAAATTGTAAATCACCTCAAGGGAGGTTGTAGTAGCAATGTTGATAGAAATGCTTGTGTGGAATTGTATGTTGAAATCAATCTCCTCTTCAATGGTTGAATCCTTGACTTGAATGCAACACCTAGCCTTGAAGGGAAACTTGAGAATGCTCAATGCTAGAAAAGAATGCTTGAATGCTTGATCACTTGTGCACACTCCAATCTTATCCAACTTCCATTTATTGAACTTATGCTAATGAGAGGATGAATTCCTCTTAAATAAATGTTAGTGGATTTGAATTTTATCACGGGCCGACATCGAGGGAGTTTCCCACCCGAGCCACAACCCACAATGCATGCTCTAGGAAGGGTCCTGCCCCAAAATAGGGCAGGGACAGGGGTACCATGCCCCTGTATTATTAGGACAAATGCACCACACCCCTGTGCAAGGGGGGAAAGTGGTGTTATGCCCCTATCCTACCCCTTTCTCCAGGGCAGAATGCAGTCACGGTGATGCAGAGGCTAATGAAGAAGCTATTTTCGCAAGCCGAGCAATCTCCAGTCTCCGATCAGGCTAGAGGATTCAAGTTTGCATACGTGATGACCCTAATGCAGTCCAAAATTGCTAGGGTCACAATTTTATGACACTAAAACAATATAATGAATTATTCATATTGTGAGTGCGATTCACAACATGGTTTTTTCATGTTTAGGGTTTCCTATGTAAATATGGTGTTCATGTGTTTATTGTGATTTTTATTTTTATTTTTTTATAACTATAGTAACAATATAATTGTGGTTTAAAGTTTAAAGATTAAAAGTAGAGTATTTTAAGGTTTGAATTGATTCATCCCCCCTCTTTCCTATGGTGTGTTCAGCAAAACACTTGATATATGTGGGTACCTAGGACAAGAAAAATGATAGTGAGAATAGTTGCTTGAATCTACTACCCAAATCTAGACAATGGGTTTATTATAAAGGTTAAGTAGGCACCGACCTACCAAAGACAACAATCCCCTTATGTACTATGAGCACCACCCCGCTAAAGACTCTACTCTCAAAGTCCTAGGTCTAACAAGTTAATAGCTAAGATCTCAATCTCAACAATATGAAGGATATACTTTTCTTACCTTCAATATACAACTTTCTTTTGATCAAATCAACTTCCACACACTCTCCTTTGTAACTTATGATGCTTTGATAATGGCGTATATAACTTGAGAAATCACAATCTGTATCATTCTCCAACTCACATGATATAAAATTTTATGCTCATAAGTATATTAATATCTTCACATTAGAACACAATTGAAATGAACTGAGGACACTTACATACATATTTCACAATTATAATTATAATTACAAGTTGGCATAAATCATAATTAATCATTTATAAGTCAGCCACACAACTTATCTTCACCAGACATGTAGTAGGATAGGTCCTAACTAGACCATACACAAACTAATACAAGGGAATATAATGCATGCTTAACAAGGAATCTTAAGCAAGTCCTAATGGTTATCCATGCACAATCCCTGATAGACATAGATGTTACATAAAATCTGTAAGTTGACCATATTAAATGTGTAATAGGTTTACCCTAATAAGCTCAAACATGGTTCCACACAAGGAAACATGTCATGTAGATCCTACTGAGTATCAAACAGATCTCAAGAAATAGCCACCCTTAATTTTTGGTAGTGCACACACAAAACAATTGCCACAACATTCCAAAACATGAACAAGGTCTGTCAACAAAATAGTGGCTAAATTGGTGAAACAAACATTGTGTTCCATTGCAACAAAATTTCAAAGATACCAAATACTAACAGAACATGTATAGGAATACTTTCCTTTGAAACCACAAGTGACAACTTGTAAGCATTAGCAAATGTAGATCTTTTGAAGTTGCCAGAGTAGGCATATTGGTTGTGTAGCTACAACCAACTTTCTAGAATAGACTTCTAGAAAACCTCCATAACTTTGAATAGATGCAAGTCTTAACCAATTTTATAGTCATATCAATCAATAAGACTGTCATAACTCAAAATGCTTTGACATGACATGACAAGTAATAAAAAATCTCTATTCTTTTGCATGCAACACAAATAAGAAACATGACTATAACTCCATTAAAGACATCTATCCAACAATCTCCTTCAGAGAAAGATTCCTTTTGACATTTCATTGACATCAATGACAAATTCTAATCAACAATTTGAACTACATAAAATTATACTAAATTTTTCCAAATTTGGGACTTGACCAAATGTGGTATGAATTTGGAAATTTTTTAATCTATAAACATATCTTGAATCAAGTGCACAAAAAAAGAACAAAATTAAACAAAAATCATAATAGAACCTAAATATTATTTTTGGTTTATGTACATCATGTGTTCATAGTTTGAAATCTTAGGTAGATCAAACACGTCAAGTAAGAAATTTATGAGCTTCAACTCACAAACTATAGTTAGATAATAAAACTACCCTTCCAAGTTGTAAACAACCTATAGAAAAATCCATTATTGTAACAATTTTATCATAAATATTTTTTCAATGTTTCTTCAAACATTTATCTAGATCAACTCTCCTCTTCCTCTTCTCAATCTTCTCCTCAATTCTCCTTCCTCTTGTGGACCTATATCCACCATTGATCAAACTTCTCCAAAAATAACTCCACATTCTTCCTTCACTCATGGGATTCAACTCACCATACTTTGATCTCCACGTATTTTTCTACAACATTGGCATTTAAACTTGCATTATCCATGCCATGGAAAATAAATGTCTCCATTTGCACTTTCTTTTCACACTTTTACATTCACAAACATCTTCTCATTCATCTCTTCTTGCACTTTTACCACCTCATTTTCATGCAACTCAACATCATTCTCATCATTAAAAAAATTAATATTTGTCCTTTTCTCATTTTGTTGTTGCAACGTATGTTGAACACAAGATGCCATTGAGAAGGGGGGGGGGGGGGGGGTGAATTAGTGGTTTCCAAACATTAACCTTTTAATCCTAAGTGTGTGGGTACTAGTTAGCAGATCTAACACTAATTAAACATACCGATGAGATAGGAGAATGACACAAATTAAAGTACACATAAAAGAAACATCACATAACACCAGATTTATGAGAAAAACCCAACATGGGAAAAACCTCGATGAGAAATGCTACTAGAGTCTACTGCTCCAATCCAGCCCCACAATAAGTACTCTAGTTACAACATTTAGGGCACCAACCTAAGGAGCAAAAACCCCTGCATCGAGCTCCAACTTAGTGATATACAATGTACATTATCAAATACAAAAGTAATAATCTTATTACAAGTGAATCTTGTAACCATAACATACACTTCACCCTGTCAGTTTCACTACTCCTCTTCCTTAGCGATTGAATCCTCCTCTTCCTTCTGTCACTCTGCCTCTATTATGTTCTCAGTTGGTTTTCTATCCTCTCCTATCTTCTTCTTCTCACTTTCTCTATCTTCTTACATTCACCTACTGCTGCAAATACACCGGTTCAAACTCTACTAGTTGTCTGTCTCTACAACTGGTTACCGGTTCCTTGTTCTCTCTGTCTCTTCTCCTTCTGCTCTGCTTATGGTTTTTTGGCTCTCTTCTAACACTCACTCTCCACCACTTCACTCTCAGTAACCTTCCTGCTGGTTCTACCACCACCGGTTGTCTTCACTGATGCACACTTGCAGTTTTACTAGTTACTGAAACCTTACTGGTTAAACCCTTGTTAAACCTTCTCACTGGTTGTGTCTCTTCTCCACTCAGTTCCCTGAGTGTTTAGTAGTCAAATAATCTGATTGATCAATAATTTTCTTGCACACCCCTCAAACTAGACAATCATCATCAATCGTCATCAGTCTTCGATCAACATAAATATAACAGAGCTTTCCCGCCAAAACATGAGTTTGAACTTTGGTGCACTAGGGTTTCTTCACCGACCAATTTGGCATACTAGATCCAATCAAATCTTATCTGATAATGTCTCAGATATGATTACCTGCACATCACTGCTAATATCGTGCCTTCTAGTGCATGTCCTCTATTTTTAGCAAACATGGCTCTATTTCTCAAGCTGCTTTTGTTAATCACATTAAATGGTCTCCTTATTTCCTTCTCCAAATCTGATCTACTAGATCAGTCTGTACTGGATCTCTGTTGTTCTCTTGATCTTGAGCCACAAACCTCTGCTATCATCCCTCGAGCTTCACACTCACCATTAAATGTTGGACCAACTGCCAACTACCTCACCGACCTCTACATGATTGCCACTTCAACTCCACATGGCATCTCTGTCGGTATTCATTAGCTTAGACCTCTGTGTTTGTTCAGATAGGATCACCGACCAAACACTTAACCAGTACACACCTACCAGTCATCTAACCCTACCGGTACATCTCACCTTACCGGTTGACCTTCTTGCCATCACCTTCTTTGTCTTGTTGGTGTATCACATTTACCGATCATCAACCTCACTAACTAGCAGTAGATATCCATGGTGAGTCGTCATGTACCTTACCACCTAAATAGGAGCACTCCACTGCCTCTTGGCCCTTTTCTTTATACTAGTAACCACCTTGTTTACCGGTTGACATGTTTCTACCTTCATACCAGTAATGGGCATAATGTCTTCATGCCATTCATCTCCAATTATTATGCATTTGTGGCAACACCTTTCCCCATCTCCATCTCGTAAAGACAATGTGTGTAGCTGCATAGCCTCATCTTCATTTGATCAGTTCTCCTCTCAACCGGTTTGCCAAGGTGGTAAACTCATCATCTCAACTCTTCCTTCTCTATCCTGGTAGCACATCTTGACTTCACATGGTGCTTTGGTGCACATCTCTGATCTCAAACTCAGGAGGCTTCCTCATCATCCATATTAGTCATCTGGTCTATGCATCCAATCACCTACCTTTGCTTACTTTGACTATCTTATCTCGAAGAGTCATGATGCATGCCATGTATGTTGTGGGATAAGCAGGGTATTACCACTTACAGGTGGGAAGAATAGATAATTGCACTTCAACTGCCAAACACATGTGGAAGAGGATCTTTGTTACCTGGCGATATTATTGTGACATCACTGAGGACTAGATACATCTCCAACTTGACATATGTCCTAGTAGCTTTTCCATATGTCATATTTGCTCACTAAAGCAACACACTCTCTATCGACCTTCTGTTCATCCGGTGGGAGTCCTTCTAGTTAACAACATACTAGCATACCAGTTGCATCGTTGACCCTTCATTAGTTCATATTACTGGAACAAACTTTACCGATCACAAGCTTGCCAGTTCATATCACTCACCAGTCTCTTCTCTTCTAATCTTATTCAATATCAATTGTCCACTCTAATGGTTGATAACACTGACAACTATACCAATGAACACCAAAGACACCACAATGTTGGTTGACATCAATGACAACATATCAACTATTTTCTCATACTAGTTGTCCTGCTATACTGATAACATGCTATATCGGTTGACATGAATGACAATATAATGCCAACAACGTCCTCATCTTCACTCTCAAGTAAAATTTTATTTTTCAAAACTTTCATGTCCTCCAAAGAACACTCAACTAGTTTTGCACCATCATTCTCCTCTTCATCCTCTACCTTTTTTGTAAACTCATTTACTCCACCCTCTATGCCTTCAACAAGATATGATGCTATTTTTGTAATCTATTTTTTTTCTTCTTCCTCTTTATTTGCATATAAATATTCACCTATAAACAAAGATTCATTAGAAAAATAATGGGAGTTCACCTTACCCATCTTTCCTCTTCTCTCATCTTCTCCACATTTATCCTACTCTCTCTAAAAACATGCAATGGCTTCTACATCATATTAATTTCAATCTTCAATCTTCTCTCTCCTAATAAGGAATTAAATTCCCAAAGTCATTCTAAAAGATCCCCATACTCTTCCTCCAAACCAACTTTAGCCACACATGTACAACATCACAATCTATAGTTTTTTGTAATTTACGCACATCTTTGGGTAGACATCAAACCAAAAAAAATAGAGTGTATGATATTTACCATTATAGGTCTCTTCTCATGCCTACAATATAAATCGCTCACTTGCAACTATCCTCTACCCAATAGAAATCCTAAAAGATGAACCACTCAAAACCTCCTCTACCCACTTTCCCATAGTGGAGGAAGTTGTATACATTCTACCCAACTTTAATCTCTACTGAAAGATAGCCAAGACAACTCTAATGATTTAACTTTCTTGACTTTCTAGAGTTACAAAAAATTTCTTCACACCCCAACACATTTCTCAATATCCTTTCCTCTCAATACATCTATTACCTTAAGATGATTCTTCCAGTGAGCCAAACCATTGTGATACCATTTGATGCAGTTGTGACCAAGGAACCTTATTAGGAAACCAATCACACAACCAACATAACACAATGGAAGCAAAAATTCATAAAAAATACAATCTCAACACAATCTCGTTTGAAATCTATCTAAATTTAAATAACACATTTATAAAATACATTCATTGTAGAAAAAATGAGAAATACAAATTTTACAATTTCAATTTAGTCTTCTTCTTTAGGAATGTCGATTGGAACTTTTTTAAGAATATTTATTCTCATAATAATTCTCTAGATTCTACCATTTCATCTAGGAATCATCTCTCTCCCATCTACTTCAAAACTCTACCAATATCTCCTCATCAACCAATAATAAGCCTCACATTGGCCCCTTGAAGAGAACTACACTAAATGCTACAATTTGCCTTTTATAACCAATTTGAAGAAACTAAAAGACCAATAATTGCAATAGAACCATATTAGGTGGTTACAAAATTGGAACATCAATAGTCACCAAATAGTTACAAAATTGAATAATCACCCCATCCAAAAAAAACAATAAAAGGGTATTATTTTTTTTTATTCATAACCTCCTTCTCCCTTTATAATTTTTTTTTTACACCTTTATATGTGTAGATTCAATAATTTGAACATATTTTTTATTTGCATGGTAGTTGTAACTAAATCAACAATAAATAATATAATATTCAAGATTCAAAAAATATTCATCATCCAACATAATTAAAATATTATGCAACAAAATATTCATCATCCATATTTGTTTTGGAGCATTCCCCTCTTTCAATAATAGGTTCATTCTCGGCCTCTTTCAAATCTCTCTTTAGAACAACAATCTCTTCCTCAATATTAGTGCAATTAGTAGTTTTGTTATGAAACTTGAAGTTTAAAAATCATCAATCATCTTGTCTTCTTCAATTTGAATCCTTAGGTTGATAATTTCATCCCTTTTGAATTTGTCTTCATATTTTTTGTTTCCTTCAATCTTAGATATTATCTTGACCATTTCATGCTTTGTCTTCTTGAATCTTATCTTGTACTCTTCACATTCCACCCTTGCAACAAGCAAGTGATCAAGAGTAGACTGGATTTTTTATTCAAATTCTACTTCATGATCATCTGACATATCATTAGAATCCCTATCATCAATTTTGTAGTCAACCTTCTAAGAATTCATCACTTTTTTTCCCATGTGATTAGGTGTGTGATCTTTTTGAGTTGTTATATTTAGAGATATGAAAGAGTAGGCCTCCTTTAGTTGATAGACATTTCTCCCTATCTTTGTTCCTTCTACAATCCATCCCCTTGAGTTCTCTTTTCTATTTTCACAAAAAAAATCATGAAATATGAGTTTGTATCCCTTGTTGCACATCTGAATAACACTAAGAAAATTATGTCTTAATCCTTTGACATAAAGAACATCTTTTGTTTGTGCTTTCCATCAATGGTAATGTTTCCTTTACCATAAATATGAGCAAACTCTTCTCTACTAAACTTAATTGATCCACCATTCCATTCTTAAAGATTATTAAACTTTTTTCTATCACCGGTCATATGATTAGAACAACCACTATCAATCTCCCAAGAATTTGGTTCTTCTTTTGCATGAAGAGAAATCCATACAACCAAGGATCTTTCATAGTTTTCACTAGCATGTAATATGTCTGACTCTTTACATCCTTCACCATTATCAACTTTTACAACTATAAACAATACTTTATCATTTGAGTCTTCACAACCCTCATCTTTAGAAGAAGAACATTCTTTGGAAACTTCTTTTAGGCATGTCTCTTTTGTTTATGTCTTCTTCTCTTTTGTTTCTGTCATCTCCTCTTCTATTGTTATCCTCTTCAAAAGTATATTTAGATGCACAATGACCAATTCTTCCACAATTAAAACATTTGAAAGGTAACTTACATTAATAATTGTCAATACCTTTCTTCAATCTTCTCACAAAGTTTGGTTCTGCATTGTCAAGATCATCATCTAAAACAACATCATCTTCCACTTTCTTACTAACTTTTAATGTGTCTTCCTTCTTAAGATTATCCAATTCAAGTTCTCTCATCTCAAAGGAAAATAGTGTATCATAGAGTTGATCTATTGTATAACTATCTAGATTCCTACTTTCCTCAATAGTAGACAGCTTAGGAGAATAGGTTCAAGGAAGAGTTTTGAATACCTTCTTTAGTACTTCATCTTCATCCAATCTACCACCAATGCCTTTGATTCCATTTACCACTTTAGTTACTCAGTTTATGGTAGCAATCAATATTTTCTTCTTCAAACATCCTTAGGTTCTCAAATTTTCTTTTTAGGTTTTGCAGCTTGACTTGCTTTATCTTCTCATCTCCTTCATATATTCTACTAATTTTCTCCCATACATATTTCATAGAATTGTAGTTCATCACCCTCAAGAGTTATAGATCATACAAACCACTTATAATTATGTTCCTTTCCTTTCCATCATTCTCATACATTTTGATATCATCTGGAGTAGCTGGAGGAGTTGAGGGATGAGTGTAACCATCTACAATAGAGTTTCAGATTCCAAACCCCATAGAATTCAAATATTATTCCATCCATATCTTCTAGAAGGAGTAGTTTGTACCATCAAACTTGGAAATCTTGTGAGATCCATCTTGTGCCATCCTATACCTTCCTTAAGTAGTTAAGCTTCTTCTAGAGTAACTTGGCTTTGATACCAATTGTTAAACACACCCTGGGACTAAGATGGGGGGGGCGGGGGTTGAATCAATCCTAATAAAAAACTTTAGCTTTATTCACTATCAACTTAGCCTTAATATTATCTGTAGTAACGAAAGATTAAACAATGAATCGTCATGCACAAGATAACACCTTATGTGGAAAACCCAAACTGGGAAAAATCATAGTGAGAATTAACTCACAATATATAAATAATATTACAATATTGTTTTAGGCGCATTGCCAAGGAAACATATTTCTCCTTGAAGGACTTCAAGGCTGAGGTGCACTACCCTAGGGCAACATATAAGGGATTTCTAGGTTGAGATGCACCACCTCAAGGGAATATACAAAACTTATAGATAAGACTCACTGTATTTGAGAAAGGTACATGAACATATGAATCAAGATGGCTAGGCCTTCAAAAAAATCCACCTCCAATATCCAAGTATGAAGATTCCCTTGAACCTCTATCTCACATGACAAACTTCAAAACCATCACCATCCACTTCCTCTATCTCAACTTCAAATCACTAACTCTAAAAATGATATTATCATGTAAGTGAAACATACACATTGATTCATATACCCATCCACACCATTAGCTCAGAATTGATCTTCTTTGTATACCATCTTCTTTATTGCAAACATCAATTAGATTGGCTAGGGTAGAGGACAAACACAGTTCCTATCAAGTTGGCCACCAAAGAAGAATTGTGGTGAAAGTGGTCCAATCTCAGAGATAGAGAGGACCTAATAACATCATATCACTTCTTTCTAATCAGTCTCATACCATTAAAAGGTTAGCACACATCCTCCAAGGTTAGCAACAAGGTAACATGTGAATACGCCATGTAGAACATCACTAGTCAACCCAAAACATATATTCTAGATGAATAAGACCAATGTGAATCCTCACATGCCTAGGTAGGACCCAAAAAAAATGTAAAACAAATGTTAATGCAAGTGAAGATGCCAAAGGATAGACTTAAAGACAAACAACAACTTCTGTTAGCCAAACCAAAGTAGTTACTTTGAACCACATATGACGACATAATGCATCACCAAATATACCTTCTAACATCATGTAAAGCATGAAATGAAATTTCTTGAACACATAACAAAATTTCCAAAAACATATTTGTTCTTGCCACATCGAGAACATATTGGCACAACACAATTGATATAAAACACTTCATTCCAAAGAGTCAAGAGAAGCAATCATCAACATAACACCATTATCAACTCTTGTAGATAACACCAACATCTAAAACTTTAACTAAGAAACATCACAAATATTTTAAGAATTTCCTCCAAGTCGTAGCCCTCGAAACATCAACATGAAGAAATGTAGGACATTTCCTGGATCAATCTTGACACACAACTAGACTATCAACAAACTACAAAAACTAGTTCGTTATCAATTGCAATACCAGTGACCTAGAATTATATAAGTGAAATATCGAGTGCAAACATTATATCAAAATTTTCAAGACCATTCATCAAATGCAGAGGAATACAGAGCATTCTTCGAACATGTCTTCTACAACAATGTTACATCATCAAACTTCCAAGGACCATAATGTCTTGGAAACATCATATTCTCACTCAAGAAAAACCAAGAGATAACCACCATCCTGTAGCATACACAAGATCAACATAAACAACTCCATTCTATTTCCATGCCTCTAATCCACATTCCAATGCATCAAATTCTCATCTTAATACTTACAGACTTATATGAATATAATACTCACTATGAGCACCAACATCATCATTTTCAATATATCAAATTGAGTGTAGACATCAGACACTAAATAGGTGGATATCTAAAACACATCACAAATCTTCAATGCATCATCATCATACACAGTTAGACATCAACACAAAATTTATGCTTGACATCAACCACACACATCTCTGCATATCTGATAGAACAATTGTCAATATTATACAAGGACAAATATAAATTATCTCCATAGTCACTTTCAGTTATAAAAAAAAATGCTCGATTCTCATCCGAGATCCTTCATTAATATCAAAACAATCTCCAACACTTCTTTGCACAAGAACAACAATCTTCTATCCATTCCTTTGAACTCACCATATTAGCACCTACGATATCAATCTACCAATCATAGCACCCAAAAGAAGAAACATATATTTCATTAGCAAAGCAATAGGCCCAATCAATATTGGTAACAACATCCACAAGTACTACCGATCATCTCAATAATGACAATATCTAACAATTCCAACAATAATATCTTTGCAATCAACTACAACATGTGACAAAAATAAATAATTTCAATTATCATCCTATTGCAGTGATAACTCCTCACAAACATAGATGACACTTGTCATAATCTAACAAGACAACATATAGCTTCTTTATCACTACTTCAACAACTACAATATCCTCTCTCCAACCAATAACCATAACATTAATGACAACACACAAACTACAGGGTGACATCAATGACAACAACTTGGCATCACTGACATAACAAATAACATATATTGTTAGATTTCAAGTTGACATCAATGACAAGCATATTGCCACCGAGGCCTTTGTTCAAATTTTTGCATGTTTTTTCTTTCAAATACATGTTTTTCAATGAGAGAATTTATAAAATTTTCCACAAATATTCTTTAATAGTACTTCTCATACTTTTAGACCAAATATCTTATCCATGTCCTCATTGTCAATAGAGATCCCTTTTAAAGAATTATTTATATGCCTAGCTTCACTTTTTGTATCTATTGAAAGCTTAATGACACCAATCCTATGTCATTAAGCCATAAACATCAATACTATCACATAAACAAATTTAATTTATAGCTTTATTATAAATAATTACTTAATATTTGTGGTATTAAATCTTTATCTTGCATTATTCTTAGGTATTTTTTATTTTCTCTATTGAAATTCAATATATCTATTTGGTGATTAGATTTATCCTCAAATTCATAGGGTTTTATATTATATTGGACTTATTTCTTTATTGATTTTAGGGCTTGTATTATATTGGGCTTATTTCTTGCATTACTTTTAGATTCTAAGTTTACATTGAATGAAACATTGAATTTGAATACTTTATGATTAGTGTGGTCTTTTTAAGATGAGTTAAACCATTTAAAAATTGAATCAATCCTCTCTTCATGTTTTTGATATTAAAAGAAACAAAACTAGGGCATTGGCCTTTTACACTAATAGCCTGAAGACAACATTAACATGCATCAACTAAAAATTAATAACACATTAACAATAGATCAATATTGAAACATAATAGATTAAGAGTCTTAGAAATAGTTAAAATGATTAAGAGTCTTAGTAGAATATAATAAAAACCAAAAGAACTAAAACTAGCTACCTATTGGCTAAGTGAGGGCATTGCTCTAGTCATTGGTTTGGAACCTAAAAATATCCTTATAGTTCCCTTTTTTGTCAAGATCCTTTCCCAAGACTTTCTTTTGCATCATGCACAAAGAGGTGGTTGAGTTGTGCATCACATGTAGGTTGAACCTGGTTATGCTAATAATCTTTAGCACTTTCTTCTTCAGGGCCTCTAGTTTCATCGCAGTAGTCTTGTAGTTAGTATAGGTACCTGCATTAAACCTTTGATGAGAGTCTTCTTCCTCTCGTAGCACCTACTGAAATAGGTCCACCAGTTCAGTTTTGGCACTGTTGGATATATGTGTGGAACTCTTGCTAGTGGACTTTTCCAAGCTTTCTTCCTTCCTCATGTCACCATCATCAACATCACCATCATTAACAACTTCATCATCCTCTGCTTCTTCTTTGTAATCCACCAGTTTCTTTCCTTCCCCTTTGTCAATAGTAAACTCCTCAAGTGTATTAGAGCACATAGGGTTGACACTCCCAATGTTACTATCTTCTTCACCCATATCCACCTCCACATCACTAACAATTTCCTGAATAGTTATGTGTCTCTTGGGTTTTTTAACCAGTGGGGTAAGTTTCTTGAGTTTCCTTTTTCTTTGTTTCTCATAGTTGAGATGGTAGCGACCTACTTTAGGTCACAAATGCCTTCAACAATAATGTCATGATTGGGGGTGCCCTGTAGTACCCCTACCCTAATCAATTTCTAATCTTGGTTTGACCTTGGTTAGTTTATCATGTTATAATATTATAGTCAGATGTTTTGATTTTTGTGCATACCTGTTAATGTGGTTTTTGCACCAATTCGTATGCAAGTTTATTAGTTCTCGTATTTCATGTTATTAATCTCAAGCTAACACTTTCATTAAGTATATATATGTATGCATGTATGACTCTTGGTTGCAGGAGATTTCAGGTACAGTACCACATGGGTGCGAGGTTCGTCTCTGCCTAGATTAGCAGGCTTGAGTGTACCTCTTTGGACTTAGAGTTTGGATTAGGTGGTTGTAAGACCCTCATTTGACCATAGTCGTGCTCAAGTGAGCATCGTGAGTCATTGTCAGTATCCCCTTTGGTTGGGTATGCAGGTCGTCTGTCTATTTGTCTTTCTTGGGTTGCGTGTTTTGTGTGTGGTTAAATTGAGTATTTAATCCTTAATATTTGATTTGATTCAATGTGTGTTTAGGCATTAGTATTTGAGGGACTTAATTAAATAGGTCTCCTTTGTGCGATTAATCATTAATTAGAATTGCTCAATTCAGATTGGTAGCGAGTTCAATTAAATAGTTAATTTTAAATGATAAATTTATTCAGCATATGCTTTTGAAAAGGAAAGATTAAATTTATTTGAAATAGAATTAATTTAATCTCTTTGGCATTTTGGAATAGAAAAGGGTAATTTAAGTTATTTGGGAAAATCAGTTTTAATTTGAAAAGCAAGTTTAATATATAGGATTTGTTGAAAAGATTGATTTTTTAATTTTATTTAAAAGAAAGTATTTTAAATTCAAAAATAAGAATTTTGGGATTTTATTTTAAATGAGAATATTTTAAATTGAAAAATAAAAATTTTGGTCAACAATCTCCCATTTAACCTAGGTTTGAAAATATTTTGGGAGGATGATTTTGGAGAAGATTTTTTTGAAAAAATATTTTTTTTGGAATGAAAATTTGGGGATTTTGGAGGAGAAGAAATTCCTTGAGCTTGGAGGTTGGGCTCTCCATCAAATCTTTTCCAGGAATGCTTAATGAGGTAGGATTTTGTTTATCATTTTGGTTCTTTGTTTAATCAAAAATTGGGTTTGGTTGTTCTCCATGCATTTTTGGTTTAAATTATCCATTGAATGCTCTCAGGATTAAGTTTCATATTGGAAATTAGTTTGTAGTTTGGGCAGATTAGGGAATAGATTTGTGAGAAATGATTCCATGCCCAATATGGCTTTGTTTATAAAAATATTGCTTATTTGGGTGGTTATTCAACAAAATTATTCTATTTAGAAAACCATGGTCATTCTAGAAAATTTCATTTTAGTCTCTATATGGGACTGTGTATTCAAGAAATCTGGGGTTTCCATTTTCTTTTAAAAAAAAGTTTGTATAAAAATAAAGCTAAAAATAATATTTAAAAACAAATTTTTTTTTTTTAATTTGAGGCAGATTTAGGGTTTGGAGGGCGGAGGAACCGAAGCTCAACCCTAGCCCCCCTCCCTTCCCTTCCCGTCCACAGACCACCATTGGGATGTCTACGACCACTGGTGGCCGCAGAGCTTTGCGACCACAGGGTGGCCGCAGTGATCTACAACCACCATGTGGCCGTAGAGTCCTGCAACCCCACAATGGCCACAGGGACCTTGCCTCCACTGTGTGGACGTCGTGGGCCTACATCCACCACGGTGGCTATAGCCTCCACGGCTAGGGCACGACCGGCCCCACTCCCGTGGGTGGGAGGTGGGCCCGCGGGTGCCCCTTTGTAAAGTTTTTTTTATATAAAAATATATATATGTATGAGTCGTATTTTAGTTTTAGTTTTTTTTTTTTTAAAGAAAAAGAGATTTTTTCTTATATTATTTTATTAAAAAAATATATATATATTTAATATAGTTTTTATTATTAATTATTATTTAATATATATATTTTATTAAGCGAGGATTAATATATATTAGTTAATAATTAATTTGTAAATTGTGTTATTAATTATTAATTGTATATATTTTATTAATCACGGATTTATATATATATATATATATATATATATAATTTGTACCTTTCTCTGGGTATGCAAGGAGTTTCGGTTTAGTTAGGAAATGACTATCGATTTTTATTTTCCTTTGTATTGTGTTTTTTCCATTTTTGGAAAGTATATGCTTGTTTTGCAGATATGAGAGTGGTTTGTTTATTTCGAAAAAGAACAAGAATGATGTTTTATTTTGAACAATAAATATCATATGTTAGTTCATTAATTTGAATATTTGAGTTTATATCATTGGGTGTTTTGCATATAGAATATTTATATTAATGTGATTTTGGTTGAAAACTCATGAGGAAGAATTTATATTAATGTTATGATGCAAATGAACTTAGTGAGTTAGAAAAACATGAACGACCTGTACCTAGATGAGGTAGATAACTGTAATCAAACTTAGACCCCTTAGAAAACTGGATCGATTGTTGTGTGAAAACAATAGGAAAGAAGACTGTCTTTTCCGATCTATGCCTATGCATGTTTGATTTTTTGTATTTGCATTTTCTTAAGAAATGGAAAGTCCTTGATTTTGTTTGTTGAATACTATCGTATGATTGATTTGGGTACCTTCTTATGTCCTTGATCTCAAGTTTTCACTATTTTCAAGAGATGGTGTTATAAGCGGTCATGTCCTTTATGTGAGTGTCGAATGTTGATTCGTGGTTGACCATAGTTGGTCAGGTCTCTAGTTAGAGTATCATTAGTCAGTGCACCTCGTATGAAGTCTTGTTGACCAAGTGGGTATTCCTACCATATTGGACTCTGTTTGCTTGACCTTGTGTATTCCTTGGTTTAGGAGTTCGTTTGAGTGTAGTCTAGTGCCATTTGGGAAAGTGGCTTTCGATTGGGGGCCGCACCCAAAGTGGTTGCTAGGGAACCCATCAAAATTTTGCCTAATAAGTGATAACCTAATAGCATATTAGAGAGTTAGTTAATGATTCACTAAGTAAGTTAATTGTGCGTCACGTATGGGATGAGTGCTAGTATAGACTCAGCATGCTGTGAGAAGACCTGAAATGGCAAACCATCATCCTTGTCTTCACGAAAGGATGTGTGGATCCACATGATGCTTGGATGGGTCGGAGATTCGGAATAGGTTGCCTGGGTAACCTAGTGGATGGGGCCGGAACCTATGAAGACCTGCCATGGTAGCCATACCAGGTTATGTGATGACACTTGTCCCTTATGTTCGCTAGTGTGTTGTCTTGATAGGAGCACTGTTGTGGAAACGTCTTGTTGCTTATGCCCTTGTGAGAACCTGATATTCATGTTAGACCATGGGTTGCAAATATTTAGTTTTGCGGATGCTCCAGTTGATCTTTTGTAATTGCTTCTTATTATGTTCAGTTGAATCCCTTCCTATTCAGGGATCATTCATGTATTTATTTGACCGATGTGGTCGTATGTATTATTTGGTTATGTTCACCTTGATGTCAAGATTGTAAATGATGTGACCTTATGTATTCTTCTCTATTATTTAATTATCAAAGGGGTCTTGCAGTTGAGCAGACCCGGAGATGTAGCCCATTAGGGGTGAACTTTGATATCAATTTGGTGTCATGTGATTCTTATGTTCTTATATTTCCTTTTTAGTTTAGCATGTATGGATGGCATTATGTTAGAATGTATAAAGTGGATTAGATGAAATTAATCTTAAAAACATGTATGTAGTCATCTTATTAAATGCAGTAATTTGGATCATGAAAGAATGTAGACTAGAATAATGGAACATATTTAGTTATTGATAATGAGACTAAGTATGCATGAAAAGTATTCATTAGTTTATGATGAAATTTAAGTACGTTATGAAATTAGATGCATGACTTAAGTTTCAATGAAAGTTCGTAGGTAGTGTATGGTTAAAATTTATTGAATGAACCTTAATCATGTTATCTATACTTTTAACCTCAATGGATGAACCTTATCATGTTATCTATATTTTTATCTTACCGAAATAAATTATCCTTTGTTTAAGTATTATCTTGTCATTAAGTCAATCAACTTAATTGAATTAATTAGTGTGAGTTGAATTTAATGTTGAATTAAGTAATCATGTTGGGAAACTCTTTAGGTGTTATTTGAATCTTTTGTTGTATATTCTGAACCTTGATATCTCATTGTATCATTGCGTTGTGTTTAATTTAAAAAAAAAGAATATTTGCACTCTATTGTTGTGTTTTAGCCTAACCCCTTCAGGGTTTCCTAGTGGGGCATTGCATGCCCTAGGTACCAGGTCAAGAAGGGATTTTAGCAACCATCAGGATATGCAAACATTTCTTCTTGCTAGAGCTAGGGGATTCAAGAATAGTCGTTGTGGGAGAATCAAAGAACAAGGCTTCCATTACAACTTGCCTAGGTGATTGTAGGGCAAGATCAAAATTATATGATGGGAATATAAGG